>NC_050447.1:81920938-82228351 GCF_903995425.1 Onychomys torridus | reverse complement strand
TGCAAATCTCGGCAGACAGAGAAGCAGAGGACTTGAGCTGCTCTCAGGAGCAGCTGCAGACTTCAGGGTCCACCCCCAGCAACCTCTCTGCTACCTAGGACACACATCCCAAAGGCTCTGAAATCTCCCAAGGTAGTGTCACAGCCGGGGACCAAGTGTTCAAACGTGTAAGTCTGTGGAAAGCAATTCACCTTCAAACCATAGCAGGATTCTGGTAACTCCTTTTCAATTTTATGTGTACATGGAAGTTAGTAAAATGAAGGGAAGCTAAATACTTAGGAATTTCTGGAAGAAAAAACATAATGCCTTGAGATTTATTCAGAAGCCTCCTCCTTTCTATTTTCTTCTCTATTTGCTGTGTAGGGTAGGCTCATTTCAAATTCATGAGCTCCTCCTGCCTCTTCCTCCCAAGTGCTGGGATTACAGGAATGTACCACACTGGGCACAGTAGCAGGCTTTTGAGACTTCCAAAGTTTATTGTATATGTATATAATATGTACATGTAGGTATGTATGTATGTATGTATGTATGTATCTGTAAATAATACATAGTATATATAAATATATATATAACAAATATATATATGTATACATTTATATGATTAACCACAGTAGCAATGTTCTTATCATATTTTACTCAGAGAAGAAAGCTTGAAATATCCAGAAGAGAAATTCTAAGATGGATAAGAGAGGTCAGGGAAGTTCACAGTCCTCTACAATCAGAAGAAAAGATGGTAGAACAGCTTCTCCAAGGGAGGTGACAGTGGCGATCAGCCTTGGAGTCTGCAAGAGGGTCAAATTCAAGGCATTTCCCAAAAAGAAGGCACACAGAAGACTAGGCTTCTTGCAGAAGACAGTTACAAAGGATGGAGTTACACCCTGGCCTCTTCATCTGCCTGCTGAAAGCTCCAGACATGTTCTCTATCTCTTTCATCTAAATGGAATTGCTTCCGCTCGACCGCTGTATCAGATATGAACTGCTTAGATACACGTTTTTAATTAAAAATCAATGGGTTGGTACACATGGATGGCTCTGTGTTGCTCATATTCAATGCTGAAACTGAAGTGAACCCCCCCCCCCCCGGTGACTCAAGAGGGAAACAGTACAACACCCAGCAGCACCTTGCGTTCCAGACCACACCTTCCCCTCCAGTTCCTTTGGGTCCCACTTCCTGCAGTTTGTTCCTTCGTTAAATGTGTACCAACAAAGCTCCACAAGAGGCCAGCGCTCATGTTCACATCTTCTGCCGGTCGGTGAAGGGGGTGGATGCAGAATAGAGAATAACCTTACTAAGGAATTGGAGAGCTGCTCTCCACTGCTCATCTCCTTCAAACATACACTTTGGGAGAAAGGAAGAATTGACCCCCAACCATAAAATTATTTTGTTGCTCCTTCATAACTGTAATTTTGCTTCTGTTGTGTATCGTAATATAAATATCTGATATACTATCCCAAAGGGGTCATGACCCACAGGTTGACACCAGCTGATATAAGGCATCCCCCAGGTTTCAGACTTGTTGGGGTATCTTGAGTGGCCCTGTAGCATGCATTTGCTGATGGCTTGGTACTTGACTGCAGAGCAATGGCACATTTGTGATTTCTCTGCAGAGTGGTGTGATTCCAGAGTGCTGACTGCTGAGCGGGAAGGTGGACAGCTTACTGCCACTGACACAAGATGTCTGAGACAGGCAACTTAAAAGGAGGACAGGTTCCTTAGGCACACAGTTCCAGTCGATGGTCACATACATGGTCCTGTCCCTACCAGGTCTGGGGTGAGGCAGCATATCATGGCAGAGTGTGTAGCAGAGGAAACTGCTCACTTTGTAATGGCTGGAAAGCCAGAGCAGCAGGAAGGGCAGGATCCTGTAAGGGTGCACTCTGCTAATGGCCTAACATTTCACTGGCCCCACCTGCCAATGCTCAGTGCCATACACTGGGAACAAACCCTCAACAGAGTGGCCTTTGGGGGACACCAGATCCAAACCCTAACGGTTGGGCAGAGAGAAATGAGACATGCACAAAGGAAGATGATAATGGCCAGGGTGGGGCTGGTGAGATGGTGCTGGGGTTAAGAACACTTGCTGCTATATCATGAATATGGAGCTCATATCCTAACACTCACACTCAGGTGGCTCACAACCACCTGTAACTCCAGCTTCAAGGAATTTGATGCCCTCTTATTCCCTCTTATGGCCTCTGTGGCTACCTGAGTATACATACTCACACATACATCTCCAGAAAAAGCCCTCAACACTCACTCTGGTCAGAAACATAGCATTATGTATGTGTGTGTGTGTGTGTGTGTGTGTGTGTGTGTCTGTGTGTGTGTATATGTGTGTGTGTATGTGTGTGTGTGTGTGTGTATGTGTGTGTGTAGCAAGTGATGGAGCTTGGGATTGGGCTCTAGAGGCTGGGCATTTTTCAGTAAATCATCCATGATAGACCTAGGGCCTAGGGTCCTCCCACTCAAGAGCAGCTTGGGGGTCCTTCCCATGGTGTTCAGCATCTGTGCAATGACTCTCCAGCTTTGCAGGGTGCAAAGGTCACATACACTTAGTAGAAGCCGTATTTCAGATTTTGACTTTGGAGCTGTTCTTGGGTGAGCTCATGATCGTACGCTGTTTGCAGCAATCATCTTGTCATGTTGATCCCCAGAGTCTGTTTATCTGGATTATCTCCCCTAACTAGGCTGAAGACAAAGGTTTGCCCGCTCATGGCTGGCCAGCATGTAGTACAGTGGCTGGCATGTGTTGGAAGTGCCGTAGGTATGTTGTGGGTTGAATGAATAGACAGATGGGACAAAGAAGAGCCTGAGCAGATGCTGGGAGGCAGGACAATGTCACTCAAGTCAGTAGTGTTAGTCATGAAGAAAGTGGGCCAGGGTGATGAACTGGGCTGCAGGGAAGGAAGTGAGGAGATGGCTGTTCTTTCACGGAGCTGGTAGAGCTCCTGTAGTTAGAGTTTTTCCTGCCTGGCCCAGTCAGGACAAATCTCTCTTACCCGCCAGTCCCACAGTCGCTCAGACCCAACCAAGAAAGCACACAGAAACTTAACATTGTTTTACAACTGTAATGGCCGTGGCAGGCTTCTTGTTATCTACCTTCTTCTATCTTAAATTAAGCCATCTTCTGTTAGGTCTATACTTTGCCACATGGCTTTGTGGCTTACCCAGTGGTCTTTACATGTTGCTTTTCATGGCGGCGGCTGGCGGTGTCTTTTCCCCAGCCTTCTACATCCCAGAATTCTCTTCTCTCTTGTCCCACCTATACTTCCTGCCTGACCACTAGCCAATCAGAACTTTATTTACACAGAGCAATATCCACAGCACTTCCCCTTTTCTTTTCTTTTTTTAAGGAAGGTTTTAACTTTTACATAGTACAATTACATATAACAAAACAATTATCAAGCAAGAATTACAGTTACAATACTAAAGAAGATATCCTATCTATCTTATATTTATGAGTCTAAGGTTTTATATCTAATGTATCTTTTATTCATAACTGAGGAAATTCTAGATGAGGATTTCCAAGCCAAGACTGCTACTCTAAATGACAAAGGCCAAGCCTGGGCAGTGGCAGGGAGAGTGCAGAGGAGTTTATGTATCTGGGAGACTTTACAGGTAACATAAAGGGAAGAGTGCCTGGATGCCTACACTAGTGTGGTAAGCAAGGTGTGTACAGAGTCTGGGATAATTGCAACTTTCCTCGCAACCCTGGAAGAAACAGAAGAGATCAGTGAAGGCATAGAGATGACAAAGGAAGAAGGTAACTGACGAGAACTTAGAGATGCTGAGGGACATGGGCCTTTGTGCGGTGATGTTATAAGGAACTGAAACTGTCAGGTGATAGGTGGGGATCAAGACAAGGAGGTAGCGACTGAGACACACCCATGTGAAGGAGAGCCACTGCCTCAGGGATGGGAAAGGACTGAGGGACGTGGTGTGTGTGGCTTAAAGTCGAAGGCTAGCTTCTCATGGCCACAGAGACTTCCAAGAGCAGCTTCCTGGGAGGGATGAGAGGGGAAGCAGCAAGGTCGCCCCCATACATATCCCCACCACCATGGCCACAGCAATTCTAGGAGACCAGCACTTGCTAGTTCACAAATTACATTTCTGCACTGGATTCACCATAACAGGGGATATTATGCTCAGACTTGATCCAAAGTCCTACTGTAGTCCAGTACACTGCTCTAATGACCCGGCTAGGGAGGTCTGGCCATCAGTTCCGGCTTCTGGCTTAATTCCTGTAACCCTGACTAGACCATGGGGGTCCAGACAGAAGGATGGATCCTAGAGGAAGGTAGGCAAGAAGGTGTGGTAGTATTGTGTTCCCCGAAATATTGTGTGTTCCCCGAAATAAACTTATCTGGGGTCAGAGACCAGGACGGCCACAATATTAAACATGAGGATAGGCAGTGGTAGCACAAGCCTTTAATCCTAGCATTCCAGAGACAGAAATACCTCTGGATCTCTGAGTTCAAGGCCACATTAGAAACAGCCAGGCATGGTGACACATGGCTTTAATCCCAGAAATCCAGCCTTTAATCCCAGGGAGTGACCGCAGAAAGTAGAAAGATACATAAGACCAGAAACTAGAAGCATTTGCCTGGTTCAGCATTTGGCTGGTTAAGCTTTTAGGCTTTGAGCAGCACAGTTCAGCTGAGATCCATTCTGGATGAGGACTCAGAAGCTTGCAGTCTGAGGAAACAAGACCAGCTGAGGAACTGGTGAGGTGAGGACGCTGTGGCTTGTTCTGTCTCTCCGATCTTCTAGCAGTCACCCCAATACCTGGCCTCAGGTTTGATTTTATTAACAAGTACCTTTAAGGTTCATGCTACAAGAAAGAAATGTGGTCACATGCTAGAGTGGAGGAGGAAGAAGCTCAAAGGAAATTCAAGCCTTGCCCAAGAAAGATCTAAAAGGGAGGTAAGAAAGGTGGGACATGTGCAGAATGCTGTGGGAACAGCTACGGCCATTGCAGGAAGGGTCGGATGGCAAAGCGGGAGGCTAGGTAGCCAGTATGTCAGCTGGCTCGCAGACCTGCGACAAAACACCTGAGACAATCAACTTCAAAAGTTGGAGGGTCCTGTTGTGGCTCCTGGTCTCAGGTATTTCCACTAATAGTTGTTGCATGGCCTCTGCCTGTGGCAGCACAATGTATCCTGGGAGAGTAAGAAGCAGATGATAGGTGAGGCCCCACACAGCCTATTCTAGAGTGCATCTCTAGTGACATACCTTCCCACCCCAGGTACTCACCTCCAAAAGATCCCATCTCCCAAAAGTACCGCAGCTAAGGACCAAGCCTTCAGCATTTAGGCATGTGAAGGACATCCAGGCTCAAACCAGAGCCCTTGGTGTTAGGCCCAGAGAACATTCGGTCTGTTGACACTAGTTGAGAAGCCAGGTGTAGCAGCTTACAGCAACCAAGTTCTGTTAGCAGTATCTTCTCCCTGCTCGATGGAGAGAACATTACCTGGGGGGACATTACTTAAGGGTTCCTGGAAATGTGAGTTGGGCACTAAGCTTTTCCCTGCTGTCTCCAGCCACAGAACGAAAATACAGACATGTCTGAGTAAGGGAACACACTCCATTACACCAGCCTGACATTTAACACAGTGACTAGGGATGAACCCTCCCCTGGGAAGAGATGGGAAAAGGAGAGAGAAAGTCAAATCACAAAAATAGCCAGTCACAAAACTGCAGCTCACAGGGGATGGTCCTCTGTCTAAGAAAGCTTGGGCGCCACTTCAGAAGGGAGAGGCCAGACAGGTATGCTGTAGACGGAAAAACCAAATCCCCATGTCACTTCAAAATCTCTTCTTAACTCCCGTCTCTTGCAAACACTGGAGTAAGCCCTCCACCCCTGCAGACCACCTCCCTGCCTTTCCCTGCCTACGACTTCACTCAGTCTTCATCCACAGCAAGCTACTACCAGTGCCCAAGGCAACAGAACCCCATTCTCCCTGCAACGAACTTCAAACCCCTCTGTTCTAATCCCTTTCCTCCCAGGGATGACTTACAGCCCCACTCTTTGCCTTTTACTGGCTCATTTGGAGCTTTCTGTAAGTGAAGTTTTAACATTTTAAAGTCTTTTTGAGAAAATTACATGGGAGAAAAAAAGGACCTTTGTAAGTCATAGGGAACGTGCGTCTGTTATAAAGCCCCCAGAACCATTCAACATTTCAACACTGCAAGAAATAACTACTACCTGGATGAGCTGACTCAGTACCCCTTCCACTGACTAATGACCTCGGTCCTCACCCGTCTTTTTCCCTACATCTGCATTTCCACTCAACTGATACTGTCTGGATCCAGTTCCTGTGTCCTCTAACGTCATCGCCTCTTTGGTTTGATCTTTAGAGCTTTTGTATTAAAAGCTGCAATATAAAAAGTGTGTCATGGGAAGCCAGGTATTTAAGGTGCTGTCGGCCGGCATTATTAGCATGAGTGTGATAGTAAAGCTGAAGTTGAGTCAGGGAAAGCAAACTTGCGTGTGCACTCAGATAAAAGTGTCAGCAAGAGTTGCGAGGAAACGTCTAATGAAAGGCTAGAGCCGATGATGACATTCTGAAAACCCCACTTCTCTTCAGCCAGATGCAATTTGAAATAATGATAGGGTTATCTTGATCCAACTGGGTTCTCTCTTTATTTCAGCTCTGGTGACAAAGACCCTGTACATACACAGACCTTTTGTCTCTATAAATATTCCAAAAGCGAGACAGGGATTGGACTTTGTCCCTCAGTGCCAATCCACAAGAATGACACTTGACAGCTTCTTTTGTAGATATCCAAAGGAACATGTCACTGGTGAGACTGTGATGATACACAACTCCCCAGGGGACACGCTCTCAGATTGGGAGGAATACTGGATCTGAAGCCTGGAAATCCTGGTCTTTGTCTTGACTCTGTTGGAAGGAAACTTCGATCAGATCATAGAAATCTGCCTGTACCTTACTTTCCACACACAAGAGAAAAGTGAAAGCCCAGTGTATCTGTGGCTTTGTTGGGAGTCTGCCTGGAGGAGCAAAAGGTAACATTGTAGATCCTCACACTCCTGATCCACAGCTTGCTTGCCTTCTTCACCTGAGCCCATTACTTAACAGTCCCTCCCATCCTCCCTGAAGAGGGGGCAACACCATAAATTTAATGTATATAAAAACAATCTGGAGTGGCGTGACTGGACAGGAACAGGAGGTTAGACTGACTGAGGAGTCGTGGCTCTCTCCGCCTGCACCCTGTAATTACAGTGAGCTGTAAACCACTGCACAGCACATTTGCGATGAGCACTCTAGCAAATAGCACAGAATTACAGGGTTGGAAGAGTCTTTGGAGGACGGCTCCCCCAGCTCTTTCAATTTACAGATGAGGAAACTGAGGCGCAGGACATGTGAGGAGTTTGCCTGGGGCAGTACAGGCATCCATGATGATACTGAGTGAGGACCCAGAATCTGACTCCTCATCTTCTGGCCTTTCTATTGATGCCACATGCTTCTGGTGACCTGAGGACTTGAGGCAAATACTGGCAGAGAAAGTTATTTTACAGCGATGGTCACTACCATTGGCTAATGCATTCTGTCATTTCAGAGTGGCGGCCATCCTTTTCTTACTGGCTTCCATTATCAAATTAGGAAACACTCTTCTGGAAAAGTCTCCCTTGTGGGTTGGGTTGCTGATGTCCTCACAACAATAGTGTTTACTTCTCAGAGACAGACAGGGCCACATGGACCATGGGTTTGAACTTTTAAAATTTTGCATCTAAATTTCGGTTCTAGGTCTTCTAGTTGGGATTTTTCACAGGCCTTCATCTTCCTAAGCAATTTCCTCATCTAAAGAATGGCAAACTCTGAAAACTTTGTAAATTGTAAAATATGGGATAAATATCCTAATTATTGCCCAACGAGCCTGAAAACATCAGCATATGCCAAGCCATGTGAATAACACTTGTTGAAATCTCTAGTCCTGACTAGCGCAATCCACAGCTGGAGAACCACTCTTGCTATCCACTTCTGGTTGTTTTGTGTTGATGTTTGGCTGGTCACGTGACTGCGTTTTCTCCTTTCCCACGTTCTGCATTCCTCCTGTGCTTCCAGTCATCTCCACTGTTTGCACTGTGATGACCTAGCCACACGCTTCAGGAACCAACTCTCTCCGCTTGCCCAGGGAGACGCTGGCATTCTTTTGACACATACATTGAAGCGTACTAACAGAATGGTGCCATGTTAATTCGTCATCTCTGTTTGGCCTACAAGTGACAGAAAGGCTCTGTGTTAGCTTTCTCCTGCTATAACATAATGCTCAGGGCAATCACGTTATTAAGAAAAAGATGTATTGGGCCTTACAGCTTCAGAGATTCCAGTCCATGATTAGTCGGTCACATACTGCTTTGGGCCTGTATGACAAAACAAACCTGCTTGTCTTTCCCCTGGAAGGAAAAAAAAAAAAAAAAAAGGACCAGAATCCACCATTCCCTTCAAAAGCACAACCTGCATGACATAAAGACCTCATTCCAGGTCCAATCTCTTAGGTTCCACACCCCTACACATCACCACCCCAATCCCAACCCCATCCCTGCCCAAGAGACACACATTGAGGGGGGACAAGTTTTTAACATATGAACCTTTCGAGGACACTTAACATCCAAAGTACTGGTCTGGGGAGACAGTTCAACAGTTCTGAGTGCTTCCTGTGCCAGCAGAAGGACCTGAGTTTGCCTCTCCAGTGGCCTAGTAAAAGGCATCAGGGCTTGGCTGGAAGCTCGGCACTGGGGGAAAAGAAGCCTGGCAGAACCCAAAGGCCTGCTGGCCAGCCGGGCTAGCCAAACAGTGAGGTCCAGGTCTTAAAAGGAAGGTGAAAAACAGTAACAGAAGTCAACCTCTGGCCTCCACATGTGCATGCGCAGTGAATGCATACAGACAGAAAGAGACAGAGATAAACAGAGACAGAGAGAGACAAGGACAGAGAGATCCAAAATACACTTCCTTAGGTGAGAAGGGAGGTTTATTGACAAGGCGCTAGGACAGCTCACAAGGTCAGATGGCGGAAAGAAAGTTAACAGTCACTTGCCAGGGATGGGGACTGTGGCCTCTTTTCCCATGGCTCACACTGCTGCTCTCCTTGAGCTGGCTTCCTCCTCTTTCTGCAGGAATTGCTTCTGCAGCACAGGAGACAGCATGTCACTTGGAAGTTGAAGGACTGTATGTGCCCTGACCGAAATTAGGAGTTGAGAAAACCAACCTAGGTCTGATGACACTGTCTGATCAAACACAGTCTGCAGCATAACCACTTCAAAAAAAAGTTTTTATTACACATACAGATAACCTCAGAGGCAGGAAGAGGGGTTCAGGTCCCCTGGAACTAGAGTTACAGGAAGATTTGAACGTCTCAACCCAGTGCTAAGAACCGAACTTGGATCCCTGGAAGAGCAGCCAGTCCTCTTAACCACAGAGCCATCTCTCTAGCCCTTCAAGTATAACCTCTTACCTTCCAATGAACAGATTTGGTTCAGAGGTGAGTCTTATTCCAGAAGCATCGCACATTCTGCTAGGCAGCCAGAAACAAATATACACTGTAGTTTATATAGCCTCACTTTTTGTTGTCATTTGATGTAGTTCAGGCTAGCCCTGAACTCTCTATATATCCCACAATGGCCACAAACACACGGTCCTCCCACCTTAATCAAAGCCCTAAGATCAGAGCCGTGTATCACCATGCTAAAACTATGGTTTCATTTTCTCCTGTAAGCAAAGAACTCTTCTACATGTAGCAACTACAGACTGTTACCTCAAATCAGTGACCAAAAGGGTTAAAGTGAGGTCAGATGTTGACTGCCATCACAATCAGACACTCCTGTTTTCATCTAGCATATTAGTAATGCCTACCAACCTGCCACCATGTTGTACAAGCCAGCCTGCTAAAGCCCTGTGGATGGATCAGAACAAGGTTCCTTCAGCCTTGTCCTTCTGTTATCTGTGTCCTCCTGCATCCAGTGAGTCAGACACAAGTTAGAAGATCATTTTAAGCCCGAAGTCCTTGCAGGGAGTTCTCCCTTCCCACTATGGAAAGAGTGGACATTGACTTTCCCTCCAGGGCAGAGGCTCCCAGGCCTGAACATGGGCATCATGTTTAAATGTTGTCGCCCGCACCAGAGTTTCCAAAGTTTGGCTGCACATCAGGGTCAACTGGAAACCTATGAACATTCCAGAACCCAGGCCACACCTAGACAGTGAAATCCCACACAGGCACCAGGAGTCTTTGGCATTTGCCAAGTGCTTTCAGCATTCAAACAAGTTTGGGAAACACTCCCATGACCCAGGATTCTCAACTCTGAGAACTGCATACTGGAACCTTTGGGGAAGATTATTGAGAATAACGTGCCCAGGTCACAGCCCACACCTAAAGCCAGAGCTGGAATCTGGGAGGAGAGAAGATGGAGCTAGTGGAGGCTTATTAAAGCTCCCTGGCTGATTAGTCTCAGCCCTTCCCAAAGAGTTTGACCAAATGGGTCCAAAGTGAGGCCTAGGAATCTGCATTTCAGGAAGCACCTTTCCCCTGCCTTTACCTCCCCTCAGCAACCATAACTCACTGCACCTCATTCAGAGAAGCATTTCACTTAGACCCTCACTACTCAGTGTGGCCCGTAGACCAACAGCCTTAGGATTTCCTTGAGTTTGTTGTAAATGGAGATTGTCGGGCCTCAGCTCTGGGATCCCCATCTACTGAGAGAAAACCTACATGTTTTCAATTCTGTGTGTGTGTGTGTGTGTGTGTGTGTGTGTGTGTGTGTGTGTACACATGAAGACTGTCTTCCTGTCTCATCAAGTTCACAAGTGAAACTCGTCAGCAACAACCCAGAAATGCAAACATTTTTTAAGCAATGTCTCAAAGTTCAAACTCTGTCTCCTGAAAAGTGACGTCAGGATCGAGTCATGGGACAGACCTAATGAGAAAGAAAAGCTTATCTGGGCTGCTGTTTGCTTCATGGGGAAGATAAGATTCCTGAGCCAGCAGAGCTGAACAAGGAGGCTCTCTGAAACTACACATTGGGGAGTGGGGTGGGGCATTGCCCTGTACACAGTTGTGTATTTTGTGGAATACACCCTCTTCAACACAAATCGTTTTAGCTGTTAAGTGTCTTTTCCTGCCGTTCTGGCTTGAAATGTAAGTTTCTTGTGAGGGGAACACAGCAATTTTTCAATTAACATTGACTTTTTTTGTCATCTGTTCTTTATCCGCAGATTTAACAGACTCCAACTGAAAATATGTGTGTGTGTACACATGCATGCACATATACATGTGAAAGTATTAAAGTGTGTGAGTGTGCATGAGCACCTGTGCATGCCAGTGCAGAGGAGGATGTCCAGTGTCCTATTCTATCGTTCCCTGCCTATTCCTTTGAGATGGGGGCACTCACTATGCCAGAAGCCAGCAAGTCACAGCACCCCTCCTGGGCCTCCATTCCACCCCAGAACTGAGATTATAGACATGCACTAGCCACACGAGGCTTTTATATGGATGCTTAGATGTGAACTCAAATCCTCACACTTGTGCAGCAAGTGCTCTTACCCACTGAGATGTCTCCCCAGCTCCCTACTCCACCCAGTAGTTGTTTCAACTGTGCCTGGACTGAGTGTGTACAGTTCTCTTCCTCTTGCTGTTATCCCTAAACCATACAGCGGAGCAACTATTTACACAGCATGTACACTGTAGTGGGCATTCTAAGAAATCTAGACATGATCTAAACACAACACCCTACCTTTAAATATGAGGGCTGGAGGCTGGAGAGATTGATCAGCTGTTGAGAATACTCGCTTCTCTTGCAGAGGACCTAGGTTCAATTCCCAACACCCACATGGTGGCTAACAACTGCCTGTAACTCCAGTTCCAAGGTATTCAGTGTAGCATGAATCTTAAAGAGTCTTATTAATAAAAGCAAACTCAGAACCAGGTATTGGGGTGAATGCTGGAAGATCAGAGAGACAGAACAGGCCACAGCATCCTCACCTTGCCAGTTCCTCAGCTGATCCTGTTTCCTCAGACTGGAAGCCTCTGAGTCCTCATCCAGAATGAATCTCAGCTGAACTGCTGCTCCAAAGCCTAAAAGCTTAACCAGCCAAAGGCTTAACCAGCCAAATTCTGCTAGTTTCTTGTCTTCACACTTTATATATCTTTCTGTTTTTGCCATCACTCCTTGGGATTAAAGGCATGTGTCACCATGCCGGGCTGTTTCTAATGTGGCCTTGAACTCAGAGATCCAGAGGGATTTCTGTCTCTGGAATGCTAGGATTAAAGGAGTGAGTGCCACCATTTTCTAGCCTCTGTATCTAGTGGCTATCTGTTCTCTGACCCCAGATAAATTTATTAGGGTGCACAATATTTTGGAGAACACAATACCACCACAATTCAGTGCCCTCCTCCAACCTTCTCAGACATCAGTAAAGAGTGATTCCACAAGACACTCTAGACACAACCTGTTTGATCAACTCAAGAGACATCTGTGCTTGCCTTTGGCTTCATGAGACAAACAATAGCCTTGACTCCCAGGATGCTGGGCATGTTGCCTGGCTACTTTTCTGTCTAACTATTGGCCTTCTTTACTCAGCGTTTAGTTCATCTTTTAATACGTTGTATTAGTATGATGGTGTGATTTTAATTTTGAGTTACTTGTTTTCATTAAAACAAGTATCAAAAGAATGTTGTACCTACAAAACCATGTTAGCATTTGGAAAGCTAGAAAAGGAGTGAATTACTAGAACAAATATTGCTATCAAATTATTACTAGGTGACTAGATATCTGGTAATGACTAACTGGGAGATCACAGAATCTGTGAGGAATCCAAACCATGGTGACTTCGCAGGGGTCTCCTGTGTGTTTCACTGGAGATGAAGCATACTTCTCAGAGGAATGAGTTTTGCAAGAAAGATGTGTGATCCCAAATAGGAGACCCTTTTGCTAAGCCTTTTGCAAAGCTTGATGGGAGAGTATATAGTCTAAGATTCAAGCTAAACTTTTTTTAAAGTGTATACACATATATGTATGTGTTTGATTATCTGTGTGTATACATATGTATGTTTCTATGTGATTTTAATATCTCCTTGCTGCATAAAATGATACTTTTACTTTTAATAACTGACCCAACTAACTGTTTCAATTAAATTGCTTAAGAAGATTTCTACAGTGACATTAAAACTCAGCCCCCAGGATTTAATCACCTCAAATACCTCAGAAGATTAAACAAAACAATCCCCACAAGAAATGTTTTTGTTATTGTCTTTTTTAGCCTGAGTTTATTTGTTTACAGTTGAGATTGAGAAGACAAGATAGTGGTGGTCTTACTGAGTTCAGGCCTTACCGAAGAAGACAGCCATTCACCTCAGTGAAGTTACAAGGCTAATAGTGGACACTTACAATGAAGGCCCTTGGGATTGGAAAGATGACTCAGCACTTGCTGCTCTTGCAGATAAACTGAGTTCAGTCCCCAGCACCCACTTGGAATAGCTCACACCACTGTAACTCCAGCTTCAGATGAGCTGGCACCTCAGGCTGCCTTGGGTACCTGTATGCACATGCGCAGACTCACATACACACAATCTTTTTAAAATCCTTCACTAACTACAGAATTTGGTGTTTGATTAGATGTCTACATTTTTTAAAAAGAAAAGCAAAGACCACAGATAAAGTTCCTGGGATTTCCCAGTCCCATGCAGCTTCTCTCCATGTGTTTTCTTTCTGACCTTCATCTTCTCGATTATATGCTTGCAGATAATGGCTTAGATGTCTCAGTCTATTCAGACTGGACAACTTGCTTGCTCATAGTTCTGGAGGCTGGGAAACCTGAGATGAAGACTAACATGTGGAGAGGGCCTGGGGCTCGTGGTTGGGGCCTGTTTGCTGGCTCCTCAAACAGGGGCAGAAAAAAAAAAAAAAAAAGAGCAAGCTCCCTTGTGGAAACCTCATGCTTGGATTGCTTCCTAAAGTTCTAAAACTGTCACCTTGGTGACTAGGTTTCCACATGAATTCAAGGTGGACACAGATGTCAAGCCACAGCAATACCTGTAGAAATGTGTGGCTTTGCTTTGTTGTGTGTCTTTTTAAATGTATGACTTCTTACTAGTGTTCATAAATTGTGCTCCATGTTCTTCAATGCAATCTTTCTGTGTCATGAGGTCATTCCAGTAGACCCTTAACTAATGGCCATTCTCATTGTTGTCAAAGTTGCATCCATGTAAACGATGCTTCAGGAAGCTTCCTTGTTCACAATTCCTGGTACAGTTGCATGACTTTTGTAGGATGGATTCTAAGCAGGAGACTTGGGATGCATGTGCAGCATCTTAATCAATGGCGCCAGCTGTGCTAAGAAGCGGACTCCTTCATCCCCTCATTGACCCCCTCAGGTTTGAAATGGGAGCCATCTTGTCACTTCAGTTAACTCTCCATCACCTCATCTTCCCACTGGCTGCCTCCAGGAGTCTCATCCTGGCTTCCCTGTGTTCCTTCTGTTGGCATTTTGTTCCTCTCTTGCTGACCTGAAGGCATTGTCTCCAGTGATAGAGTACTGAATTGCAGATATTTTCCAACCCTGCTCATCTCTTCTTTATGTCTTTATCACTCGGCATTTTTCAGTAGCTTTGTCTCCTTTGCATGTATTTGATTCATACAGAATTATTGTTCTTTATCCATAAAGGCATGGTAAGTTTTCTTAAGAATGCTTCTCTTGCTTTAGGTATTAAAGACATATTTCCACTGGGCGGTGGTGGTGCACACCTTTAATCCTAGCACTCTGGAGGCAGAGGCAGGCGGATCTCTGTGAGTTCGAGGCCAGCCTGGTCTCCAAAGCGAGTTCCAGGAAAGGCGCAAAGCTACACAGAGAAACCCTGTCTCGAAAAACCAAAAAAAAAAAAAAAAAAAAGATATATTTCCCCATTTCCCTTCTACCAACATTTATATTTTTTTTATTTTGCTCACATTTAATCTGTTTAATCTGAATGGAATTTATTTTTGTAGTTAGGTTGGGTATAAAATTTTATTTTAAATTTGTCAAATGGATATATAACTACTCTAATATGCAAGTCCCTTTGGAGATTGTCATTAGGATTTCATTAAGTTTATAGATTTATATGATGGTAAAATCTTTATAACAACACATTTTCTCATTGCTAAAATAAATTTATACAGATGTTCTTTGATGAAGTTCAAGTGAAACTACAAACTGTTTTTCTAAAGGAGCTAAGATTTCTGAGCATTTCTTGTTAGATTCATTCCTTAGATTTTAGTGCTGGAATTATTTTTTTAACAAGAATCAATCTGTGTATCTGTCTGTGTGTTTGTATGTCTGTGTGTCTGTCTGTCTCTATCCCTCCCTCCCTCCCTCCCTTCTACCCTACCTGTCTACATAGGCACATATTTTAGTTTTGAACTGTTACTGATGTTGTATAGCAACACCCTAGGTTAATGTTAATTTTATATTCTGTCACACTAAAAACTGTGATGTTAGTGCTAATACCAAGGCCTTTATCTCTGTCTGTCTCTCTCTCTCTCTCTCTCTCTCTGTCTGTCTCTCTCTCTCTCCCTCTGTGTGTGTGTGTGTGTGTGTGTGTGTGTGTGTGTGTGTGTGTGTGTGAGAGACAGAGACAGAGACTTTATTGGCTAACATTGCATTCAAAAAGTAGAATGAATATGACTGATGGCAAATATTCTAGAATTTTCCTTGACTTAAGCAGAAACTAGTTTGTTTCTTTTGCAATATCAAGGTTCAAACCCAAGGATTTGCTTACACTACAATGTACCATGGAACCACACCCCCAAACAGGTAAAAATAAGTTTAAGATTTTTTCATTAAATACAATACCTGCTATAAGTTTATAATTGATATATTTTAGTCAGGGTAAGGCAGTGATCTTTCATAATTGATTTCACGAATTTACTATTGTGATTATATTTTATAAAAATTGACTTCAGAGTTCCCAGGAATCCACAAGGATGACCCCACCTTAGACTACTGGCAGTAGTCGAGAGGGTGCCTGAGCCTGCCTACTCTGGTGATCAGATGGCTGAATACCCAACTGTCATCATAGAACCCCCATCCAGTGACTTACGGAAGCAGTTGCAGAGATCCATGGCCAGGTGTCAGGTCAAGCTCCAGGAGTCCAATCTATGAGAGTGAGGAGGGATTCTATGAGCAAAGGACATCGAGATCATGATGTGAAAATGTACAGAGATGACCAGCCAAACTAGTGGAAACATATGAACTGTGGACCAATAGCTGAGGAGCCCCCATGGTACTAAACTAGGCCCTCTGGATAGTTGAGACAGTTGATGAGCTTGAACTGTTTAGGGGGCCCTCAGGCAGTGAGATCAGGACCCATCCTTGGTGCATGAGCCAGCTTTCTGGAGCCTAGTGCCTATGCTGAGACACTTTGTGCAGCCTTGGTGCAGGGAGGAGGGGCTTGGACCTGCCTCAACTGAATGTACCAGGCTCTGCTGACTCCTCATGGGAGACCTTGCCTCAGAGGAGATAGGAATGAGTGGGGGGATGGGGGGAGAATCCTGGGGGCGGGAGGAGGGAGAAGAGGGGAATGTAAAATGAATAGAAAATCTCTCAATAATAAAGTTTTAAAAATTGGCTTCAGTATATGATGGTAGGATTGTGTGCTTTTATCATTAATATGTTAATTCCAGGACTTGCAATATTAGGTTTTCCTGATGCTAAAACTTGTGCACATTGCAGATATGAACTATATTTAGTCATTTTATGTTATTTGATTACATCATTGCTTTTATTGCCTAGTACTTCATGTAAAAATGTAGACAACCCAATCATAACTGATATTCTGTTTTATATCTATTAGTATCACTTATAATTTTGACCTAATTTTGTGTGCTCTCATAAAGTAAGTTGAACTATGCTTCCATTTTCTCGTATTCTAAAGCACTGGCTGGTGAGATGTCTCATTGGGTAAAGACTTTTGCCCCCAGTATGACAACCTGAGTTCAGTCTTGGGACTCATGTGGTGAAAGGAGAAAGTCACCCCACAAGCTGTCCTCTGGCCTCCACAAGCACATGTGACCTGTACTGTCCCCACTACACACAAACAAATGCATGAATAAATTAGCGTAGTGAGAAACCTGAAGGAATTGTCTTTAAAACTATTCTAGAACAGTTTGTTGAATAATAGACAAGCAATTATCAACTGTGTGAAAAGAATTTTCCCATAAACCCCTGCTGGAAATATGGAGATATTTGCTGTTTGATTTTAACCTTTTTTTTTTTTTTTTTTTTTTTTTTTGGTTTTTCGAGACAGAGTTTCTCTGTGTAGCTTTGCGCCTTTCCTGGATCTCGCTCTGTAGACTAGGCTGGCCTCGAACTCACAGAGATCCGCCTGCCTCTGCCTCCAGAGTGCTGGGATTAAAGGCATACGTCACCAATGCCCGGCAATTTTAACCTATTTTTACTTTTCATTTCTTACAATTTTGAAAACTTCTAGTATCTACCATGGTATTGCCTTTTCATATTTGAGATTACTCTGTTTTCTTTGTGCTAATAATCGCCATATGTTAGAGTGAGAACAGACCAAAAACTTTCCAGCCCTCTAACAAGGGGTAGGAAATAGTCCAATGCGGCTGTGTGGTGAGATTTTATCACGTCAGGTACCGTGGACTTGGCAGAGGCTGGTCAAACATCAAATGGCTGACTCTCGGAGGAAGAACAGTTAAGCCTTCAATAAAAAGCTGCTATTTTGGTAGCTCAAGTAGAGGAATAAAGCCTAAGAATGTGGAAAAGGAAAAAGAGGCAAAAGATTGTGTCTTCAGAGAAAATCTCAGAGTGCTGAAGTTAGAAGTGGGGATGTTGAGTACAGACACCTCCATGTTTTAAATGTTTAGGGGCATTGATCGAAGGGGCAAACCCAAATATGGTCGTATTAATTGCTGAATCCTGTACAAACCATGACACTATTCTTTCGCACTTGTGGCTTTTTGTGTGTGGGCTGGCTAAAATTCAGCTAGTTGGGGGCATTGGAAATGTTGGCTAGAAGCCTACTTTAATGGTCCAAATGTACAGCAGACACCATTGAACACAAAACTCAATATAAAAAGAATGTGTGAGTATACGTGAGTGTTGCTTCAAATGGCTGTTATCAAAGGAAATCAAACCCCCTTGACGGGGACGTGGTAGAGCCGAAGACAAGCATCAGATGGATGGCCACAGTAAGGACATTTAATCCCTCAATAAAAAGCTGAGATTCTGTAAGTGAGTTGAGAATTGGAGAATGAGGATGTGAAAAGGAGAAGGCATTAATCAGACAACTCTGGTTACCCTATACTGATCAAAGCATACAGAAATTCCAGTCACCTAGCACAACGAGGCTTGCATGAGGCCACCACCACCTTGTAGGGATCCAGGCCATCTCCATCTTCTGATGAGGTGAGCTCAGCACTGAACTTCATGGCTGCTGAATCAGGGAAAGAGGGAGCAGTGTGCTCTGATGCAATAGGACTAAGGACCAGATCAGGGACGCACCTATCCCTGATTGCTGAGAAATAGTCACATGTCCAAGTCTGATGGAAGGGAGATTGGGAAAAATAGGCATCCTACATACTCAGAAGAACTTGACAGAAAGGAAAGGTATGGGCATGGGAATGTGAGGCTGGCCCATCTAGAAATAGAATGATCACATTTTATTCACATTCAAAGACAGAAAAAGAAAACAGGAAGAGTGCTAGGCTACTCAAAGCCCACCCCCGTCATGTATTTCCTCCAGCAAGGCTCTACCTCCTAAAGATCCCATAGCCTTTTAAAACAGTACCACAACCCAGGACCAAGTGTTCAAATGCATGAGTTTGCAGGGGATATTTGATAACACTAAGAGGACTATGAAATGACATTTGGTAAGCATATAGCATCATCTTTGTCACAGAGACCTCTAGGTTACAGAAATAGTAAGACAAGCCGATAAGAACAGGTTTAACACTTCTTGAATTGAGAAATTAGTAATAGGGGCTGGAGAGATGGCTCAGCAGTTAAGAGTACTTCCTGTTCTTCCAGAGGTCCCTAGTTTGATTCCCAGCACCTATGCTGGGCGGCTCACAACTGCCTATATAATTCCATCTCAGAAGGATCCAACACCTTCTTCTGGCCTTCATGGATACTTCACTCACATGCACAAACCTACATACACAGACACACACATATACACACAATTTAATGATAAGTAAATAATAATAAAGTATTTTAAAATAAATTTGTAGTAGACGCAGGTGAGATAGCTCATTGAGTAAATGCTTTTATAGCTCAAGTCTGGTGACTTGAGCTTAATCCCTGAAACACATACATACAAACACACACATACACACACAGACACATACACACACACACACACACCACACACACACACACACCCCATATACACATACAAGAGTGAATGAATAAATAAATGAATTAATCAGTTAATATTTTTTTAAAAAAAATAGTAATAGTTTATTGGTGTACCAAGTGAAAGTTTTGTTAGACCACATCCTCAAAATCAAATGGAGGCTTGGCTACCAGGGAAGTTTACACCACTAGCACCTGGATTCCAGATTCCTTGGGAACCATTAAGGCAGAAAAATGTCTCTCTCTAATGGACTTTCGTCTGATCGTTGGTAAAGACTTTGGTCCCTTAAGAGTCAGCAAAGATAAGAATCTATTTATGACATTCCTCCTCCTAGGCACATTCTGGGGCCTTTCCAGGGTCAGGGGGAAAAAAAACAAGTGGCCTGTGTGAAGTGATCGGCAGGGTCAGAAACAGGGCGAGAACCATCATGTGTCTGATTGTGCTTTTCCCGAGCACCCACGAGGTCAAGAGACCTTCCCATGACACAGTGTGTCCCTCACAGGTTGCCACAGGTTGGGTTAGGGGTGGCTAGAGCTGGTCAGGTAATTTGACTAAATCTCCTAGCCCAGAATTCTTCTCTAAGCCAAATCAACAAAACAGATGTGCCTCTCCCATTAGGCTTTATTTGTTCTAATTACCCATGAATGTGCCTTTCAGGGATTTAGAGACACATTAGCCTTCATTCTCAAAACAAAACCCACAAGCTGGCCAAGTGGCTGCGCTCTCGGAACACGGGAGCTCAAATTCCAACCTCATTGCATTTTGGTTTTTTTTTTTTTTTTTTTTGGGGGGGGGGGTTGTTGTTGTTTATGAAAAAAATAGTTAAAATTCAAAGAGGCTCCCCCTAGAGTGGGTTCATGGATTGCTAAAATCGCATCTGCTTCTTAGCTCTCAGGCTGTGCAGAAATTGTCCTTTCAGCTGTGACACACAGACCTCATGCTTGCTCCTGTCCCCAGGATACAGTAGCTAAAGGACTTCGGACAGTGTGAGCCTCCCCTGAGTGCTGTGGCCTCATCTGTACTAGACTGGGAGGAAGATGGCTGAGCCAGAGGTCGAGTTAAGCAGCAAGAGGACAATGCGGACTGCCTGGCACACACTCCCGTTTCTGTATCTCACAAGTATTTTTTTAAGCCATCGTCCCAATCTGTCTTGAAGTCTGGTGTCCAGAGTGTACGTACAACTGCAAAGACAGTCTTTCCCGTTCCCTATATCCTAACCTCAGCATTTAGTCCTTACTATAACTACGAACCAGCTGCCATCTTTATGTACCTAATATAAATAAAAAGTTATATATTGACTTGAAAATATGGCCAAGATATATTTGTGTACAAAAGATGACAAAACTCCCCAAATTCAATGACAGACTTAAACAAACCCAAGAATTTGGAAAAATTCAACTACCACCAATTAAAACAAACAAACAAACCAAAACACACCATGATCAAGATTTGAAAACAACGTATTAAGGAAAAACTCTTTACAGCTGCGGGGCTGGGGGCAGGGCACCACAATTTGTGTGAAAACGGTTTCTTTTTTGAAAGTGTAGAATCCAGAGACGATGTTAAAGCAAGCAAGCTGCCAAACGCCGAAAGGCAACCTGACCAAAGGCCTGACAAGGTTAGGAGAGACGATGGTCCTGTCAGATGAGGGAAAACTGGTAGAACTTCCGCTAAGAGGCTGACTGGTCAAGGGGAGTAAGATCTCTCTAAATAAAGACAAAATGACCACAGCAGCAGCAGAAGGCAAGGACCTGAAGAAGGGAAAGAATGGGAAATCAAGGGCTTAGGGCATTCTTCTATCAGGATATTCTTCAAGCACATTTTTGGTTCATGAGACATGCACTGCCGTTTTCTATGGTGCACAGCAAAAAGAAAGAAAACAGAGAAAGTAATTTTAAATTGGGGGAGTGGAAGCATCTAAATGGAAGCAAGTTCTCCACTTAGGGAGACACTTGAAATATTCAAAAAGTATTATGAATAAATCAAAGTAAAATTCAAAAGTAGTTTTAGTAGTCCATAATAAATCAAGAAAAGGGAAATAGAGTAATAAAGTAAAAAAAAAAAAAAAAAGATATAAAAAAGCCAGAATGGCAGATTTAAAAAAACAAAATGGCAGACTTAAGTTCTAATGTCCCAATAATCACTCTCCTGCAGATCATCAAAATGCACCAAGTAAAAGGCAGCGATCTAGGCATGGCAGTGCATACCTATTATATCAACAACTTGGGAGGCGGAGGAATGAAGATTGTGAGTTCAATGCTAGCTTGAGCTCCAAGGTGAGACTCTGGAGAGCAAAGGCAGAGTGAGGGAGGTGGAGACAGAGACAGGAAGCATTATTGGAAAGCTATGCTTAAAAAATATCAAAAATATAAATCAGTAATAGAGCATTTGTCTAGCAAATACAAGACCTTGGGTCTGATACTAGTCCCAAAAGGATAAAATAAGAACATGTGCTGTGTAGAAAAATGCATTTCAAATGGAACCACACAGGCAAGTTGAGGGTAAAGGAATAAGTAAATTTATGGTAAGCCTGTGCTAATTTTAAATCATAGTATTTCTATCACTATCAGATAGAGCAGAGTATAGAGCAAAGAATGTTACTAGGGGCAACATACAATGATAAAAGAATTCAGAGAAAATGCATCCAATCCTAAATGTATATGCACTAAACACAAAGGCTTCAAAATAAATAAAGTAAGAACCAGGGATCATGCCACACAGCTGGAATCACTGCACCTGGACTCTACAGAGAGTCAAAGAGATCAGTTCAAAGTCTTTTCAGCTGCACAGAACGTTCAAGGTCACCTTGAGCTACATGTGACCCTGTGTCTAAGAACTAAAAGAAAGTACGACAAAACTAATAAATCAGAAAGGAAAAATAAATTATAGTTGTGGACTTCACTACCTTGTTTTCACTGATTAATAGAACTGCTAGACAAAACCCAGTCAAGAATATTGAAGAGCTGTGCAACACCATTATTAGTCACACTGATATCTATAGAACACTTACCCCAAAACAATTGACTACAAACTCTTTGCAAGAGTCAATGGAACATTAACCAAGATAGACCATGTCCTTGATTATAAAGCAAAACTGGTATATAGAAGAGAATTAAAGTCATTCCGAGTACATTCCTATCATCATGGGATTAGCCTAGAAATCAGTAACAAGAAGATGATAGGAAGATCTTCAAGTGAGTATAAATTAAATTAACAACACATTTGTAAATAATTGACAGTTCAAAGAAAAGTTCTCAACAGAAATCTTTAGTATGTGTAAAATTGAATGAAAATGAAAATACAGGGCTGGAGAGATGGCTCAGAGGTTAAAGGCATTGGCTGCTCTTCCAGAAGTCCTGAGCTCAATTCCCAGCAACCACATGGTGGCTCACAACCATCTATAATGAAGTCTGGTGCCCTCTTCTGGTTAGTAGGCATACATGCGGGCAGAACACTGAATACATAATAAATGAATCTTTAAAACAATGAAAAAGAAAATACAATGTCTTGAATTTGGGGGGAGGCATCTAGCTGAGAGGGAAGGTCATCACACTGGAATGTTTATATTAGAAGAGGATTATGGACTGCAGTGTGATGGCCCATGTCTTTAATCTCAATACTTGCAAGACAGAGGCAGGCAGATCTCTGTGGGCTCAAGGTAAACCTGGACTACATATGGAGTTCCAGACCAACCAGGGCTACATAGAGACCCTGTCTCAAACGAAGAACAAGAAGAAGATGTGACTAAGATCAAGATTCTAAATTCCTATCTAAAAGAAACTAGAAAGAGGTAGGGGATGGAGGCAGATGCCTTTAATCCTAGTACTCAGGGGGCAGAGGCAGATGGATCTCTATGATTTCAAAGCTAGCCTAGTCTACAGAGCAAGTTCCAGGCCAGATCAATCCAAGTAACACAGTAAAACCCTATTTAATGAAAAAAAAAAAAAAAAAAACTAGAAAGGAGGGGCTAGAGAGAAAGCTCGGCAGTTAGGGAAACTGGCTGTTCTTGCAGAGGACCTGCATTTGATTCCTAGCACCTACATCACTCACAATTGTCTGAAACTCCAGCTCCTGGGGATCCAACATTCTCCTCTGGCTTCCTCCTGCACCAGGAACACACATGGTACACAGACATGCATGCAGGCAAAACATTCATACACATAAAATAAAATAATAATAAAAACTAGAAAGAGAAAAACAAAATACTCTAAAGCAAACAGAAGGAAAGAGCTGGAAAGGACTGGGACAGAAATAAGTGAAAATATTAAGGAACTGAAAGAATAACATTTTTTAAAAAACCTATTCCTATGAGGAAATAACGTCCCCTAGCAACATTGACAAAGATAAAGAAAGAAGACAAAAATGTCAGAGTCCAGCAGGTCCTGAGGCCATCCAGATGACAAAGGGGTGCCACCGACACATTACTTTGTGCTACCTACCTCAACAGTGGAGAAGTAATGGAAAAATTAACTCTTCAAAATCATGAGCTAGTAGAACTGAGCCCAAATAAAGAAGATCTCTCAAACAGTCCATAAACATAAAAGGAACTGAATTTGTAGTTTTATAATACCTGGAAAGTGGTTTCCTTAGAGACTACATTTTTTAAATTTTTAAATAATTTTTAATTAAAATGTACTTACACCAGTTTCCCCCTTTCCTCTCTCCAACCCTTCCCACATAATTCCATCTTGTGCTCACTCTCAAGTTCATAGCCCCTATTTCTTTCATTGTTCTTACATATATGTTCATGTGTGTATTCCTAAACGCATAAATACAAATGCTCTGTCTGTATGTTTCTTGTGTGTATATGTTTCAGGGCTGACCATTCAATGTTGGATAACCATTATTCTTCCCTGGGGAAGACAATTTCCCTCCTGCTCAGCATTCCTTGGGTGCCTGAAGTTCTTTGTTGAGGGGTGGGACTCCCCCATGAGATTCCCCAATTCCACCTTAAACATATGTATGGCTGCCATGATCAAGACAGGGCAGTGTCGGGGGAGGAAGAGTCAGTAAACAGAATCTGCCTCCAAAGCTGTGCTCAGCGGACCTTTTACAAGAGCAAACTAGTTTAAGAGAGGGCAGGTACTCTCCTTCTAAAAAGTAATGTTAGGAAGTCAAGCATCTGTGAAGGACATAACATGAGACCTTAAAGTGAACATTATTCCTATTTAAAAAAAAAAAAAACAACAACAGCCAACAATCTCAAAACACATCACAGGCTTAAGTATAAAATATGAATGATACAAAAAAGAGAAGAAAATAGAATTTAGCTACTACAAAAAGACTTCCTAGATTTGATCTCCAACACAGGATGGGTAAATAAAAACATCTATATACAGGACATCAAAATCTTAACACTTTTACCTTAACAGAGTAAAGATTTGGAGAAAATATTTTCAAGTCATGATTCCAAAAGAACATTCATATCTAAGTATGTAAAATAAATTCTCAAAACTCGATGGCTATGGTATCCATTAGACAACGGGCAAAAGTCACAGAGATTTTTCACCTAAATAAGACTTATAAGGATCCTACAGGCCCATGAACATCAACAGCAGCCAGTGGGAAAAAAGGAAGTTAAACTCTCTGTGATATTTCACTGGTATGCCTATCAGATAGGGTGAAATACAGAGCACTTTGCCACTTGATGCTAAACAGGTTGTAGGGAAACTGAGTCACCCATTCATTGCTGGTGGGAGTATGAATGATAGAATTCAGGGAAAGCATTTGCAGTTTCTTTTAGAATTGCAATAGACTTACTGTCCAACCTCATAGTTGCATTTGGGGGTCACTTATTCAGAAAAATTTAAACTTATTTTTATGCAGAAATTTGTACAGAATTTATTTAGAGGCACCTGAGGTTGGTAGCTGCCTAAATGCCCTTCATGAACAATTTGTTATGTACGATATCTTAATTCCTAGGCAGCAACAACAAGCAACAAACTGAGTAGATACAATACATTGGAAACATTTTTAAGGAAATTATGCAGAGTGGAAAGATGAGATGACCCAAGAGAACACACTTTATATCCCCATCCATGTACTAGTTAGATAATACCAGTATAGACATGGATAACCAACTAAGTCTTCCAGAGTCAGAGACAGGTGGGTTCGGAGAGAAGAAAAGGTGACTATAACATGAACACAGGACAGAGAGCCTGGTGGTAGTGTCACAGTTGTAGACATTTATAGTGACAGTATACACACACACACACACACACACACACACACAGACAGAGAGAGAGAGAGAGAGAGAGAGAGAGAGAGAGAGAGAGAGAGAGAGAGATATGAATTATATCAGTATCTATTTTCTGATTGAGTTTGGTTTTTTTTTGTTTTTGTTTTTGTTTTAAGAAGGAATTGTTTGCTGTTTGTTTTGTTCTGTTTAATGGAGACAGAGTCCCTTGTAACCCAGGCTGGTCTTCAGCTCCCTACGTGGCAGAAGTTGGTCTTAAACTCCTGATCCTCCTGCCTCTACTTCTCAAGGGCTAAGATGGTTCTGATGCTGTGCTATCATCAGGTAAGATGCTTTTTTGGACAAGCAGATGAAGAGGCACCAGAATTCCTTATATGTTTCTTTGCAGCTTTCTGGTGCTCTCTATCATCACCACAAAATCAGGAGTTAAATATAGGAGTGAGAACTCTCTGAAGATCTGCTTCTGGAAAACTCTGTATTCTTTTGCACTAGTATTCATTTTTTTTTTTTCCTCCAGAGTTCTCCAGAAAAGAACAGGCTGTATCTAGGATAAAAATAGGAAGTAAAGGATGCCATCTTGAAGTGTTTTGGCCACTAAATGACCCTCCACACTTACCATGCAATGGAAAATTACTTGTCTGGGTCATGAAGAAGAATAACTTTTTAAATGTAAACCCAGGAGAATCTTCAAGGTATTGTTTGGTCCTCTTCCACAGCAGTTTAAGCAGAATAAACTGGTACGGAGGTGATGCAATTGGCGTTTAAAGAAACATGGACCTGAGCCCTCAAACACAAGAGCAAAGGAAAGAGAAGATGCAGTCAGACAGGGGCATCTGCTCAGAATGGAATCCACCTGCAGTAGGATGCCCCTGGAGTCCCCACACTCAAGACAGAGCAAGAAGACCTTAAGGTCAAGACCAGCCTGCTCTACATTCGGAGACCTTACATCAAAGCAAACAAAACCAAAACAACAAAGCAAAACAAAACTCTCCAGAAAAGAGTCCACCAAGCATCAACCTACTTGATATAGAATACGGGGCCTGATTCCACCTTGGTGGGGTGGGGAGGAGAAAAGAACAGAAAATGTGGGTGGGAGGGAGATGCAACTCTCCAGGAGTAAGACTCCTGAAAATCTAAGGGGCTTACAAATCAGGAACGAAGATGCTCCCATGGCCCAGGTACAGGTCACATGACACTGACCCAGGTGGTATGTTTCTTCCAGTCACGGTCAGAACAAAACACAAACCGCTCCAGAAACTCGGATCCTGTTACCAGTTGCTAGTGTAGAATTAAATGGCTGAGGGAACAGGAGACACAGTCCTGGCTCCTTTGTGCTCACTGTCTTAAGTAAATTGTCCTTCTGGCCAATTTGCTTTTTCCACAGAGGCTCCGTCCTGTCTCAAGTTGTTTTTCGTTGTTTTTTTTCTCCCCCCCCCCCCCGCAAGAGCTTATTTCTGCATCTTAAAATTCATTTTAGAGACTCTATTTAGCTAAGATGAGAATAAAATCATTTAATGACTAAAATGCTGAAGCTAAGCAGATGAAATTATTTATGTAGATCATTAGGAATACATGAGTGGCCGCTCTGGCTTCCTGTCTAGAGAAGACTCATCGGTAAACATGCTTTTGAGTTGTTTCTGATGCTGACGTGACAGACACCTAGTTCAGATCTTCTAGACTTTATATTCCCAAAGCAACCGGCAACCGTTTTGTGTGTGTGTGTGTGTGTGTGTGTGTGTGTGTGTGTGTGTGTGTGAATTAGAAAAAAAAACAACAATCTTCATTTGAAAGTTTTGAATATGAGGATATTTGGGAAAAGTTGGGGGGAGGGGGGACCTCTGCCAAGGGTTCTGCAAATAGTTGCATAACCCTCTTTTTATCTGAGCTGTTGACCCAGCCATTCATTCCGTGTTTGCTAGGGTGAGCTCAGCCAGGCTGGTTGCCAAGGCAACCGTAATCCGTGCACAGAGCTGGCTCCATTGGTGGTCAGTTACAACACGCTTTGTCCCGTCCGTGTCCTGTAACTGAATGAGCAGTGACAGAAAACAAGCACCTTCAGTAAACATGACCTAATGAGAGCTGTGGCCTCCAGCTGCCTGGGAGGCACCGGAAGAGCACTGCCCGCAGTCAGGGCTGTGTCCTGGAGGGAGCTGTCACCCCACAAAGGAGTCTAGAAATAAATGTTCTCTTGGTTGATGCATTTAACAACATAAAACCGTCTGAGTCTCGGGGGGGGGGGGGATGAATTGTCTTCCAATTTGCTGTTCTTTTCCATGTATTGTGTAATTAGGAAGGCCGCGGATGAAATGGGTAGCCCTGCAGGCGGTGACTCCACCTGGGCCAGGGCATGGCTGTCCTATTGCGTGCCCTTCCTCGGAGCCAGCAAGTCACCCTTCTTCAAGACCAGTCTTCACGCCAGCAGCAGCCCAAGGACAGTGTAGCATGGGGACCCCAGCATCCCAGACCCCAGCAGACTCAGAGCTCAGTAGCAACTGCAGTTTAACCCAAATTGTCTCTGTTGTATCTGGTGGAAGAGGCCTAAAGAAGTACCTTGAAGACTGTTTCAGTATTTATATTTTAAAATATTGTTATTGCTCAGAGCCCAGATCAATTTCAACCTTTCCTCCATTAACTTTATCAGCCTGACCTGAAGTAAGGAATTCACTATCCTGGAAGAAGTGTGTTGGGTGTCTCAAAGAAACACTTGGTCATTCTCTTTTCTGTGGAGAGCATGAGGCTTGATATTGATCATTTTGTCAGCAAATCAAGTAAATATGTCTCCTTCGGGCAGCACATCAAGGCCCAGTACAGAGTCCATAAGAATGAGAAAGGGGACATACATACCCCTGTTGAGATTCTGGATGAAGAAAGGGAAAGTTGCATTTATCTACAGCTCCTTATAGTGTCTGTGCTTTCTGTACACTGTATCCGCTTAACCCTTGAGATAACAGCCTTCTGTACATCCTAGTTAAGACCCACTGTGGCCACTTCCCAGACCACCAGATGGGTCCAGCAAGTGGTTTAGGTCAGACGGCTAGTCAGTGGTAGAGCTGGGACCAGAACCACCTCATAACCAGGGTGAACACAGCAGACCGGCTGGCTGGTTATGGTCCCAGAAATCCAACCCTTTGAGACTCCCTTCACCAGCATTATGTTTGTCGTGGGTGGCTCATAACTTAGCACAATCCTGCTACAGAAACATCCGTAGAATTGGAACTAATTCTTTGCCCCAGAAACAGAGAGGGAAAAAGCAGTCTTCCCAGAGGACTGGGGTCTCAGACAATAATCTCAATGTGTATTCTTAGCTAAAATACAGGTGGGTGGAGAGAATTTGAGGATGGGGCATCCTTAGGTTGCAGGAACTTACTTGTTTATCCTTAAACTAATATCATATCTGGATACCATAGAAAAAAACCCAGGCATCTAGATAATGTGCTGCCAGAATACAAAAGTGACCAGAAAGCTCTTTCCTGAGTTCCTCCACAGCCCTGGTTATAGCCAAACAAGCCAAATCTGTCACTGTGCCCACCAGCCAAACTCCCTAATACCATGTCCAAGAGGCCAGCTTCATTATTCCTCAATAATGTATGTAACAATAATGTAATAACAGTGTATGGTTGGCTAATATTTTCTTGCAACAGCCTGTTTTCTTTTGTGGTGCTGGGGTAGAAGCCAGGGCTTCATGCTTGCAAGGCAAGCCATAATACCACTGAGCTGTAATGTACCCTCATCCCTGTGGGGACTTAGAAAAGATGAGCAGGGCATAGAAAGTTTTAGCCTGCATATCCACACCACAGAAATGAATACTGACAGAGTGAGTGGAAAACCAGTCACCAGCCCTACCCTGGTAACAGCTTTCTCTCCTGTTCAAAGTCAGGCTACTGATTTCACTCCAATTTTGACCTACCACAACGAAAAGAATAAGCAAACAGCTTGTCACTCATGAAACGTTGCCAACCCATTGTCCTGCAGAAATTGCCACTGCAGTGGTTTGGGGGACAAGCTAAATGAGTCCCTACAGCCATGCCTGGAGTGGCACCACTCACTGAGAGGCAGGCCAGTCATTCCCACACCAGATCTATGTCATGCAGCTATCTTCTTTGAACACTCTTCCTGGCCTAAGAGATCTTTCTAGAACACTCTCATGGTTAATTATAGCACAGGCAAAGCCAGAAAAGACATCAAACCCCTTATTTCTAAGTATGATGCTGGACCTCAGCCCCGCTTAAGCCCACTGTAGCACCTTAGCTGGAGTCTGAGGACCGCACTAATAGGCTGTATACATTTACATAGGATTTTAATCAGTAATAGATGGGCACAGCCCGACTCTTGCTTGGGCTGACTTTACACAGCACCCAGAACGATGCTTTCCACACGTGGGTGCTTTGTAAGCTTCCACTGACACTGTCAATAGCGAGGTCTCGGGGCTCTCAGCCTTCTTCCAACCCCAAAGTATGAGACAGCCTATTAGTAACAATCTAGCCCTTGGTCTACCCCTGTTGCCAGACCTGTTTTTCAAGGGTCCTGGGAGTATGCAGGCTCACATTTGACTTCCTCAGATAGTTTTGTAAATCAGAGGCATGGACGTAGCGCTCAGAATCAGCCCACATCCCCACACCCACCTCCCCCACCCCAGCCACTTCTGTCTATGCAAGGGGAGACCCATGATGCCTTGGGAGCCACCCACACTTGGGCCATATTCACGGTGGTGGCCCTGATCCAGTCACATGCTAAGGAAGAACTCCCGGGGAGATGAATGTCATTACAAATCTTGCCCTCAACATGAAATGCCAGTGATTGTTTATTAAATTGCTCTTCAAAGAGAAAACACTGGCAAGTAAGTGTCATTAAAATGGAAGCAAAGGGAACGGCTGTAACCTTCCACAGGGTGCTTTTCTCCATTAACCCCATACCAGTGGAACTGAAATGGCCAGTAGGAACTTCTGGCCTGCAGCCCCATCAATTACCTTAATCTCAGTTTGGGGAGGGGTAGCACAAACCATCCAATTTAAGTACTTCCAAAACGTTGCCAGAAGAAGAAGAAGAAAAAAAACCCTTAACCCTAACTCCACTGTCTCAACTCCAGTTCAGGACAAATTGCATTATACATGAGCAACATTAAAACATAAAAGACATACCCTCCAGTGAGAACCTTGCACAACTTTCCCCCAGTAAGCAGAATTAATCACAGGGAACAATTACCAGTCCGAGTCTGAATATTTATGACATAACAGAAAGCTCATTTAAAATCCTCAGTGGCTTGTGATTTTAAAATGCGTTGTAGGGAAAAAGGAAAGGCAGTTCACATTCACAGTGGAAGGGAGAAGCGCAGTCTCTCAGCTGCTCTGCATTCAGGACCCTCTCTCCCCTTTCTAGAAACTGGGTAGTTTCATTTCTCCCTTTGCTCATGGGTCCTGAGTAGCAGCTGAAAAGATGTGACATGCTGAAGGTCCAGTGGCCCTGTTCAATCATATCCTTATGCAACCCAGTCGTCTCCACCTCCCTCCAGCAGCTGAGTGGTAGCCACTGGCATAGTGAGCTTGAAGTCACGCTGAACCATGAGTGCTGGGCCTGACCCCAAGTCTGTGTGCGGCCCCAGGCATCCGCTGACCTGCAGAAAGAAGGCTTCAAGGAAAAATGTGAAAGGCTTTCTCGTTTCTTCCTGTACAAATATGAGCTCTGTGATGCAAGCAAAGGAGAGTGGGCATTCATTCATTCATTGCTTCATCTTTTGACCAAGCACATATGTATCTGGCACTGTCAAGATCCCAGAAAACAGGACCAGCCAAGGGATCAAGTAGACAAAAAATACCCAACTTGAGAAAACAAATTCTAAAGGAAGAGAAAAGCAGGTCTGCCTGGCCACTTTAGGCCACACAGGCAGGGCCTGAACGGAGTAAGTGGCAAGTAATTTTGAGGTTATGACTCAAAGGGAGATGTTTCTTCAAGTTACATACTGTTTTTGGAAAGCTTAATAGAAGCTGCATTTAGCCTGTTTAAGTTACCTAAAGCAATCTTCGGGTTTCGGCTAAAAATAGAATCATTCGATGTGCTATTACCGACCATCCCAGCCTCCGATCAGCTAGACTGGTGAAATGAGGGAGTTAGTTGCTCTCAACTGTGGAAAGTACTTAAGCCACCGGGTGAGTGGCAAATAGCAGGACCGCTGTCCATACAACATCTGTCTCCAGGAGAGATCCCATGAGCATTGCAGTCACCCAGAAGAAAATCACCTTTGTCCAAGGGTGCGGGTGCACACCTCTAATCCCAGCACTCAGAAGGAAGAAACAAGAAGACATGGATTCCCCACCAGCCTGAGCTCCTGAGTTCAAGGCCAACTTGAGTCACATCGTGAAAACTCTTGTCTCAGAGAGAGAAACAGACAGACAAAATTAGTATGCCCACTTTTCCGATGTGATAGGTAGTTTTGTGGCCTCCGGGTCTATCAGGAAGAGGAGCACTCCCCCCTGCCCCTCTGTCCCTCCCTCCCTCCCTCCCTCCTTCCCTCCATCTGTCTTTCACAAACATTATTTTGCTGATATCTACTACACTTCCTATTAGCAACTTCTGAGACCTCCCCAGCACTCGGAACACACTGGTGAAATCCTACTTGTGAAAAACATCTTTTAAAGGGCAGAGAGAGCGGAGTGGAAAATGTACACTGGAATATAATGAAGGAGAAATACTGGATTTCAATTACTCCTTTTCATGTTCCCCTGTCTTTTCGGATGTCCTAGCATTCATACACGCTTTCATTAAGAAATACCACCTATCAGGCCGATGTGATGGCTCTGTGGGTAGAGATACTCACCACACAACCCTGACAACCTGAGGTCAAGCCCCAGGACTCGTGGTGAAGGAGAACTGGTCCCTAAAAGTTATCTTCTATCATTTATATATGTGCCATGACATGTATGTAGCTCATTCTCTCCTCTCCTCTCTCTCTCTCTCTCTCTCTCTCTCTCTCTCTCTCTCTCTCCTCTCTCTCTCTCTGTCTTTCATATCACAATAAATAAAATAAAACAAACTTTAGATAAAAGAAAAGAAAATATCAAGTGTCTCTGCTAGATGCCAGCTATACATCATGAATGTAAGACCACTTCCGCTCCCTAGATACTTATGATGTCATCACAATGACTGTATTGAGTAATTGTGTAATTGAGACACAGGCCAAGTCTTCACACTGTTCCAGCCCACATGATGCTCTAACAACAAACACTTCCAAATTCTTGGCTTATAGTTAGGAAGGTTTATTTCTTATTCATGCTGCTGGTTCACTGAGAGTTAAAAGAGTAGGAGACTGAGGGTGTGTGTGCGTGTGTGTGTGTGTGTGTGTGTGTGTGTGTGTGTGTGTGTGTGTGTGTGTTTCTGTCCTTACTAACCTACACAGGAATCCAAATTGATAAACAATCCCCACAATGAGCATTTCTGGTTTGCATGCCAGAGAGAAAAGAATGCCGTGGAGGAGCTCAAACCAGAGAGCGGCTGGCTCCTCCAGCACAAGGGAGAAACATGCCTTCTGTTTTAACTCATCTCCAGGGCTGCTCCCAGGACCCCACCTACCCACAAAGGGGCTGGGAAGTGCAATCTTGCCATGTTCTCAGACAAGCCGATAACTGGAGCTATCTCATACACACAGTGACAACTCTCATAGATATCAAAAGCCAAAAGGTCTGGTCTCTGGTTGCCAGAGGCTTGCCTGCCGAGACAAAAATTGTTACATCAAGAGAAAAGCGAAGCGCTCTGCTTTCTCTTTAGAAGACAACTTTAACAATGCCTCGGGGAAGTATAATTATTTAGTCATGTACATCATCATGTTGAAACTTCTGGTTTAATTGGAAAGTATGTCCGCCGCTTGCCCTCCACTTCTTTGTGGAGTGTCTCCAGACTAGAGAGGAGAATAAAGGGGCGTAGATGTTCTTCTTATCCATCTGATAAATGTGTGAGAGTCGACTTCCGACCCTGTCAGCCCTGTGTACGAACAGTTGTCCTCAGTCCCTCTTTGGTCATTTCTCAGAGGAAAGGGCAGGCTTACTCTTCCTCACTGCCAGCTGCACAGGCTCTCCAGATCCAAGAACAAAACGTGAAGCCTCAAGGAGATGTGAAGCCTGTTAGAAGCCCCAGGAGAAGAACTGGCATTTACTCCAAGGCAATTAGCCAACAATTTTGGCACCTGTGCGTGACTCAGAGCCTGCAACCCAGCTAGAATGCTTTTCTAATAAACAGGAGTCTGGTGCTCCCCATGACATCTCCCCCACATCGGCAACCTCATATACAAATACAGTCCCTGGATTAGTGTTTGGTGGACACTCATGTGGATCAGCTGTTACCAATTTAGCTAGATGAGTGCCATCCGCCCATACGGGTGGTAGAAGAAGGTGATCATGCCAGGTTCTTCTCTGCAGCAGCCAGCCTGACTTCCCAGTGGAAGCAGAATGGGAACTATTTGGTCTCTTGTTTAGGAGCCGAAGTGAATGGTGAGAAAATAAATGGGTTTGGGTATATACCTAGGTAGCTTTCTATCAGCATGACAAATACCAAGACAATGAACTGTTGTGGTTTGCATAAGAAATGTCCCTCCCAGGCACCGGTGTTTGGTAGCACTGGTTTGGAAGATGGTGGAGTCATTAGGTGGTGTATTGCTGAAGGGGATGGGTCACGGAGGGCATGTCTTGAGGTTTTATAGCTGGGTCCCTGCTGTGGATATCGCTCTGTGTAAATAAAGTTCTGATTGGCCAGTGGCCAGGCAGGAAGTATAGGCAGGACAAGAGAAAAGAGAATTCTGGGAAGTAGAAGGCTGGAGAGACACCGCCAGCCGCCGCCATGAGAAGCAACATGTAAAAACACTGGTAAGCCACAAGCCATGTGGCAAAGTATAGATAAGCAGAAATGGGTTAATTTAAGATAGAAAAAGTAGATAACAAGCAGCCTGCCACAGCCATACAGTTTGTAAACAATGTAAGTCTCTGTGTGCTTTCTTGGTTGGGTCTGAGCGACTGTGGGACTGGCGGGTAAGAGAGATTTGTCCTGACTGGGCCAGGCAGGAAAACTCTAGCTACAGGTCCCATTTCTTGTTCACTTTCTATTTCCTGGCTGCAGATGTGGTGTGAGCAGCTCCTGCTCCTATCACTGGGTCTTCCCCGTCATGATGGACTGTCTACCTTGAACTGTGAGCCAAGGTAAACTCCACGTTTGGGAAATTGCTCCTTGTTGAGTATGTTGCCACAAATCCATATGCTAACACGCAAAGAGAAAGGGCTTATTTGGGCTCACAATTCTGAGGCTTCAGTTGATAGCCAGATGGACCCATTGCTCTTAGGCCTCTGGTGAGGCTGTCCACAGCAGATGGCATGAGGTGTATGCTAGAGTCAACTACACATGTCATTGCAGGGGGCAAACAAGAGCAAAGGAACAGCCAGCAACCCGCAACCCCCTTCAAAGGCAAGCATCCATTGCCCCAAGACCCTCCCACAGGGCCCTACCTTTCAAAAGTTCCCACTTCCCAATACTGCCACTCTGGGACCCCAGATGTTACCACATGGACCCTTGGTGGACATTTTTGAGATCTGAAATTTGCGATTTCGGATTTGAAAACATCTTGACTTCTAAGTGACATCATGCAAATGTTGCACATGGACTCCCCAAACACCCATAGCTGTAACTGAAAGAGATGAACCATTTTCAGGAGGCTCAATGGGAAGGCAGCTCTCAGTGTGGCCTTCTCCACACTCTGTGCTAAGCCAACCTGACAGCCTGGATTTCCCTAGTGGTCTCTACTGCCTTCCTTCCTTCCTTCACCTTGCTTTCACACTGTGGCATGTCATTGAGCAGAAATGTCTCTCCCCATTGACTTTGCAGGTGCCAAATAGAGAGAATTCCTTATCTGGCTTAAGTCCTGTATCACCGTGCATCGGGTTACCCTGACCCTGATTAAATGCACTTCAGAAGTAGTGCGTTTCTAAGTCCTAGGTCTGCTCCTAGGAGTAGAGTTATGTAAACTCTGAGTACATTGGTTCCCTTATCAGATGAAGTAACATGAAAGCCCACATAGTGAGGTTCTTATGAGGACTCAGTAGAAGACTACACGCACAGTCCCACAGTGCCTGGCTGCAAGGGCCGCCCTTGGAGTTTGGCGATTGATATTACTGGTGGCGAAGACCTGGGCTCCTTTCCTCCTTCCCTGCTGCTCTTTTCCTTCCTCTGGTTTCTATGATGCCTTATGTCCTGGTATTCACTTTAGTGCTGATGGCCTTCTCACTATCCAGCAAGTCTGCTTTCCTCCTCACATCTTGACCACCTCAACAGTAGTTCAGACCTGCGTCACTGTTTTCCTGAATTGTTGTGGTGGTCTTTCCAGAAACATTCCTCACAGGAATATGTGTCTTCAAAATACAGAAGAAAAGAATTGTAAGAACAACAGTACTTCCTATCTCCTGAGTTACCAGCCTCAGTGGAACCCTTCCTGGGTTCTAAAACAGGACAGGTACGACTGGTTTTCATAACCCTGAGAGCATGTCAGGAATTGTACAGTCCTGTGCAGTGGAAGGCATTTGATGCTTCTGCGCACTCTCCTAATCTGATATGTGCACCAGTGGCTAAGCTGTTACCCATGAGCTCTGCAAAGCTCATGCATTCATTATCCAGTCAAGCATTTGTTCTGGATAAAGTACCATGAGTGGTTACACAGCCTAGGAGTCCTCTCTTCCTTCCTTCTTTCCTTCCTTCCTTTTTTCTTTTCTTCCTTCCTTCCTTCTTCCCTTCCTTCCTTTCTATCTGCTTCCTATAACCTTAAGGTTCCCTCTAGCACAAAGGTCCTCAACCTATGGGTCACGACCACAGGAAAACAGTTATTTACATTATGATTCTTAACAGTAGCAAAATTATAGTTATGAAGCAGTAATGGAAAAAATTTTGTGGTTGGAGGGCACCACAACTTGGGAACTGTATTAAAGGGTCGAGGCATTAGGAAGGTTGAGGACCACATCTCTACCAGTGCCACTACACTCCAGTTTCCAGATGGATGATATCCATCCCCTAGTGTGAGTCCTAGCCCCTTGGGGTCATTTTTCCCAGGTCAAATTCACCAGTTCCCAGCTGAGAAGTGGACTTTCCTTAGGGGTCAGAATCTCCCTCAAGGGTCTGTCCATTCTTTGATTTTGTTTGTTTCTTTGACTGTTTAGGTTTTTCAAGACAGGCTTTCTCTGTGTATCCCTGGCTGACCTGGAATTTGATCTGTAGCCCAGGCTGGCCTCAAACTCACAGAGATCACCTGCCTCTGCCTCCTGAGTGCTGGGATTAAAGGTGTGCGCCACCATGGCTCTAAACACCTAACTCCATTGTTTCAGATCTTGCCTTTGTTATCCCATCTTTAACGGCAGTCACTGCTCAGGCATTAACTACTCCCAGGATAATCTGCTGTACACAGTGTCATTTCCATTCATTTTCCTAGTTAGCAAGCCCCTGTACTAAATTCTTCCTGTTAAAATCACTGCCATGGCTTCTACCTCATGCCTGGACTCCCACCTGTAAGCCAAACCCAAGAACTCTAATGCAAAAGCACTTAATTGCTTTGGGTCAAAGAAGAGAAACAGTGAGCTTTCCCGAGCATGGAGGGAGAGCAGAGATGGATCCCTGGGAGTTGGGGAGGACCCAGCAGTGTAGAGAGGACCAGGGCAGAGAGTGGGGACAAGAAACGGGGACCTCTTCCAGATCATTCCTGCTTAGAGTCCTTCCTCCGCTTCCTTTCCCAACGTTTGACTCTACTCTGTGAATGGATGGTATGCGGGGAGTCCTAGGAGTTAATGCCAGTTCCAGGGACCATTTCAAAGCTCGGAGACTGACAGGAAGCCAAGTTGCTTGTTACTTTTTATGCTTCTAGGAACTGATCATCATAGCTGTCAAAGAAAGGCGAAATGAGGTTTCTATGAGAAAATGAGTCTGCAGTCAGCTAAGTCTTCAAAGCATCCACTGACCAGGAATTCCTAGAAGTCTCAGAACTCTTCCACTAATTAAGAAAAAAATGTTTTCTCATCTCTTTGTTCCGGGCAAAAGATAACATGACTACAAAGATATTTACTTCCACTGGATCATGTGGTGTGAGAACTTTATTTCTGCTGTCGGAGATAAAAGATTGCTTTGAAAAGCCAAAGAAAGATAAAAGAAAGTGTATTTGTCCTTCCTAAGGCTGTCTCAGCTCCCTAAACCCCATATCATGTCTCACAGTGCACATTTTACTATTCCCAGACTGTCTATTGGGGCTGTGTCTTCTTGTGCTGCACCTCGGCTTTAATGGGACGTCTTTGAACCAGTTTATACTCCACACGCCTTACCGTCCTCTGGTTGTGTATCAGAAAGTCTGGGAGAGAGGCTCTTGGGGAGCTGGGATTGAAGGAAGCCAATGAGAAGGTAAAATGAGAAGCACAACTCTGGACTTTGCTGGGAGCACGGCTTGCCCTGTATGGGGTGGGGCTAGTTAGTCCTCTTCTTCCTTCTGACACTGGTGTTTATGCAGCCCTCGCAGATGCTCTGATTCACTCTGATTTACAGGAATTGAAGCGCATTGTAATAGCAAAAGTAACTTTAAAAGGCAATGCAGTTCCTTTGACCAAATTTGCAATAAAGGTACATCTTTCTTCCTCGACTTCCAGATATGCGTCTCCATTTCCTGAGTTAGTAAAGAAATTTGATGCAAACAGACATTTCCTGAGTTCTCCAAATCCCGTGTCCTTGTCAGGGTAGCAAGAACCAGCATCCAACCAGACGTGGCCATTGTTCTTTTGTGTCGGACATTGTTCTGAGGACTTCACATACATTATTTCTCACCCAATCCTCTCAAAACCTCAGTGACCTGGGTTTTCTCCACATTACACAAATGAGAAAATGGTCGAGGGTAGAAGTTAAAGAGGCCCCCAAGGGTTCCTAGCTGCCAAAGAAGACATCCAGCATTTAGGCCAGCTCTGCCGGCCAGATTCTGTCACCCATGGCCTTGCCCACTGTCAGAAAAGAACCTCATCTCCTTCTGGTTGCATAATTACAAAACCAGTCAGACCCAGCACAGTTCCATCTTGTGCTTCACTTTGGAAACAGAAAGTTATGAAGACAAGCTGTCTTGTTTGATGTGCTGGAAATCACCGCAGAAATTCAGCACACACAATAGTGCACTGGATGCTGGGACAGGAAAGACTGCTAGACTCCCTCAGAAGACTCCACCCCACAATGCAATGGCACTTGGACTAGAGATGGTGCCATTGTCAGTTGACGAAATTGGCTTTCCGTTGATGATTTTAAAAAGTAACTGGTTAAAATCATCTGGAACAGGAACAGACTTACACATGTCGTTAAACAAGTCTGCCTCTGTGCCAGAGCTTGAGCTACAGGTACAGCAGTGAGCAAGATAGAGAGTCCCACCAGGCAAACATGCCCTACCATACACCAGTAATGAGGGTGTGGATGGGTGATTTGTCAGTGAATGATTGTTGCCTCTTCCTTCCTTCCTTCCCTTCCAGAAAATAAATAAATAAATGCAAATTATCTCAAAACCATAGGTGTGCAGAGTAAGATAAACTGGGGTAGGAAGAGGAGACTTGGTGGTCCAGGGTGGGTTGTCAGAGCCAATGAGTGGTGAGGGGCTGCATGCATGTGTGTAAGAAGCCAGACCTGGGGTGAGGTAAAAATACCTGCATGGAAGATAGAAAGAAACTGACAAGGAAATAAAGCGTTTTGACTCTGATGTAGCAAAACTCTGCCTAGGAATTTATTCTAAAGAAGTAAATTAGGAAAAGGGGAAGCTCTGAGGATACACCGACTGCATGCAACTCTGTTGGTCACACCATCGTTCTAGAGCAAACATTTAGAAACAACGCAAATGACCAAGCAAAAGACGCATGGCTGCAGAATTGAAAAGTTTCACTAGTTAGCCTGAAGAACCAACCTCTTTGCCTCACATCCACCATTCCAGGGCATAACAACAATAGGAAAACGGTTCAAACTGAGAGAGAAATCTGGACTGTACAAGCTGGCAGAGACTTCCTTCAGCAAGTTAGGGAAAAGACAAACAAGCCAAAAGCAAGTGAGCCAAATACCTAAGTTGGTTTTTTTTTTTTTTTTTTTTTTTTTTTAAACGAGAGAGAAAACAAATACACATTTGTGGAGAAATGCAAATGAAGCCCCACAGGTGTACTGCTTTGCAAACACTAGATGGCCAATGCTTTTTACAAGCCCGGTAAGAGCAGTCACTAAAATGCTTGGAGCAACAGCAACTCTCGAAGGGTGCTCATGGGAAAACAGTTGAGCAAAACAAACGTTTAAGCAGTTCTGCTTAATTCTGTAAAAATAATTAATTAATTAAAAAGAAAGAAAGAAAAGAATGTGCAAATCCTAGCTTCCAGTAATCCCAGTGGAAGAGCATTCACACAGGAAGATGGCTCAGGGGTACTGGGCATAGGAGGGCCACAGATGTGGGCACTGGTCTGAGTAACTTCCAAACACATCCTCCCTAGACCCCTAGAGTCTGAGACCCTCTAGGGCCTTCTTTTAAAGCAGGCTATTGCCAGCACAACAGTGAAGAGACTTTATGTGGGGACCATAACTCAGTGTGGCTGGTATTCCTGTAAGGCGAGAAAAGACATGGAGGTACACATACAGAATCCTGTGTGGCAACAGAGGCAAGCACCAGGCAGGCCAAGAACATCAAAGGCTCTTGGCAAAGCTTGGAACTAAGTGGAAGGCCTAGAAGGGGTTCTCTTGAGAGCTCTCTCTGGAGAGAGAGGTTGGCCTTCCCGAAACTTCAATTTCAGATAGCTTTCCATTACTGTGGCAAAATACCTGAGATCATTAACTTCTCAAGAGGAAAAGTGTCTGTGGCTCAGGGATTTCTGTAAATGTCCCATCAGCCCCACTGCTGCTGGGCCTATGATGAGGCAGAATGCTGTGGTGGGACACATGGTGGACCTATGATGAGGCAGAATGCCATGACTGGACACATGGTGGACCTGTGGTGAGAGAGAATGTTATGGTAGGGCACATGGCAGACCTATGGTGAGGCAGAATGCTATGACTGCACACATGGTGGACCTATGGTGAGGCAGAATGCTATGACTGGACACATGGTGGACCTGTGGTGAGGCAGAATGCTATGGTAGGGCACATGGTGAACCTAAGCTGTTACCTCACAGTAGCCAGAAGGACAGCAGAGCGGCAAAAAGATGCCTTACCAGCTCCCAAGAGCACAGTGGACTAGACCTTCAGAATAGTTTTCCCGTCCAAGCTATACCATCCCTAGTGCTATAATGAGTCTAATCCTGCTGTTTGAAGCCACCCACATACAGTTGTAGTAATTGTTTATGGAAATGCAACATTGCTCGTAATGTATGGAAAATGAAATGGCCAAACACCCAAGCTCCAGAAAACACTTAAACTGTATGATAGATGCTCTTGTGGTGGAAAACTATTCAGTTCTGAAAATAAACCGACTAGAGTTGCATGCATTAGCACAGAGGACACCTACTGGGATCCAGATAGATGGCCACCATCTGAATGCTCACCACCTGCTGATGATGACAAGCCCTATGCTTTGTTAGTGGAATTAGTCTCCTGGAGCCTGTTAGCCAGGGAACACATGGCCAGAACTGGCCAGTAAAAGCCTCCTTGTAGACACTTGTTTTTCCTTCTCGGGGGAATTCTGCCCAGAGCCAGTTCAACCCTGACAGAAAGACAGAGCTAAAAAGCCGTGTGCAGAGCAATCCCGCGTGGATGGCATCTCACTCTGCCTTAACCACTTCTCTAGCAACAGGGTGGAATCAGCTACACCCAGGCTACTGAGGCTCAAAGGCTGTGACAGATGTGGAAGAGGCCAGCAAACAGATTAACATGAGCTCAATAATTGCATTTGTACTCAAGCTTCTAAGTTCAGTGATTGCATGTGCATTCAAAATTGTGTTCACGGGGGACTCCAGCCACGGGAGCTGATTAAAACAGAATCAGCACTGCAGGAGAAAAAAACCATACTCTCCCTCCCTCATGAGGGCCTGGCATGATTATTACTCAATTTAATAGCTCACTGACCTATAACTCTCATCACTTTTGAAAAGAACTTAATGGCTCAGGGATCTAACCAAGTTTCCACTTCATGCTTCCAGAAGTGACTCTGAAGGCCAGATTCAAACCATTAGCTTCATATCCAAACAGTCTGAGAGCAGCAGGCGAGGCTGGCTTAGGTCTCACAGCCTATTTCTTCGTAGGCATCATCCTAGACCCTGAGATCAGCAAGGCCTGGAGATAAAATGTCGAAGCAACTGGAGATGTCAGGTGTCTCCCTGTGAAGAGGTTTCCTTCTGAGGGGACCCATGTGGGAGAGAAGCACACCTCCCTGCGTGCTTGGTGAGGCTAGAATCAAAGGCTTAACACACCTAACACGGATTATCTGGGTTTGGGGGTATAAGGAATGGATGGAGCTGCCCGTGGATTCTGGTTCTGCCATCATCCAAAGCCAAGGACTCTGGCAGTATCCTCTGCACTGCTCAGCCATCATAAGATGGTGATGGATGACATGCCAGTTGTGGCAGTCTCTTCTGAGCACAGAGCCATGTGGTACCCTAGGGATGCAGAGCAGCCCTTCCTGTCTCATCTAGTCATCATTAACCAGCTGGGGCCAGCAGTGAGCAAGCAGTACTGCTTGAAGCACACAAACTATTAATTAAAGCCTCCCGACTGTAACCTGCCTTTATTATTTATGACATCCCCATGACTACTAAGACCAGCCTTTCTTCTTTGTTAACACAACCTCCTTCCTCAGACCTTCATGAAAGTACCATGAAAACTATTTCAGGCACCATAAAAGAAGGAAACTTCATGACCTTCATGCCTTAGAGACCTCGGGGATAACTAGAATATGTCATTAACCACTTGCATATAACATTAATAAGGCAGTGGATGGTAACCACAGTCTTTTCTGGGGCATTTCAGAATTTATCATAGACGATCCCTACCTTTTGGAAGTTTCTCAATGATAAGTTTATTTTCTTTGCTTGTTACCATCTACGTGAGACCTCCGTATTATCCTAGAATTATGAACAGAGTATATTGGGTGAATCAGTAGATGGTATTTGGCCATTTTTCACAGTGGAAAATTTAGCTATAAAAGTTTCATCTGACAGATCTAGACCAAGGAGAAAACAAAACAGATCCTACAAACCCACTCCAGGAGACCTTTGCCTTGAGAACCACAAGATCCAGAACATCATTGGTGACATCCACATGGTTAGGTCTGGGTAAAACTGATGCTATTATTTGGGTTCTCTCTCCTCCCTACTAAGGCAGGTGCTAAGCAAATAGATGCCTAATAATGATTGCAATAAAAGCCACTGATGGCAAGAGTCAAACCATTATCTCCACACCCAGACTGGCTAACAACAGCAGGCTAGGTTTGCCCAGGTCCCACAGCCTATCTCCTTGTGGATACCATCCCCTCTGGGGAAGCTCTCATCCCCACCTAAGCTAATGGCATTAATCATTAGCCAACTTGGAAAGGTTAATGGGCCGTTTGAGTGAGAGGAATGTTTTTTATGAAGTCCTGGTTCCTGGGAATCAGAACACAACAGCAGTAGAGAGCCCTGAGTGTGACATCACCACTAATGAGTCTCTCCACCCACCTCATTCATTCCACACGGTAGGTTGTTTGGCCCAGCATCTGCATGAACAGGCTGGTCAGTGGGAACTGGGCCTAATTCCAGACCTGGCTTTTTAATCCTTCTCTAGAACATTCTCAAAGAGTGTCTTAAATTTTTTAAATGCATTAAACTCTCTTTTCTTCTTAAATAGTCAGGATAAGCAAGCCAGACAATAAGATGACGTAAACTATGCCCTGGCTGAAGATCTATCCCTTAGAAAAGGATTGACGCTGTCTCGCTTGGTTTTGAAAAGAAAAAACAGTGATATCAACTGAACCTGATACTGCTTGTAAACATGTTGGTTGTGTCAAATGCCTGTTTAAATTTTTAAAAGTAAAGACCCAGTGGTCGCCTTTGAAAGACTTCTGTGCTTACATTGATGAAGTGAGACATCTCTCCAGGCTTGTGGGAGATTATCTGTAATGTCGCTTATGGGGATGAAAGAAACAGAGACCAAGAATTTTCACAATCAAGAGTGTCTCCAGAGTGGATACAGTTGTACAAGACTGTAATCCCAGCATTTGGGGGCAAGATGGAGTCAATAGAGCCGTAGTACAGAGACAGCTTGTTCCACAATCTCCCAGAGAGACAACTCCAAGGACAGCTACAAGGTCAAGGCTACACGGACCAAATCTGAGGAGGCTGGAGAAATGTCCAGAGAAATGATTAGAGATGAGACATAATGGCTGTTATGGTGATATATTGTGTAACCTAATAAACTTACATGAGGATCAGAGGACAGAGCTAACCACTAGATTAGACATAGAGGTTGGGCACACACCCTTAATCCTATGACTCCAGAGGCAGAGTCTGTCTGGATCTCTGTGAGGTCAAGGCCACATTGGAAACAGAGCCAGGCAGTGGTGGCACACACCTTTAATCCTAGTACTGGGAAGCACATGCCTTTAATCCCAGAAAGTGACATGGCTGGACGGAGAAAGGTATATAAAGCCTGAGGAAACAGGAACTCGCTCTCTTTAGACTGAGGATTTCATAGAGGTAAGAATTTGGGGCTGGCTAGCTCTGTTTCTCTGATCTTTCAGCTTTCACCCCAATATCTGGCTCCAGGTTTTCTATTAATAAGACCATTTAGCAATTCATGTTACAGCTATGAATTCAATCTAGAGGCTAAAGACTGACATAACTCAATGAATGGCCATGAGAAGAAGACAGATGTGGTATGGAAAAGTTGAGATGCTAGAAGACTGGTGTGATGGGTGCTAAAGAGCACAGTCCACAAGAACAGGTAGAGAAAAAGGATCCACACTGCCCATGGATGAGGCAACTGGACATGTGGACAGAGGTGGTACTATCTTGTGCCTACCAAAGCAGCTTTCAGAAGACAACCTGACCCCAAGCAGATGTGTGTGTGTGTGTGTGTGTGTGTTGCCCATGTCCACATGGGCACTCATTGTTTAATCTACTTGGTGCTTATTTATTAGACTTCTCCTGTGCCTGGTGTTAGGGACATCCCTATAAACTGGACACACAAGCTTGGCACATGCAGACAGCCACTTCTTTGAGGTTATGCTAAGTTTTTTTTAATAAGCAGAGTAATGGGAAAGACTGAGATTGGAGAAGGATTGCTTTGGACAGAGAGGTGAATGGACAGGGCAAGAGGGTGACATTGAACTGAGAAGAGCTACCACTTAAACCCCAGGAAGCAATCAGGGTTCCCTGGTAGTGGTAGACCACAGCAAATGGCCCAAGTCTCTGAACGCAGAGGACACTGGGGATGCGGTATGAACCTATTTGAGAAAAGGAAGAACAGAGTTATGAAGTTTTTCTTTTTCCTAAGTCCCCAAGAAGCCATGGAAGTGTCAAAAGACATGACCTGAGTCTTAACTTTTAAAGTGTCTCTCTAGTTGTCCTGCCATGCTGTGCTGTTAGGACCAAGAGGCCCTGGACAGAAGTCTGTGACTCAGGCCAGAGTGAAGGTGTTAATCCTAGATTCGCTGGAGAAAAACCATTTCCACCATTTGGGGCCAAATTTGAAGCAAGCTTTATTAAAATAGCAAATGCAGATCACGATGGACTTTGATCAGGCCCACTCTCTGGAACATTCAGCTGAGTGGCCCTGAAAAGTGTTGTTGTGGCTTATAAAGACAAAACCCTCAGGCCACCATCCTTTCCCATGAGGCTTTGTTGTTATTTTTCAAGGACTACAACTCTCAGAATCCCAGGAAGTTAGCTGGTCCTTGGGCAGGTGGGGCTTACAGGTTAACTTAGGGTATTACATTGGGAACTGAGAAGTAATGACGTGAGAGATCCTCTTTGGCCTACACAGACTCACTGATGAGTGATATCTGAGAGTGAGAGGCATCCAGGATGTGATAGGAGAGGTTATAGCTTGAGAATTCAAAAGAACCACTGAAAATAGGTGTTTTAGTTAAAGTGTGACTTTGTCTCATATAAAATGAGAATGCCTAAACTCACATAAATGGAGAACCACAAGTATCTTACATTCTTCCACAGTCTCCTTCAAAGAAGTACACTCACTCCAGTTTGGAGAGAGATGTTCCCAGACATCCTTCCCCTCCTGTGATGACCAAAAGACCATGTTTCCTTAATTTTCTATATGACAATGGTATTCAAGGCTACCTTATGATTTAAGAAATATCTCCCTGCTTCTCCTCAGTGCACATTTTGGAGAATTCCTGGGAGTCGTCAGAGTGCTAGCTACCCCTCTATCCAGGAAGAAGTTTCTTAGCCTGCCAGCTACCTGATTCCCAGGGCTATTTGATGCTGGAGGGCTCCACAAGAGCCCTGGAGCAGACTACAGACTGGTTTTCCCGGCCACTCTGCCTGCCCACACAAGCTGTCCAAGCACAAACACAGCTCTGCCTTTAATTTCCCTGAGTACAGCAAAGAATAGGTTGTTAAAATTTCCCTGAAGGCTGAGGCTTGACACTATTAGAATTCAGAGAAGCATTTCCACACTTACTAATGCAGCTCTTATAGAGAGTTCCAGCTCCAGAAGCTAACCTTTGACTCTCATAGCTTGCACCTCACCTAATCCCACAGGACCAACTCAGCCTCCTCTCCACCAGGTCTCCAGCCTGCTTCTCACCTGTGAGTCCAGTTTGAGCCTGTCTGCCCCAGGCCTGTGTGCCAGACCTGCTTGGCTTCAACCCCAGATGACTGAAATAGAGTCACTTTGCTTTCTCCAAGGACTCTCACCTCTGAGCAGTAGCAGAGTAGCCTTGTGGAGAGCAACCACTGACCACAAAGTTCATGAGTGCATTTCCAATTGCTGGTCGTTATAACTTCGCAGCAGAGACTCTGGCCCAGACTGCATGAAGCCAGGCATTATTCACTGTCCTGTCCTAACTTTTCATCCAATCTCGAGTAGAGCGAGGACTGGACTGACTTCTGGGGTCACTCAGGCCTAACAAAGTCCTCAAATGAGTAAGGAAAACATGCATTTGATTATATGCATATAGATCACGCATATACATGCACATATACATGCATGCTACTGCAGAAAGAAATCACTGAAAGCTAAATCTGCACTCAAAGACTCACCAAGGACAGCCTCCTATGAAGACTAGACAGCACCTCACATTTCAGCTTGCAGTACATGGTCACATTACTATACATGATCACCACATAATCCACAGCTCTTGAGAAGTCTGAGGTGCTTCTATTGAGCGTTCCCCAAACAAAGGAAGCCCAGGCAAACAGCGAGTCTCCCTCTCTGCCTCCAGCCACCTCACAGAGCAGTCCAACAGCCTTAGACAATATTTTTCCACTGTGCTCAGTCACAATGATGCAGTCAGAGCGCAAAGTATTTTGGAAATTCCTCTTCTAGAAGGGCCGCCGGAGCCAGGAGCACATTCTTTTAGAATAGCTTTAGTAGTTATAAATCTTTAGACCAGGAAGGTGCACTTGATTCTTAAAAGTCAACCAAGGAGCATTCTAAAGCAGATTTAGCAGCTACAGAAGCTCCGATGAGGGACATTACTTTGCTATGAGGCAGGATGGCTGTGACTACAGGTCTTAAGCAGGTCACAAACTCTCTCTGAAGACTGTGCACTCTACATTTTAGTGTGCTTCTTTTTCTCTTTATTTCTTTGATTTTTAATTTTTCTTTTCTTTTCTTTTTTTCCTTCTGGTGTTGACAGCAAGCCCTAGAGGCTCATGGGTGCTGGGCATTCACTCTGTCACTAAACTACATTCCCGGCAATTTTTGTTTTTTTTAATTTTTGCTCCATGCCAGGTTACAATCCTATACAGGATATAGACCCAGAAACCAGTCAATTCCAGTGCTCGATGGTTACACCCACAGTGATCACACACACACACACAAAGCCTGAAATGGGTAACAGGGTGTAGGTAACACAACCCTTCAGGAGGTCACACATTGAGGAAAGGGTTTCACACAGTGCTTCAAGGGTCTGTGAGACAGCTCAACAGGGAAAAGCACCTGCCACACAAGCCTGGTGACCTGAATTCGATCCTTAGAGGCCATGGTAGAAGGACAGGACTCCTGAAAGTTCTCTTGTGAGCTCCATGACATGTGCATACATACTGCACTGCCCCAAACACCCTAATAATAATAAATAAGTAAATTTTAAAAAGCTCCATGCAAACAAATCACCATAACTAAAGTTCTCCATGACCAATTTAAAGGCCACAACATATATTATTTATAATATTTTGGGGTACAACGACATGGTGTGAATTTCACCCCCAGAGGGTTTGTAGCAAGGACCAAAAGACACATTACTTTCACCTGTGGCTTCTGACCCTTTCCTGCCTTATAATATGCTTTTTGTTATGATCTCGAACTTTCTTTGAGCAAAACCTTTTGGCTGTCATGCACTCTAGTCCCCAAGGAAATACCATATTACTTCTAAAACATTCACGTCTTCCCTGGGATAGTGCATGCATTTATATGCAATATCATTTTCCTACCCCATCCATGCTTATTAACCCAGTGCTTTCTACCTGAAGCTGATCCCACTGTTCAGTGACATCATTGCAGCCACCAAACAGGATCCTACCATTAAATTCCACTGCCCTGACCAGGAAGGGACAAACGAAGGCGTGTATGATCATTCCTGTTGGAATTCCACCAGGGCCCCAGCACCATTGGATAAAGAGTGTCTTGGGGCTTTGGGTAGCATGGTTTACTAGTCAGGCTCTATTTTATATTGCTCCTAAAATCCTGAAACACCAATTGCAACTCTACATTTTTCTCTTGCGTGGTGGAAAGTGACTCCACAACCCTTTTCCCAGGAAAATTCAGAAGAGGTAATGACCTAGGAAACTCCAGTTGTACTGCTGGCGTGGCCTTAGGCTCTCCCCTTCCATCAAAATAGGCTCTTTCATGTCTAGAGTAAACATCAGGAAGAAAAATAGAAAGAAACCTCCTGATCACTGGGGCAGTTTAAGTCCACAGAATGAAAGAGGCCAAGGCATCACTAGGTTTTGGACCTATACTATTCTAAATCAAAAAGCAAGAGAGGTCAAGATGACTTCAGTCATGTCAAAATCTCACCTAGACTACTGTTTTATGCTTTTCTTTGACTTGCCCTATAAATATTTTACTGCAACTTTCAAAGTTTATAGGGTCCTTAAGACTTGTAAAAAGGGTGAGTAACTGGAAGCCAAAGACTGATACCTACCACAGGGATCTTGATTTTTTTTTTTCTTTGAAAGATTCCATTGAGTAGAATTAATTCTTTTTTTTTTTTTTTTTTTTAAGCTGAGGATCGAACCCAGGGCCTTGTGCTTGCTAGGAGAGCGCTCTACCACTGAGCTAAATCCCCAACCCGAATAGAATTTATTCTACCCAGGATTCTTTGAAAGGTGACTAGGTTTCTTTTCCTAGTCAGAGTTGTGGCTCTGCTGGGGGTAAAGAAAAGGAGCTTCCGCTCATGGTGGACTCTAAATGTTTGAGACCTCTCTCTGCACTATGACAAATCATTGGTTTTGTACTCAAACCTTGCAGGTCCCAGAGTGCAGGCACTTGAGAGGCCAAGGATGTCATCCCAGAGAGACCCCAAAGGCCTGTTTCCCTGGCACTGGCATCCAACCCCAATTCCCCAACTCAGAGAGAACCCTGGCCCTTTCTGCTCTAATCTCCTCCCTTAGCATTCTGGAACAACAGACAAGCCACTAGATTTCACAGAAAGTGTTTCTGAAGGGCTTTTCTCCAGGCTGAAAATTTTAACTGACTGAGGAATAAGCTGCTTCTGGTTTCCAGTGATTTGATTTTGTTGGCTCTTGAATTAATTATTCTGATTTCTAAATCCTTGAAAACAACTTAGATAATCTAAACAAACTTAATACATGTGCATATTTAAATACATTTGATCTAACAGTTATATCTTGTGTGTACATCTTTTTTATGTTTTTGTCTACATGTATGTCTGTGTAACACAGACAGTTCCCAAAGATGCCAGAAAGGAGTGTCAGATGCTCTGGAACTGAGATTATACATGGTCATGAGCTGCCATGTGGGTACTAGGAATCAAAGCCAGGTCCTCTGGAAGAACAGTCAGTGTTCTTAACCACTGGGGTATCCCTTCTATCCCCCTTATATGTGAATTTTTATTCAATTGAATTGATAGAGTGAAATTTGACTTCTAAAATGGTGTCTTCTGCTACAAACATTCACAGATGCCTTATGTAAAGGGAAGACAAAAGGTGGAGTTCTATGGCTTCTAGAATATTCCCAAATACCTCAGTAGCACAGCTACTCCTTCCTCCCCTCCACAGTACACATGTGCCTTAAACACCATTGAAACAAAAGCCAGTATTTAGGTGTAAGGAATTTAGAAAAAGTAATGACTGTATCAAAGAGACAATCACTGATCCCATAGTTTCAGTATGGAGGAGGCTTCTTTGAACATAAAAACTCCAACATGTGTCATTTAGAGGTAATTTTGTACATCAGAAAAAAATATTGCTCTGTATAAAGGAGTCATCCCAGAACATCATTTTTTCCTCCAAGACAGGGTTTCTCTATGTAGCTTTGTGCCTTTCCTGGAACTCACTTGGTAACCCAGGCTAGCCTTGAACTCGCAGAGATCCGTCTACCTCTGCCTCCCAAATGCTGGGATTAAAGGCGTGTGCCACCACCACCTGGCTCAGAATTTCATTTTAAAAGCTAAGTCATTTACAATATGATTGAGGTCCCAAGTACCAGACTTGAAACTCTCGGCCAACTTCCCAGGACCCTCAGTAGAGTATGGAAAACCACCATTGGCCTGGTTTTGGTGGGGAAATTTGATTATCCATGTGAGTACTGAGTCTGATAACTCCCTGCCTGTTAAAGGAGATACTATTCTTCTTCTTCTTGGCTATGTTAAGATCTGAGCTTTGAACCAAAGTCCATTTAATGCATTTTCATGGGCTCTGCTGCAATGCTTAGCATCAAATGGGAGACACAATGAAATGGAGAGGTCCAAAGAGATTCTTTCAAAACCTAAGACCATTTCTTGGGAGAATTGTCTTTCTGCTTTTGTTGCTTCAGTACATTATTTGCCCATTTGTGGTCCTAGAGATTGAACTCAAGACCTTCCACCTACTTTGCAAGAACTCTACCAGTAAGCTATGTACTTAGTCACAATTTCTCATTTTTATTACAACTCAGGAATACCTTTTATGCATATTCTATCATAGGAATTTTATTATATTTGAAAAACCTTGGTGCCTATGTTTGACTTCGTTGTTTCACAGAGGTGGTGGGGATGTCTTTTTACAGATAGAGAATGAACTCACGCATGCTGGGCAAGTGCTCTATTACTGGAAAAGACCTTCCCATGTCTTTGAGTCTGCTTTTCATGCTCTGCTCTTGTAGGCAATTATTTGAGGCTCCATCTGCTTTTGGACTGAGTAACTAAGATGTGGATGTTGTCACATTTTTCTGCTTCAAGCAACAAAATTATACCTCATGTCTCTGACAGGAACAGCTTGACATCCAGCTAGATCTGAGAAGTGCTGAGGGTGTCAGAGAAGCCCACTGGTTCTCAGTCTATTCCATCTGAAAATGATGCCAGCTTCGTCTTCCATCCTCTGCCCTGCCTAGGCTCTTTCTCTTCACTGCCTCCCTTCCAGGACCCACTGAATGAGACGTACTGATTCAGAGCTTCGAGCTCTCACACAATTCAGTCATGAAAAGTAAGATCGGGCCTTGGGAACAAACCACTTCCTGCCATAGTGGAGCCCAGACAGGGACAGTGGCCAGATCTGTTCCATGCTACTTAACAAGGTAACCCCGCTATTTATCAAAGCACGGGACCCATGTGGCAAGCCGAGCACAGGACACAAAAATAGATCTTTCTTCTGAAGCTCAAATGTAAAATATTTTCCATGTTTCTAAATTCCAAATATGTTCAGAGAGTTTTCTGAGGAGAAAGTCTGCTGTGGCAACATACCCTTAAACTGCAGCACTCAGAATGATAAAGTGGGAGGACATTCCAAGTTCAAGGCCAGCCTGGGCTCAAGAGCCAGACCTTGTCTCCAGAAAACAACAAGAAGTGAGAGGAGATGCTGAGGTGCAGATTCTGCCTCTCAGGCATCTCACAGGGCCAAAGAAGACCAGCCATGCCTTTGAGGGAGCACCCATTTATTATTTTTAGTTCTTTCTCAATCATCACACCGCTGGCCTCATCACACAATGGCTTTATAGTAATGAATTTTCAAAAGAAAGCGAACATTTCCTCTGAGACTGTGTTCTCTGGTGAGTCTGGCACGCCCCAGTGTGAGGCATGTTTGAGGGCTTTTATCTCCAAACAGGGCCAGGGTTTCTCTTTTATCTTGCTGCTGCCTTCCTTGCTGAAAATTTCTCTGGCACACAAAGGAAAGCCTACAAAACCCAGTCCAACTTTACCCAAGACATCAGAAATACTCTGTGAGCCAGATAAAATCTGCCCCTACAATTTTCTTGCTCTCTGACACATATTCAAGCAATGCTCCTTCCTCAGGATGGATTTACTTGGTAAGGACCCAAGATGTTCGTAGAAATGTGTTCCACCTAAGAGCCATGAAGGAGTTGAAATGACAAGGTCCTCTCTACTCAGATGTCTTTAGCTTTATTAAACAAAGCCATGTGTTTCACCAAGCAAAGCCTTTCAATGATAAGTGAAAGACAGGCCACGGGAAGAAGACTGGACTCCATCTAGCTGACTAGGATCTCTCCTAACTCACTGTCATTTTTTCAAAGATTTATTTCATTATTTTATGTGTATGGCCTTTGGTGTGTATGTCTACCAAGTATGTCATGGAGGCCAGAAGAGGGCATTGAATCCCCTAGAGTGACAGTTATAAGTTGCCCTGTGAGCGCTGAGAGCTGAAACCACTGAGCCATCTCTCCAGCCCCTCAACATCAATTTTTAAAAACTAGACCTTGCTGTGTAGTCCAGGCTCTCCTGAAACTCACACCCTTCTTGCCCCTGTCTCTTGAGCACTGGGATTCCTGGCATGTGTGATCAAGCACAGTATAAGCCAAACATCCTATAAAACTAAGATAAGGCCCTGAGATTTTCAGACGCTGAGGAAGGGGGGCATCAGTCTACAACCCAGATCACTGAAAGTCGAAGTAATTGTGGTAGTGCCATTTGCCGTGGGACCCCTGCACTCTGGGTTTTTGTCTTGTGGCTCAGAACACAGTAGATATTAAAGCAAGATATTTTCACTGGGAGGCTAAGCTATAATACCTACCCATCCTGTTCAGTAGCCAATATGATAGAGACTCCAGCACCACTCAGCCTGTTCATTGTCTTAGCCTGCTGGCTTAGAAAAACCATTTGCTTGAAGGCAAGACTCTGAAGAGAGAAATTTCAGTACACTTTTCCAATATGGTTGTGACTCCTTTTATCAGTTCATAGTGAAAACAATTTTTAAAAATAACAAACTAAGACTAACCATAGCCACAAAGGAATGAATAAGAGTCTACATATAGGTCCAGGATAAGAAAATCAGTGAGCCAATGAACATTTACTGTGCACTGTCAGCCTCCTCAAAAGGAGGGCAAATTTACTTTTTTTTCCCAAGGGAATAAAAAGGAAGAGGAAAGGAAGGAAAGAAGGAAAGAAGGAAGGAAGGAAGGAAGGGAGGAAGGGAGGGATAGAGGGAGGAAGAGAGGGAAGGAGGAAGGGAGGGAAAGAGAAAGACAGACAGGAAGGAAGGAAGGAAGGAAGGAAGGAAGGAAGGAAGGAAGGAAGGAAGGAAGGGAAAAACCTAATTGGTATCATGTTGTAACAATACACCTTTCACTGAGAACCATGTTTGTATTTTTAATTAGCTCCCTAAATGGTAGTGGGTAGCTTTCTCTGTTTAGTTAACTCTCTCTAACTAAAGAATTGTTGTAGGAAATGAGCTTCATTTCACTTGTTGATCCTTAAAGACCAAGGTCTGTGATTTTGCTGGACTGGTGTCAGTTGTTAGTTGGAAAGAAAAAAAAAACCCTTAGTGTCCCTTAAAACTCCTGAAAGTATTAAAAAAACAAAACAAAACAAAACAAAACAAAAAAACACTGACAGAAGGCCCCATCCACATTCCCAAACAACAAAGTTGGACATGACCCATAAACTGAGAGATTTACACTAAATTCCTTCAGCAAAATGGAGGAGGAAGAAGAGGACGAAACGGAGGAGGAGGAGGAAGAAGAAGAAGGAGAAGCAGAAGAAGGAGACAGAAATGAAGATTAGACAGTGCTTTCTAGAGAAACCTTTGAACTTCCTTTGGTACCTAACAACCATCATTTACTGAAGACATAAGCCTCTTCTTGGCTTCTTGGCTAAATCTCTTTTTCTCATATTGTGCAAACTGCCTCATTAGAGTGAAATAATATAGCAATATGAAAGATTTTTACAATAATCTTTGCCCCAATCCCACCCAGCCCATGAGTTATTTCAGGCTGTATAATTGGGTATACCCCCTTGGAGATTGTTTTTATTGACTTGCCTGTGGTTCTCTTTTCCCTGCCCTTATTTTATCTATCTATCTATCTATCTATCTATCTATCATCTATCTATCTGTTTATTTATTTATTTATTCATTTATTTGTTGCTATTAAAAGGTAAAGTCACCCATGCATCTTTTGGAGAATGTACTTTACATGACAAAAATTGCATCATAATGAAATTTAAAAAAACAAAAAACTCTATCTTTAACTCTTTTGTTTTGTAGGGTTTGGAGGTTTTTTTAAATTATTTTTTTTGCTTTAAATAAGTAGATCACTGTTAGAAATTGACTTGTTTTCCACAAGAATATTCTTTTAAAAATATAGAGGTACATTTCTATGGTTTAGTGGCATTTACCCTGGAGGTTTTTTTCTCTGCTGAATAAACCTTGAAAACTCATTCACACCCACAGATGTTCTAGCCCCTCATGTTGCTGTAACAGTTTGCTAAACATTTGCTCAGAATTACAGATTTACGATTTACTTCTGTTCTTCTGTGGCCCCTAGATTTCAGCCATATTTCTGTGTAATCATTTTCTCTTCCCTATATAGGTTCAAAGTTCCATTTTCCCCCAAGTTCTTTTTGAAGCTCAACTGGTATATCAAATATCCGTTTCAGCATAGTGGGACTATCTTGTCCAATCTGTAATTCTCAATCTATATACAATGATGTTTTAATTGTGTGTCTTATTTGCAAGATATCTGATCATGTGGTCTTAACCAAGTTCCTATATTTACTTTGGAGCGCCACTTCTTTCCCGGGGCTCATTTGGCTGGTTCCACATTCTGGTGTAATAATATATTATCCACACACTTAGGAAAGAAACCAAGAAAACAGTCTGTTTAGAAGAGTTGTTTGAGAAACCTAGTGGGTCAGAAGCCTTTCTCCAACCCGAGCTGAGATCATTTGATCATTCTTAAAAAGATTAATCTACAAATTGTGTCCTCAGGGAATACTTCACAGTGGTATAGTGAGTATCAAATCTTCTTTGTGTGAGGAAGAATGTGTCATCAGATTGATCTGTTCCTCAAGATGGAAGATTCTGGAGCCTAATACTGGGCCCCCGGGTTCTCAGTGACTGGGTCCCACTGAGTTCAGGCTTGTAGCCCTCCCCCTCTTTCATCCGCCTGGATCGGATCGACCTAGGCACAGTACCTCCCAGCTTTAATCCATCTGTGCCATTTCTCTCCCTTGCCAGGCGTTCCAGAGGATAACCATTACCACAGTCTATATAGAAAACATTCCTTTCAGAAAGTCTTGGCTAGGAAGCTGATGTATATCTCTGAGTTTGTAAAAACAGAATCCCCATCTCTGAAATTTTGGCTCTTACAAAGGAACTTTTGTGGAGGTAGCCACAGGTTTGTTGACATTGCATTTGTGTTGGGTTGCCTAAAAAAATGGCTGCCTGGAGCTACTGGCCACAAGAACTTCCTCTGTCTTCTACAAAATTGACATTCTTTTGAGTCCTTCCCTTAAACTCCTTACTTTTGCCCCAGTGTTTGCTCAGAGAAGTTCAGTGGTGTGGCATGTAATACCAAAGGAAATAAGAGGGGACAGGGGAACATTTTATGGTGGCCTCTGCTCCTGTCTGCCCAACATCACGGTCCCATCACCCCTTGTCCCCCCCCCCCCCCCGTATAGTTGGGGAACAAATTACCCTTACAACTTGGCTGTTAGAAACAATGTTTTTTGTGGAGTCACACATTTTGTGAATGGGAGAGTCTGGTTAGGGCAGATTTTTTTTTTAAATGAGATTTGTCTGCTCAGTACTTTCCCCAGCATCCACTGGAAAAGCTGCCATATGGGAGTGATGCATGAGCTGAGAGCCAGGGTTCTCCCAAGCATCTTCACTCACAGTCCAGTAGTTGGTGCTGATTGACAGTTGGGACCTCAACCAGGGAACTTACATGTATCCATCCCATGTGGTTTATACTTCCTCAAAGAATGGCTAGCTCAGAGTACCAGTTCTGTGTGTCCCAGTGAATAAGGTGAACACTACATCACCTCTTCCAACAGAATCATACAAGTCATGAGTGCGCTGCTGCCTACAATCAACATCCTATCCAGAGCCAAGGACAAAGAATCTCCCTGGAAACAGTGTCAAGAAATTTGCTGTGGTTGTTTTCAATAATCACAGTACTGGTATTTTCCAACTAACCTCCTTATAATATGTCCCCCAGGACACACAGAGACACACACATATACTACCCAGCATATCACAGCCTACACTCAACTTAAGAGACTCACTTCTATTTTTTTTTTCAGAGCTGAGGACTGAACCCAGGGCCTTGAGCTTGCTAGGCAAGTGCTCTACCACTGAGCTAAATCCCCAACCCCAGATACTCACTTCTTATAAAATGTCCCCTAGGGCACACACAGACAAGACAATATATAATTTACATTTGCTTTAAGCTATATAGAACATGGAGGATAAATAGCCCTGGGTAAGTCAGGATTCATCTTCTAGGATCTCAGAATTTCCCTAACAGAGAATAAGTCAACAGAAAGATTAAAACCATGGCATGCTTGCCCCCTCCATGTAGAAGAAACAACCTTTTGCCTGTTAGAGAAGTCCCACAATTTGCTGGGGCCATTGGAGCCTATATCATCTGATCCTTCCTTGAGTTTTACTTAGATTTTTCTGAACACTCAGTACAGTAAGGCAGACCTAGACTCTGGGGACAGGTACGAGCCTCATAGATTCACTATCAGTCTAGAAAGCACAAGTGTGAAATAGAAGCCAAGTTCACTTAGTTCTCTTCACAAAAGTGTCAGTTCCACTCAAAACCCAACTGCCCACCCTGCCAGCATGGGAGAAGAGGTGCTTTGTCTTGTTCTCTCCATCACAGAACGCCATTTGATGGGCATGACAGCTACTGCTTGCTAATTACGAGGCAAACTTCTCAGCATGAGGTTTGTTGCATCAACAGGTCTTGGAACAATCCAGCAATTGTTCAGAGAAGCTTGGGTACTCAGGGTTGAGACCTTCCGTGTCAATTAGCTCCACTGGTTGTCATGACTTGGAGTTGTTCTAGTGGGTGAGGAGCTCAGTGACGAGCGATGAGCCCTGCACTCGGGTGGTTGGCTCTGAAGAACGTGCTTCTGGCTGTGTTTCCGGCTGTTGAAGATATAATGAGAGAGGTTAGTGTCCCACACCACTCCTGCTCCAGGAACACACCAAATCTCTGCCATTTGGGAGACTAATGTTGGACAGAAATGGCTCTAGAGAAATGTAATGTTTTCAATGCAGCATGGCATGTGTGTCTGGGGACTTGCCGGGTTTTGAAACAATAACAAAAGGTTGTAATTTACTTTCCTTGTGAGAAATTAATGTTTCTTGAAAGGCAGAGAGGGAAGAAAAAAGACAATGAAGATGGGTACACTTTCTCTGTGGGTGAAGAGTATTGTTTTTTGTTTGTTTGTTTGTTTGTTTGTTTGGTTGGTTGGTTTGGTTTGGTTTTGGAGGCAGGCAAAAGGCAAGGCAATGCAGCAATTAAGAAAAAGAAATCCACTAAGATCTGAGAAAACAAAAGCAGGATGGGAGGACCAGGAGTCTACCAAAACACACTTTTCACTTCCACGGGGCACAGGTCTAAGCTGTGTCCCTAGGCGTCCCTTACAGGTAGATGTGCGTGTCTGGCCACAGAACCACGGGCAGGCTGATGAATAGTCCTCCAGACCCAGCTTTCAGGGAAGAGACTTGTCCCCATCATACTGCCTCCCCTTTACATGTGGACACTTGAACTTGCCACAACTGGCTTCAACCATGGAGATGGAAGTTCTCCCAAGGAAGGTATGAGGGGACAGGACAGAGGAATAACCTGGGAGAAAGGGGACAAGGTGGTCCAGTGGGGAGAAGCAGCCTGATGACTACCTGAGTTCAATCCCAGGGACACATGGTGAAAAGAGAGCAGTGATAGCCAGAAGTTTCCTCTAAGCTCCACCCAGATGATATGATGCACACCCCCACTCACAGAAACGATAGTTTGTTTAGGTTTTAAAAGAGTCACAGAGGGGCTGGAGAGATGGTTCTTCCAGAGAATGCAGGTTCAGTGCCTAGCACCCCACATGGCAGCTCACAACTGTCTGTAACTCTAAGATCTGTGAACTGCCTGTAACTTCAAGATCTGACACCCTCATACAGACATACATGCAGGCAAAACACCAATGCACATAAAATAAAAATAAATAGTAAGAGTCACTGAAATATGTGGAAACCACAAGAATATCTGTAACTCTTTTAAGACTCACATAGGAGAAGAAAATTATTTTCCCAGACAAAATTCTGTATGGATAATTATTCACAGACTGAGGTGTACCCCACTGTGCAGAGACAATCAGCTTGTGGCTTTCCCTATCTTAATTTTCTTTAATTAAAATGGTGATAGAAGTTTTTTTTTTTTTTTTAAATGACGTGTTTGGGTTGTGAGCAGCCAGATAAGATGTGTTATTTTTTAATGTTTAGGATACAGAGGACTTCCTGCAATCTGTTCTATATCTGTGCTGCTCAGTATGGCAGCGACTAGCAAAGTGAAGCTAATAACAACCTGATGTGTGGCCAGCACAAAAGGAACACTGGATGTTTAATTATATTTCATCGTAAGACATTGGCCTTCCAATAGTCATCTGTAGCTGGTGGGTCCCTTCTAGACAGTTAACCTTGTTCACAGTGGCAGCATCATTTCCTAGAAAAGGCCAAAATCACAAGGACTTTCAATTTTCTAAATCATGGGCTCTGTGACAGTTAATCAGCCCTGCTATTAGAGGGGAGCCTCAGCCATGGCCTCTCCATCTATTAAGGGGTGTGCTTTGTCCCCCAAAAACATTCTTTATAGAGACAGAAGGTTGGAGCTGGGAATGTAGTGCCATAGGTAGAAAGCTTGCCTAGTGTGCACAAAGTCCCAGGTTCAATGGCCAATACCTCATTAGCCAGTCATGCAGTACATACCTGTAATTTCAGCACTAAGAAACAGAGTCAGAAGAATCAGAAGTTCAAAGTCATTTTAGGCTACATAGCAAGAGGCCAGACTGTGATATATGAAACTCTATCTCAAAACCTTTAAAGTTTCAAAAATAAAAATGATAGGGGGTTGCTCCAGATCCATTAACAAATTTATAGGTTCTTCTCATGTCTTCAGCTACTAAGGCTGAAAAATATATTCCCAGTCAAGTGTAAGTGATGACAGGGCCGGTGCCAACTCCTCCCCCCATTCTTGTAACAATCTAAAGAAAGAGGGGCTTAACCTGAAAGATTTAACCTGAAAGTCCAGCATTCCAGACCCTGTGGAACATTATAGAAAAAGCCTTGAGGTAGAATGGCGTTCCTCCCTGTGCCCCTACAAAACATATTCCAGAACTGAACGGACCTTGGCTCTCCCTTCACAGCCTGGCCCTGCCCTCAGCTTGACATGACAATGACTTTCTAAGGGTGTCAGCTCCCATCACACCTCAACCTCACATCACCCGGGGGCGTGACAAATGCCTGATCACTGATCTATTTTTCCTTTCCAAGTTCATTGCCACCTTCCTTTTATGCCAAGATTTAGTGATTCAAAAGGTAAGTAAATCAAACTGTCTTTTTAGCACATGCTAAAGGCAAATCAATATACACAATTTCCCAGGGCCTCTGAGAAGCCATGTTTCATTTTTAAACCTTACCTCAAAAACCATAAGTGGTGATGACAGGATATGCTGTATCCTGTACACTGGGGCTCAACAGGGAGAGGCTGAAAAGGGAGTCAGGGTTCCAAGGCCAGAGTGCCACAGCTGTTGAAAAACCTGACGCACTCTTTGAAGACGAGGCTGGCTCTGTGTGGTCAGATTTTTTGAGTTAATGTTGATTAAACACCATGCTAAAGCTCCACTCACATGTGTGGCCCAGGGAGTTGCTTTGTACTTTAGAGAAAGGTCTTCTCTCTGCAAAGACTGGTGGAGACCATGCTAATCATTAAGAAAGAAGACTGAGATCCACCATGGTGGCACACACTGGTAATCTCAGCCCTGGGAAAGCAAAGCAGAGAGACTGCTCCAAGTTTCAAGTTAGCCTGGTCTACAGAGCAAGTTCCAAGTCAGCCTTGAGATAGATCCTCAGTAAGAAATAATAATAATAATAATAATAATAATAATAATAATAATAATAAAGAATAAGGGGTTGGGGATTTAGCTCAGTGGTAGAGCGCTTGCCTAGCTCAAGGCCCTGTGTTCAGTCCTCAGCTCCGGCAAAAAAAAAAAAAAAAAAAAAAGAATAAGAAGGGAGGAGGGGAACAGAAGATTTTGCATAATATCCTCAAAGTTTATCCTTGATCTTTGATAGTTTCCTTTTTGAGATTCTGGTGGTAAACGAGCTCTTCCCACATAGCTATAATATTCCCAGTGTTAAAGGGAAAGTGAAATGTTCTCAAACAAGTGACACACGGTATAGATTTAAGAACAAAAACAAGAGCTTGGCAGATGGTGCAGTGGATAAAGTACAGACCTGAGCTTGGAGTCCCAATGTGAAAGAACCCACCCCAATGCTGCACATCTGCAATGCCAGTCCTGGGGACAGAGACAGGCAGAGCCCAAGGAGGCGCTGGTCAGCTAGTCTCTCAGAAACAACAAGCTCCAGGTTCAGAGAGTGGCCTGTTTCAAAAAGCAAGGTGGAGAAAAATAGAAATTGACACTGGCCTCTATGTACACACACACACACACACACACACACACACACACACACGGGGATGGGGGGCGTAATGGAGGCAATTCTATATGCTTTTGCTCACTCTCTGAGGGAGTTATACTGTCCACTTGTTTATTTTTATCTCTTTATGCATATGTACACAGAGAACACCCTGTGGATCCAGTTCTCTCCTTCCACCATGTGGGTCCCTATGGCAGAACTCAAGTTCCCAACCTGAGCCATCCCTCTGGCCTCATATTGTCTTCTGAACTCTGCACTAAGAGGCGTCCCCAGAGCACAGCTGGTGGTGGTGCTTGGCACGTTTGTGGAAGAAGGATCTGGAGGATGCCAGGGCAGAGTGTGAATGAGGAGCAGTGCTGACTACCTTTTGGATTATCTCCACTCCTCACCTTCATCCTTCAGCATCTCTTACCTCTCAATACCTCCCACTAGGAAGACGGGGTGGGCCATGGGGATGGGAGCTGTGTGGGGCAAGACCAGCCCAGGCTACATACAGAGAGCCTGTCAATAACAAATACGCGCCTACTAGCATTGACTTCCAAATACCACCTTACCTACCAAGATGCCTGCTGGGTTCTCACTAAGGTCCAGCTAGTCAATGGGCCTCTCCTGTTTGAAGGGCCAGCCCTGGGTGTTCAGTCAATCAGGTTGCACTAGAAGCAGTGAAGTTCCTCAGGCATGAGTAAACAGGGTCAAGGGAGAGAAGAGAGAAAAAGAAGAGTCCCAGAGTCTACACACTTCTAAAGTTTTGTCAAAAGAAGGAAGAAGAATACAGAGAATGCAAAGGAAAACCACGAGGGAGGGAGAACTCACGTCTGAAGAAGGCCATCTAGCTTCCTGCTCCTCCAGCCTGCCCCTGACAGGGCCCTGCCTGAAGCCCTGAACCACAAAACTGCCTTAGGAGTCATCTGGAAATGTGGCCCGCAGCGCGGGTCACCTGTCAGAAAGATGTATCGGGACTAGCCCACAAACATTTGAATGCACATTGAAATGGTGCCACCTCTGTTGTATGGACTAGTCAAACACTCTCTTTGTGGATGAGGAAAGCCCTGGTTAGTGCATCTGTAAGGAAAAATCATGGTACATTCTTAAGGAGGAGCAAGGACACATCAGCTTGAGCTAACTGTTAACACCACCACCCAAGCCCAGGAAAGCTGACCAGGTACTCCTTGAGCCCCTCTGGGCATGGTTTAGGCAGAGGAATCCTGTAGGCCCTTGAATCCAAAGGACAGGGGCAGTAAGAGAGGTTCACCAAACAGACCCCGTCAGTCTTGCTCCAGACTTGCTACAGTAACAGGCAAAACAAGAGCTCCAGACCTACGGAACAGGTAAGAGCAAACATCCTCTAACCGCTCTGAGAGTTAACAGCTTCATTTAGCCATACTATACAGCATACGTATGCTGTGCATGCATGATACATATACATGTGAATATGTATCTCACAAGTCAAATGCTCAATTAGTGTTGGCTTATAGTATTGCTGTTGCTGCTACTCCGAGGATTAGATGCAGCTCGGTACAATGCTGAGTGGACACTGACTGGAGTCACACCCATTCTAGTTACTGGATAAGAGCAAAGGAGATATGCTCAGAGATCCTCCCAGACTCAGAGCCTGAGAGAACTGACTTCACGCGGAGCAGGCTTCCTCTGAAGCAAGACAGGATAGAAGCAAGAGGGAAAAGATCAAACCAGCAATGTGCCAAGTCTGGAGCAAAGGGCAAGGACACTTTGATGTCTATCCTGGATGGTGTAAGATCCAACTTAACTCTGAGCATTTTTCTTCTGAACCAACACAAGACCCAGAATGCAGGGAGCTCAGAGCAGGATGGCCATCAGCCAAGAGACACAGAGATCCTAAGTCCCAGGCTTCTCCATCCTGGGAAGGTGGGAAGTGACTGGGAGATGGGCTGCCTCCTCATCTCCATCTTGGGAAGGCAAGGAATGATTGGGAGATGGGCTGCACCTGCATTTTCTTTCTTTCACCTATCAGAAGACCTCCCTTTTCTGAGGAACCAGGAGTTCCACATGCTGAATCAGATGGTACACATTAACAACTCAGATGAATCTGAAGCTTGTGTGTAACGAAAGCACGCGCACGTGCACACGCACACAGACACGTGCATGCGCACTCGCATCTTTTATGCTATCTGCTACAGCTACTCAGAAACTAAAGAATTCAGAATGTCCTAGACACAAGCTGAATTAAATGAAATCCATTTAGGGATGCGATCTGTGGCTCAATATTTATCAAGCCATTGTTTCCTTATGAAAAAAAAAAAAAAAAAGGCGGGGAGGCTGCCACAATGGTTCAACTGGTAAAGAAGCTTAGTGCCAACTCTGATGAGCTGACTTCGCCCCCCAAAACCTGCGTAGTGAAAGGAAAGAACAGACTTGCAAGTTGTTTTCTGACCTCCACACATGTCCTGGCAAATGTGTAACTCCCCCCCGCCCCAATAAATAAACAAACACGTTCAATTTTTTATAAAACAAATAATGAAAAGCCCAGCTGATGTGAGATATCCACCCCTCCTAATAAGTTGGAGATACTGAATTTTTGAAAGCCTTTAGACAATCCTTGGCTGAGGACCAACTTGGATCACAGCAAGTTAGGTGCTAGGAGAGGTTGTAGCTAAATACTTACTAACTAACTAACTTACTAAGTTGTTAATGGGGCATAAGATCCCATTTACAGAGGCAATGCTTTTACCATCTGATTCTAACAAGGAAATTCTCTAAGCCCTTAGTCGAATTTGCTATCTGGGAAAATAATAACTGAAGATGTGTTTGCTGGCAGAGTTCATGTCAGTCCTCTGAGCATTGTCCAAACAAACGCCATTTTCTGAAAATCCAACTTGTTCAGTCTCAGAGAGTGTTTCTAATATCTGAGTACTGGCTGCTTGCACTGTTTACTATGTATCAATAATGAATTTCCAAAGAACAGAAGAACTGGCATCCATTAAACTGAACTCCCCCCCCCCCAGGAAAGTTCAATGTATACAAACCTCTCTAGCAAGAGGAGAGAGGTCCCTTGTGGGAAAATTTGGGTTTTAAAAAAATGTGATTTTTATATTTGGAGACAAAGCACAGTGGGAGTGCATATCAGATTATAACAGAGAGATAAGGTTTGAAATCCAAGCACTCACCACAAACAGTTCATGGATACACACTCAAGAACTTCTTAAATGCCACAAGGGTGTCACCTGAGGTTTACTCTCATTGAAAGTCTACTTAATTCTGTACATAAATAATTGCAGGCCCAGTCTGTAAACAAAACCAGACGCTACAGAAGGAAGAGCAGGAGCCCCAATCTGCTCCTCAGAGCTACCAAAACACCCCTATGTACCCAATACTGAAGGCATGAAGCCAGCGGGATTATTTTAAGATTTATTCATTTTTATCTTATGTGTATTTTGCCTGCATGCATGTCCACCATGTACACAGTTGGTGTCTGCAGAGATCAGAGGATGGGGTTTGGATCCACTGGAACTAGAGTTATGATGACTATGAACTTGTCAGTGGATGCTGGGGATAGAACCGGGGCCCTCTGCAAGGGCAACAAGTACTCTTAGCTGTGAGGATTCACCCCAGCCATGTGGCAGGGTCTACATTCTCTCTTTCATAAGCAGAAAGAAGACAGGTAGAAAAGGACACACAGAGAGATGAATGATACTCAGCAACACCACAAGCACAGAGGAGGATGCCAAAATCATAGCACTCAAGAACCTCCCAAAATTGCCTAAAAGTTAATAACTATTTCATAATCATCAAATGGCAGTATGCCAGAAACTCAGCATCTTAAAGGCTGGTGAAAACTTAGAGGAAACAGACCAGCCCTGTAGTATTTGAAAAAAATAGATATAAGAAGGAAGTACTTAATGACTTATTCAAAGAGGACTGGCCAGGATGATTTGATTTCTTAACTCACTACTCAAAGCAGCTCTATGAGGTCTAGGAATTGCTCTCCTTTATACCTGAGTGGACACAGGGTGAGATCAGTAAACCAAAGGCACAGAGCGAGGAAGATGAATCAGAGAGCAACCAGATGTCTATGTTGATCATCACAGGCTTCCCCAAGGTGAATGATGGGCCAAGTCCAGGTGCTTAGGAATGGCATGGGCACAGAGGGCATGAACCTATGCCCTGGCTTGTTTTCTGTTACTGTGATAACTTATGCCAAAAACAACTTGGGGATAGCCATGTTATAGTCCATCATCAAGAGAAGTCAGGACAGGAACTCAGGGCAGGAACCCAGAGGCAGGAACTGCAGTAAAAGCCATGGAGGAACATTGATCACTGACTTACTCTCATGGCTTGCTCATCCTGCTTTCTTATACAGCCTAGGACCACCTGCCCAGAGATGGCACTGCTCTAGTGAGCTGATCCTTCTCACAGCAATCATCAATCATGAAAATGCCCCACAGACTTACCTATAGGCCACTCTGATGGAGGAGTTTTTCCAAATGAGGTTACCTCTTCTTAGAGGATCCTAGTTTGTGTTAAGTGGAGAAAAAACTCAAACAGATATCCAGCACAGCCTGAGAAGGCTTCATGAGAAAACTGGACTATGAACTAAGATATTTAAAAGAAAAAGAAAACAACAGCAGCAAACCTTGTCCAGGAAGCATGCGAAAATAAAGTCAGTAACTGAGATACTTCTGCCTCCATGGCAGGTTGACTCACCCACAAAAGCAAACTCCTGAGAGTTCTCCATGTAGATCTGATTCAACACCTAACATTGTATTTAGATGGCAGGATATTCAAGAATCACGTGTTGAACTAGTAACTGGAAATGAGGACCAAATGTAATCCAGCAAATCCAGACTGAGGATTTGCCTTAAAAACCAGGTAGGAAGTTGAGGCTATGAAAACAGGACGTGTTCATAAAGGTTCCAGTGCCTCATTGGCCCCTTCAGTAGGTGGCCTCTGCTTATGGCCTATTCTCTGTCTTAATGATGCTCTCATGAGTAATGTCCACCCCATCCAAGTGCCTAAAATGTGACTATGATTCTGCTCTACTTGTCCTAAGATATCCTGAGTGAAGGCAGGCCTACTGCCTTTTCCATATCCGTGTTTAGCAGCAGAAAAACATGCACTGACCCATTAACGCATTGGACATGTCTGCCACACACCTTGGCTCATAATGTTATAGGAGGTAGAGAGAACCTTCAGAAAGGTATCACTGGTCCCAGATTTCCTAGTCTGTGGGGGAGGGGGCACAATCAACCTGGCGTCTTTGCCGATCACCATTATACCAAGCCCATGGTTTAAAGGCAGCATCTCTACACCATGCCTTTCGGCTGGGGCAGACACAACTCAACCAAATGCTACCGGTGACTCAACTAGGAGCCTGCCAGGTATCAGGGGACCATTATGTTCAGTGAGTATAGCGTGGGGAGATGGATGAGAGAAAGAGGCAGAATGATACATGGTCTGGGGAGAGAGGTGGAACTGAGGAAGGAGAGTGGTGAGGAACAACAGGCTGAGGTGAATGTCTGCTTGTCAAAGGAGCCCAAAGTGATGTCCAGGCCTGATCTATTGCCAAGGGTCAAGTCTTGGTCTGAAGCCCTGAAGCAGCTGATGGGGCTGTGTTGATGTCTGTGGCTTCTGCTGCCACTGAGGGCCATGCAGAGGTCTGTGATCTGGGCCCCCACCTGGGGCCATGCTGGTGTCTGAGGGCCACACTGATATGGGAGCCATTCTGTCCTGAGTGGCCTGCACTGCCACATGGTGATATCCAGTCCTGAGCGGCTGCTGAGGACCATGTCTGGGTCCATGGTTCTACCACAGCAGGGGTCTGTGTTGATGTCCAGTGGCCCATGTTGCCACCAAAGGCCACACAGATACCCAGAGTCTAGGCCTCAACCTGTTATCATGTTGGTGTCCAAAGGCTTTGCCACCTCCAGGGCCATGCCAATTTTAGTGGCCAGCACTGTCACTTGGGGTCATGGTGTCATTTGGCCAGGGCTGCTGCCTAGAGTCATGTCTATGTCCCTGGCCCTACCAGGGTCTGAGTGGATGTCCATAGCTCCTGCTACCATCAAAGGCTGTGCTGATGCCAGGGCCACACTACCCCTAGGGCCATGCCAACCTGTCTGGCCTGACCTGCCACTTGGGACCATTGTGACATCCACGCCTGGGCTGCTGCCTAGGACCATGTCTGGATCCATGGTCCTACCACAGCTGGAGTCTGTATTGATGCCTGTGGTCTATGTTGCCACCAGAGACCACACAAATACTTGAGATTTGGTCCACAACCTACGGCCTGGTTGGTATCCAAGAGCCATGCTGATCATAATGGCCTGTGCTCTCACCTAGGTCCATAGTATTGTCCAGGATGTTGTCAGGGCTGCTGCCAAGGGCCATATCTGGGTCTGTGGCTCTATGGCAGCCAGAGTCTGAGTTGATGTCCATGGCTCCTGTCACCACTGAGGGCTGTACGGATGACTAGGGTCTGGTTAGCCACCTGAGACCATCTCAGTGTCCAAGGGCCATGCTGCTGCCAGAACCATACTGATCTGGGTAGCCTGTACTGACAACTCGAACCATGGAGACATTCAGGCTGAGGCTGGGGTCTGTAATGATGTTCATGGCCAGTGTTAGAACAGGCCGTGTACCCGACCTGGGTAACACACTAAAGCTGACCCTGCTGCAGTCTGGGAAACAGGTGAGCCAGCTCTGAGGGTGTGAGCAGGAGAGCTGACTCCACCCCTGCTCCTCGTATGCCCCCTACAGCAATGAGGAGAGAGGGCCCAACACTTTGCCTGGGCAAAACAGTAGAGCTGGCCCTGATAGTATAGGGGTCCTGGATCTGGGGACCTGGGAACAAGAGAACTGGCCTCACCCCTTGCTGCAGGCTGCATTGGGTGAGCTGGTGGGCCATGCTGGAGAGCTCACCTGCCTGCCCAGGTAGTGATGATAGACTAGAGCTGGCAGGAGCTTCTGTCCAGGCCCAGAACCAGGGCTGTGATTTGGTCTACCCCAGCATCCACCACATCTATTAGCTATTGGAGCATCTGAAGGGGACAAACCTGGAGATCCAAGGCAGCAGGATCTCCATGACACAGGACAGTTGGTGGGATGTCCAGGAGGAGCCCCAGAGACAGCCTGTTATCGGTAGTGTAGCAGAGGTTAGAGGCCTTGAACCATACTAGTGACTCATGGCGGTGAACACTTACAAGCCAAAATGAATGGAATGGAGGGTTAACTGTGTGACTCAACAGCAACACTGCAGCTTCCACAATGAGATTCTTCTGTTTTTGTTGTTGTTGCTTATTTGTTTGGGTGGTTTTTCTTTTAAAATTGTTCTGTTTAGGGGGAGGTTGCATGGGTGGAGGAAAGATGGGAGGGAACAGGAAGATGAGTAGGTAATGGGAGAATATCGTTAGCAATCCACAAAGTCTGCTTAATGGGCAAAGGAATTTATTTGTGGAAGAAAACTCACAAGGCAAAATAGAGGAATTTGTTTCAGGATCCTGGAAGGGTGAGGCATAGACCAATGTTCTATTCTAGATCTGCCCCAGTCTGTCCCAGCATCCAAACCCACGAAGTGGCGAAGAGAGAGCCACTTGTGTGCATCCCAGGTTTTAAAGGTGTCCCCCCCCCCCCAGCAGCCATGCCACAGGGGCATGTATTTCAAGGTCATAGGGGCGGTGGTTCAGGGCATGGCAAGAACAGAAACCCACTACATCTCCCCCTTTTGTCTAAATAAGAAAGTTCTAACCTAACACAAAACCATATATAATAGGAATGATTATTAAGTATTGTCCAGGAGAAATAAAGGGTAATGACCTAAACAAATGGAACTACAACCAACATGAACAATATCAAACAAGAGATGCATACTAAAATCCAGAGATGTCCAGAACATAGATAAATAGCATGTTACAGAGATTATTCCAAAAGCTGTCCTATCCTGAAGAATCTAAATCTAGTAGTTAATATGGTATAGCTAAGATATGAGAAGATTGTGACTGTAACTATTAGTCTTCAACAACATCAAAACCTGAGAAGGAATATAATAATATTTGAGAAACAGGAAATTCATGCAAGCAAATTTTGGAAATCTTGTGAGAATATACAGAGACATCTGGCAGCCTGGACAGTCACCTAAAGTTTCTCAGCATCATTGGTGCATCCAAATTGGCTATAGGCCTAGCACATCTGATAGAACATTTTCAGAAGCAGGAAGTATGAAAGACCATCTTACCCTGTATTGGCAGAGTTGAGTAGTCACTTTTCCTTGTAGAAAGGACAGCATTTATAATATTAGCAGTCGATATTCTTTTCCCAGCAGGCCATTTTGTGCCAAGAAGACAAACTTCCAAATAGAGCATCTTAGAAGCCCAATATTCTCTCTGGATCATATTGGTGCTGCCAAGAGCAATTGTGTCTTAGGTCAACAGAATTCTAAGTTATTTAAACATCATATTCTCCAGGTCTATGAAGTGTTTGAAGATTACCTATCCATCTGACCTATGTATCTGTAAATGTGGACAACCTAACTAATGTAACTATAGAAATGACAGGCGTGAGTGACTAGAAATCTTTAAGTCTTATCTACCTAAATAACCTAAAGGACAAAGGCTTCAAATAAACAAGGTAAACAGTCTGTAAACAAATGTACAGTAAAAGGACAATGACATCAAAATTGGGACAATACACAAAATATCTTAAACAGAGGTACAAATGTGTAGCTAGAGTTTTTCTCTCCAGGTCTTGCCAAGCCCCGGCAATCTCATAGCACACTTATAAAATAAACATACAGACACTTATACTATTTAAACTGCTCGGTCATTAGCTCAGGCCTACCATTGTCTAGCTCTTACTCTTATACTCAGCCCATTTCTGTTAATCTATATGTTGCCATGTGTTCCATTGCTTTACCTGCTGCCTTTACATGATGCTCCCTGGATGGCAGGCTGGAGTCTCCTCCTCTCTGCCTTCCTGTTCTTTCAATTCTCCTCTCTGCTAGTCCCGCCTATACTTCCTGCCTGGCTACTGGCCAATCAGTGTTTTATTTATCATTCAATCATCCACAGCACAAATGTGTAGTGCAATATGCAATATGACAATAATCATAAATATGTGTCAATATACAAAATATCCTAAACAGAGGTAAAACATACATACAACATGACAAATACAATTTTACATTTGTATCAATATACAAAATATTTCAAATAGGAATAGAAATGATGTACACTACAGCAAATACAGTGTTGTATTTGTATCAATATACAAATTATATTAAATAGGAATATAAAAATAGTTTATATTTGTATCAATACACAAGAATCCATAACCGTGCAAATGCTGAATCTAATTTTTATTGTTCCACCCCCAACCCTATAACCATTATCCATAACCTGGAGAAAATTGAAACCTTGGGGAGAGGGGTGTCATTTTCTTATCATTGCTTCCTGTTATTTAGGGGGCCACAGTATCTCTGTTGGGTCCTATAAGAAAGCTCAGATAGTTAGGTCTCAATAGTGCTAGCTGTAGATTCTGTCACCACTCTCAGAGTAATGGGTGAGGTTGTCTGGGATTCTGGCTAGAAGTGTAGTATGATGGACCATCTCATCTTGGAACTGTCCTAGAGAGTTTTCAGTCCAAAGTTGATCACTGAGTAATGTTCATGGGTACCATGGCATCATTCTGGACTGGGTAGAGTTGTTGTGGGGCCCCATCTTCCTTCTGGAGACTTCAGAGATTGCTATAGGGAAGATTTGTTTTTACTGTGCAAAACTTGAACATTTTTAATATCAAAATGGAAAGTTTGGATTTATTCTGGATAGAGAAAGGATCCTCCAAAAGCAATGACATGCATGGAAAGAAATAGAATCTTGATGACAATGGTCCCTTTTGTATTGGTTTTCTTCTGTCCCATATCAGGCAGCTCTTATGATATGAAGCAGAACCTCTTAACTTTTTCTTCCAGCAACACACTTGAGTTTAGAGAAGGAAACAGCCATATTCCAACTCCAAAGCCAGCTTGATTTATAATTGAATTGGGACTGTAACTTTTCTAGAGTTAAAGAGATATAGATGTTAGGCAACGAGCTATTACCCTGTTTAGACTGGTACTAATAGTTCCTTTCCTTCTGCTGTAGACATCTGGATATCCAAGGCCTTACGATTTCTGGAAGATAGGCATTTCTATTATCCTGTAAAGACAAAAAACAGAACACTGCCTCAACCCTTGTCGTTGAGTTTTTCTTACAACTTGTAGAATTGTCATATTGGTGGATGAGCTTTTACTTCTCCTCATCAAGGGGTTTCTCCTTTTTGAATCGAATTTTATTAATTTTGTTAGTATCTATAGCTTTTCCTCTCCTGCAGAAACAAAAGCAAAACCCCTTCCCCAATGTAGGACGTATCCTGGTTTCCATTCTGAGGTTAACACATCTTTGAAATAAACTGGTTGGTTTAACGCAGGAGTCTTTTCTGTTGTCCAGTGTCTCTCCGCAGCTGTTGTCCTTTTCTCATCTGCACTGGAAAAATTCAAGGTTAATAAAGCATTATGTAATCTATTTTTAGAGGTCATTGTTACCTCTTTCTGTTTATTCACCATACCTTTTAAAGTTTGATTAGATCTTTTTATGACTGTTTGACCTATGGGATTGTATGGTATACCTGTAATACACTTTATATTGTAATAAGAAAAAAAAACTGTCTCATTTTATTGGAGACATATGCTGGGGCATTGTCAGTCTTAATTTGTACAGGTATTCCCATGATGGCCATAACTTCTAATAGGTGTGTAATCACAGAATCAGCCTTTTCAGAACTCATAGGAGTTGCCCATTGAAATCCTGAATAGATGTCAGTGGTATTGTGTACATATTTTAATCTTCCAAATTCTGCAAAATGAAACATATCCATCTGCCAAATTTCATTTCTTTGTATACCTTTTGGATTGCTTCCTGCAGATAACAGAGTTTGGTTATAGAAGGAACAAGCAGAAAATTTTTTTACAGTTTCCTTGGCTTGTTGCCAGGTGATGGAGCAATCCTTCTTCAAACCCTTGCTATTTACATGGTGTTTCTTATGAAATTCTGAGGCTTCTAGCACATTACCTATTAATAACTGATCAATCTCATCATTACCTTGTGCCAGAGGACCTAGCAGACCCATATGGGATCTGATGTGTTATATATATATATATGTGTGTGTGTGTGTGTGTGTGTGTGTGTGTGTGTATAATGTTCCCTATTTCTGATGATTTCCTGTAATTGTATAAATAGTGAAGTTAATTCTGTATTATCAGGAATAAATTCAGCAGTTTCGATATGTAAAACAACTCTCTTTGCATATTGACAGTCAGTGACTATATTGAAGTGTTCCATGAAGTCCATTAGTATCATAAGAATGACATACAGTTCTGCCTTTTATACAAAATCATAGGGGCTTGGAACCACTTTGCTTAAGTCTCCTGATGTATATCCTGCCTTTCTTGATTTATTTGCATCAGTATAGAATGTGGGGACTCCAGAGATTGGCTTTTGCCATACAACGTGAGGAAGGACCCATTCAGTTCTTTTTATGAATTCTATTCTCTTGCTTTGGGGATAACAATTGTTAATTATCCCAGAAAATTATTTCAGGCTCTTTGCCAGTATTCATTATCTTTCCATAAAGAGGAAATCTCCTCATTAGTTAAGGGTACTACAATTCTGCTGGGCCCATTCCTGTCAATTAACAAAGTTTTAATTTTACTTTTAGAATCAAATCAGAGTTCTTTTCCACATAAGTTTTTAATTTCTTACTCAGTTTATGTGGTAGAAATATCCATTCCAATATAATATCTTCTGTCTACATCAAAATCCCTGTGGGGGGTATCTGGAGGGGAGTATCACCAGAATGCAGTTAAGTTCTGGATCCACACGATCCACATGTGCTTCTTGTATTTTCTTCTCTACTAGAGCCAATTCCTTCTCAGCCTCAGCTGATAATTCTCTTGGACTATTTAAGACCTTCTCCCCTTTTAGAGTATTGGCCAAATTTATTAGTCCATCTTTAGGTATTCCAATGATAGTCTGTAAGTTGGAAATGCTTCCTAACAATTTTTGAAAATCATTAAGAGTCTGCAATAGATCTCTCCTGAGTTGTACCTTTCAGGATCTAACTTTTTGGAGGTCTTATATCCTAAGTAATTAATAGAATTTCCTCTTTGAATCTTTTCAGAAGCAATTTGTAGCCCCAAAAGGCAAAACTTTCTTTATTTCTTCAAACATGCTTTCTAAGGTACCTAACTTTGGATCAGCTAATAAGATGTCATCCATATAATGATAAATTATAGATTGTGGAAATTTCACATGGATTATTTCCAATGGGTTTTACACAAAATATTGACACAGGGTAGAACTATTTAACATTCTTTACGGGAGGACCCTCCATTGATATCTCTGGGAATTATTATAATTAGGTACTGGGAAGACAGGCAAATTTTTCTCTATCCTTTTCTGGTAAAGGTATGGCAAAGAAACAGTCTCTTAAGTCAATAACTATAATAGGCCATTTTGGGGGTAACAGAGAGGGCAAGGACATCTCATTCTGTAGGGAGCCCATAGGCTGAATTACTTTATTAATAGCTCTCAGATCAGTCAGCATTCTCCAGTTACCAGACTTCATTTAATAACAAATACAGTATAATTCCAAGGGTTGGTAGATTTAGGTGCCAGATAATGGGAGAATATCACTAGCAATCCACAAAGTCTGCTTAATGGGCAAAGGAATTTATTTGTGAAAGAAAACTCACAAGACAAAATAGAGGAATTTGTTGTAAGGAAGGGTGAGGCATGGTCCAATGTTGTTCTCTGGCGAGATCTGCCCCGGTCTGTCCCAGCATCCAAAACCATGAGGAAGTGAAGAGAAAGCCATGTATGTATATCCCAGGTCTTAGGAGTTCCCAAGCAGCCATGCCCCAGGTCATAGGCAGGTATAACAGTTACCTGCTACCTCACTAGGGGCAGTGCTTCAGGACATGGTGAGAACAGCTAGCTACCCACCACATGTGGGATCAGGACACATGATGTGAAATCCACAAGAAATCAATAAAATGTAATTGATTAATTAAAATAAAATAAAAAAGAAAGGTATCACTCAGTTATTTCAGTAACATTGGATGGTAAAACATCAATAACTGTGACAGAAGATACTTAGAAAATAGGCTGTGGCTATTGCTTTGTGATAGAGCCCCTACCCAGCATGCCTGCAACCCTGGGTCCAATTCCCAGCACCAAAAAGGAGAGGAAAAGCTTAAAAATTGAACAAACATCTGTTAAAAGCAGAAATGGTGTAAACCCCAGTGCGGGAATCAGGACTCACAGAGTACAACCAGGGAAAGGCATGAAGTGCCACTCCCCACTGCTCCCCCGCCTGCAGCATCAGACCTGCACATGGTTTGTTTTCTATAGGCATGAGCATTCAGCTGGCATAGCTCATCTTCTAAGAGTATGGGTCTGTCTGTTACTGGACTAGAGTAAATGATCCACCTGCAGAGACATCATTTTTGTTGAATACCCTCCACTGTCTTCCCTAAGCCTGTACCAAGAGAGAGCTGTCTTCATTCTTTAAACAATCATCTCAAAAACTAGCACCCATGCTCACTCTGGCAGCAAATATGCTAAACTTGAAATGATACAGAGAAGACAGCATGGCCCCCAGGCAGTCCCAATCTGGCACCAAAGGCCAAGAGGATTCCTGGAGAGCTGCTTCAGCTGGAAGGCTGAAGAAGTGGGTTCTAATACCAATGAAAGAATGACACAGCAAGAGAACAGATGAACTTGCCAACAAGAGTGAAAGAACTCAGGCAAAAAGCAAAAGCTTTCTTTGTCAATGTCCTTTTACGTGGGCTGCCACCAGAAGGTGCTGCCCATTTTTAGGGTGGGCCTTTCTAGTTCAAATATTCTAATCAAGAAAAGCCCTCACGGTGCCCAGCAGCTTGCATCTTAGTTGATTCCAATCAGATTGACAACCAAGAATAGCCATCAAACACAGTGACTCTACGTCCACTCAAGCTGACAATCAAAGAAGCTCAGAGACAGCTAAAGTCTGCTGGAACCTGGGACTAGAACAGTGTCAAGGGAGACTCGGGACTTCTTACACATTTAGCTCTGTTCGTTGGATCTTTTCACTTTTTAGGAGTTTTCAGTTAACTCTTAAAGGAAGACAGACATAGGCTATTATAGAAAGTCCATTTTCTCAAAACTCATGTACAGAGAGAATTTAAGTTCTGCGCTCAAAAAGTACTTCACTCCTGAGTAAACAAAAGAAGGCAAGTTCAGAAGAACAAATTCAGAAGCACAAAGAGTTGTGGCTGATTGGATGCAGAGAAGATACAAAGTTATGCAAACGAGAATGCAAAGCTTGGGGCTCAGTGATGGCCACAGTGCAGCAGAATGCAACGCAAAGCAGAGTTTAGGTTCTTTACAGGAAAGGTGGAAGGGTGCAAACCCAGGAAGTTTGATCCCTGGAGTGGTGCCCTAGAGAAGGATAGATTGTGCGGAAGGGCCAGGCAGAGGCAATGAACAAGACCCAGATCCTGCCCAGCTCTGCCGGTCTTCTCACAACCTGTCAGGAGACAGTAAGTTTCCTAATTCTGACACCAACACCATGTACGTCAGGTGTGGCCAAATACAGGCTTTGTAAAACAGACAGCAGGCATACCTCCATCAACAGGAAGCCCCTGGATTAGCCGTTTCCTAACAACTAATCTAAAAGCTGTAACTTATTAAGTCTTGCTTTTCTGCTAAACTTACTTAGTTGTATAATGTTTCAGTAATTCAGAAAAAAAAAAAAAATACCAGTGGACTCATTGGCTGGACCTAAGAAATGTTTCCTTTCGGTCATCTCTGCTTCAGTTTTTTTTCTTCCTTTAATAAAGTTGCTGTTGTGTACATGAATGCCCTGCCTACCACCACAGCCAGCATGTGGAGGACAACTTTGGGAAGGCAGTTCCCTTCTCCTCCCCACATGGCTCAGGGATCTAACTTGGGGCACTCCCCAGTTTGCAGAGCACTCACCTTTATCCACTGAGCCATCTTGTGGGCTCATCGCATTTAAGAAATAAAGAACTTTCATGATAAAATCACCCCATCTTATTGGTGAACCTCCATCGAAGATGGACAGAAAATTGACCATGGCTTCACAATTTATACAAGCATAAAACAAAGCAAAATGTAGGAACACCTCTTTCACTGAACATAGACAGATGTGGTGGACTCCATCAGAAGGCTGGCCATGTGAACCACCCTGTAGCGCTGGGGTAAATGCTTCTTGGCAAAAACCATATATTTTTGAGGCTTTATATATATAACTTTCACTTGCTAATTTCATGTAAGAACCTTGGATTCACAGTCTTAGAATATTGCCTCTTTTCCTTTGCTTATTCAATTTTGTCAACAAAGTTACACATATAAAGTCATACAAGGAGTTTGTTCCTTTTCTGTTTAAAAAAGTTTATATGAAATAGTGCTTATCTGTTCTTTGAAGATCCTGTAAACTTGACTGCATCTGTCTGGTTTGGGGGTCTTTTTTTCTGGAAGGGTGGGGAAACTGGAAACTGAAAGAGCCCCCAAATTATCCATTCCAGTCACATCTCTTGTTGATGAGAGGTGTATTAAGACTTTGGGGTCCTTCAGTTTTGGTAATCGATGTGCCTCTGGCAAATTGTCTGTTTGCAAAGGCATGGTCAGAGATTACCCCTAGAGCTCACTCCAGGTTGTGAGCTGGGCCAAGCCTGCTTGTATCTGGCATGTGCCCTCTAAGCAGGGCCTTCTCAGCCCAGCTTTATCATGCTCCCAGTCTGGGCAGGTTGTGTTGTTCCTTTGTGTCCTAACTCATTAATTGCTAAGCTTATCTTTATGACTTCCTTCCTTCTGCTTGGTCTGCTGCTCTGCCCCGGGTTTTCTATTGTGCTGTGTTGAACAGCCCCCTCAGGAAGTCCTAGTCTTTCTCACATAGACCATCGAGCCTATAAATGTTCATTTACAGGTCACTCAGGATGAACCCACAGGCTTGGGGCTGTTGACACATTATTACTTCCACTGTTCTGAGTTTTTCAGTTTTTAGGGTTTTTTGTTTGTTTGTTTTTTGTTTGTTTGTTTGTTTGTTTGTTTTTATTGAGGAGAATTTCAAACACACACAAGCAAATACTACTTCACCTTGAATCTTTCTAGAAGGTTCCTAGCTCAACATCACCTGCTTTCTAATATGTGCTTTTGGATAATCCAGTTCCCTGGTTAGTGTTTTATGTTTTGTTTTATTTATAGCAATCCTGTATGTCCTATTTTGTTCTCCTTGAAGACAAATCCTAGACTTTAAATAGTCTTGTGTCATAGTAGTAACTGAAAAAAAAAAGTGGTTGAATTTCTTTTTACAAACATATGATCAGATTCAAAGCAACCTACTTGCCAAAATGTAGGCTTAGATCCATCTACAGTTAAAAATAAAATTTAAAATATTTTTAGCACTACCATTTGAACTTAGAACAGAGTTCAGGGTGCAGGAAGAACCAGCTTTGGGGAGCCAGCTCTGCCCTTCCTTCCTCTGGCCTGGAAAGAGGCAATCCCAGCTACACTCCTGGGCCCAAGCGGAGCACCACGGGAAAAAGAAGCCATCACAACAGGATTCCAGAACCTTCGGACTCCGCCACCACCGGCCCGACCATTTCTAAGAATAGCTTGGTGGAAAAAAAAAAAAAAAAAAAAACCACTGGCACCAGACACTGGTCTTTAATTGTCTCCAGCTCTAAAATAGAAACAAGCTGGAGCGTGGAGCGGAAGTGCCCCTGGAAACCCTGTCCAGGCCTCGCTCCTGTGGACCGGGATGGGAATCTTGACCCAGGTCCCAGACTGTGCAGCATGGCCGTGATGTCAGCACTGATCAAGGCGGAAGCTTCATCCCTAGGACTCACGGACCTCCAGGATCTGAGGGGTTTCCTCCCCAAAGTGGAAAGGGCTCCTCAGCTCATCAGATGCCATTTCATTTCCATAGTAAATTTAGCTGACTGGTGGCTAAATCAGAGATTGTTGGGGGGACAAAATCACTTTCTTCAGTGTCAGGGCTGGTGAGGTGGCTCAGTGGTAAAGGTGCTTGTCACTGCCTGTTGACTGACAGCTTGGGAGAGGGTGGGAATCTTTGTTTCACGTGAATAGTATTTCCTAACATGTGGATGTCAATGGCTTCTTCACAGATACAACATACGTAAGTTAAGAATGTGGAACACAGCTCCACACCATCAGAGTCAGAAACCTTCCAACCCAAGCTTTCGTGTAAGACCTCGGATGGCACTGAGAACAATGTGTTTTGGAAATTCTCAAAGCGAAGACATCTAGCACTGAAGGGAGACTGAAATGAGCAAGGACACCCCTAAGAATGTTTGCTGTGCTCTGGGCTTTGGTGGTAACCATCAGCTCATGCAGAATGTATCGCCTTGCATCCTCCAACACAGTTCTCATTGTAAGACGTTCCTGCTCTACTGGGTGACTAACGCCAGAAGACTGACTGTCCCCACCTGAGGTCAGCAGCCAGACGTGATTTATATTTGCCCACATGCTCTTTACTTGGAAGGTGTAGGGCATCTGGCTGCACAGAAGCGTAAATGTTGATGGAATTGAGTAGCATCACTGTTTTCAATTTTGTTGCTTAGCTCTTTGCCAGGATCCGTTTGACCTGCACATAAGCTACCATCCAGCATGTCCATTTTCCCTTCCGTGTGTTGGCCAGCAAGTTCTGTAACTCAGAACCTGCTCCAACTCACCTTCTAGACTCTGATCTTGCTGTGTTCTCCACTGGCACCTAAGAATCATCTCTATATGGGGCAAGAATCACCTCTCTATTTTGGCTGAGGACTCAGAAGCATTTAGTCAGAGGATTCGTGGAATTGGCGAGCTGAGAGCGGCTGTGACATGTTCCTTTGTCTCTCTGATCTTTTAGCATTTACGTCAATATTGGGCTTCAGGTTTTTATTATAAGAGCATTTAGGATGCGTGCAACACGTGTGTGTGTGTGTGTGTGTGTGTGTGTGTGTGTGTGTGTGTGCCCACACATGCCATAGTACATGTGAGGAAGTCAGAGGGCAACTTGTAGGAGTTGGTTCTTTTTCTTCCACCATGTGGGTTCTGGGAATCAAACTTGCATTGTCAGGCTTGGCAATAAGCTCCTCTACTAGCTGAGCCGTCTTGTCCCCCTCTACCTTATTTTTGACATGCTCTCTCACTAAACGTGGAGCTGGCTGGATTCAGCTGGACTAGCTGGCCAGCCAGCTTCTTGGGCCTCCTGTCTCCACTTTTCCAGGGCAACACCTGGCTTTTTATGTGGGCTCTGGGGTTCCAAACTCTGGTCCTCAAGTGCCTTGCAGGTTGGGCTGTCTCCCCTGCACCCTCTCCCATCTGACCTCTCCTCATCCATCCACAGCAGCTCATACTCCATTGTAATATTAGAAGTGGCACAAGGTGGACATTCATTTCCCGTGCTATATGCCCTGCACCAGGCCCTCCACACGTTATCCCTTATACCTCTGCTTTTAAAGGATGCTAGAGACTGGCATTTTCACTGTCTTAGTCTTTGAGTCAGGAAACGAAGTTAAACATCCTCTAAATGACTGAATTTTACTTATGGCTTTGAGTTAGGAGAATTAATGCCTGTAATAAATTTGTACCCATCTACAATGGGGGAAAAAAGGCAACAAGATATGTATTTCCATAAAGCTGAAACATTCTACTTAAAAAGATGATCTCTTAATCGGGCATGGTGATCCCAGTTCTCTGGAGGCAGACCCAGGTGTATCTCTGTGAGTTCAAGGCCAGCCTGGTCTACAGAGTGAATTCTAGGCTAATCAGGGCTACATAGTGAGACCGTGTCTTGAAAAGGAAAGGAAGGAAGGAAGGAAGGAAGGAAGGAAGGAAGGAAGGAAGGAAGGAAGGAAGGAAGGAAAGGAGGTCATTTGACCTCAAATAAATTACCCATACGGCACCTGTGAGGGAACAAGTGAAGAGTCAGTGCTTTCAGCTGGTCTGAGGAACACCAAAGCAGCCCCCCAGCTCCTGAAAAACAACTTAGATGGCCTTCATCCTCACGACCCCTACATCCGAAGTATATGTCATCTGTATCATAGCTGATGCCGCTGCTCAGCTGTGTGACCTCCAAAGTAGGTAACTTCTAAACTTGACAGAAAGCAAGTGAATTGAACAGAGATAGAATTGTTTTTCTAGTCAAAGTTTCACTCCATTTCAATCAATTACAGAAAAAATTACATATGACCGATTACACATAAAACTTCATTTTTCTTAGCAAGACTAGTCCAAGGCTCTTTTCCTTGAAGCGATACAACAGGAGCTTAGTTCCACAGTTGAGCTGATGTGCTGAAATAATTTGTTGTGAGTTCCATGCTGTTAAAAAAAAAAAAGAAAAAAAAAAAAAAAAAAAAACTTTCTTAAAAAACTAGAAAGACTCAGCTGAGGGACATGGAAGTGTGAGAAAATCATGTGACTAAGCCCAAACACATAAACTCACCATTCACGCCTTAGGGTTTTTTTTTGTAATCACTTTACTATGTTTAAAGTCACTTCAATGAAGTGCTGTAAAGCTGTTTTTAATTATTTGGACGGGGATTTTCTCCAGTTCCCAGTGTTCTGTTGGAGCTGTAGTTTGAAAATAATTGCATTAGTTCCTTGAGAATTTTGTACAATGTGTTTTGATCATACTCAGCCCTCTCCAACTCTTCCCAGATCCACCCTCCCTTCCCTACTTCCCCAACTCTGTGTCCTTTCTTATGTAACCCATCAAGATCAACTTGTGCTGCCCAAATATTCTTGGCTGCCTGGCCTTCCACAGGAGTGTAGTTGGACTTACCAGGAGCTAAGCTCTTAGAGAACGGAGTGCCCCTCTCCCTGAAGCTGATAATTGCCAATAGCGCCTTAGCTGGGGTGGAACTTTGTGCCCCGCTCCCCTCTCCACACTGGGATTTGGTCTGCATAGGGCTGAAATTTTATTCATACAGTTCAATATTTAAGTTTTAAGTTCCCTCTTGGTAGCAAATTGGTACTTAAGGAAAGTTCTTTATTGTTAATTCTTTCATGTGTTGAACATACATGCCAAAGTTATTGAAGCTTTCTAACGTCACTAACCTTTTGACTTCTTACCAGAACTATCCCAGGGGCCTGGGACACCAGACTGCTACTGTTCTTTGTGTAATGGTCCATCTTAGTTTAAATAATAACTCACAGTATACATGTGCCTCTGTCAAAGCATCAGTAATCCAATAAGGAATGTATTTACTTCTTGGGTTACAAGCAACAAGGGAAATAGTTAAGTTTAAAAAAAAAAAATCAAGTCTTCTATAAAAGGCATACGAATTACACTTTTTTATTTCATATAGCAAAAATTGGCTTAAGTTTTTTTATTAAAGTGTTCAAAGTAAAAAATAAAAAGCAGCGAATAAAACAAATCAAAATAGTGATTCATTGCTAAGCATGAAAATCCAGGAACTGATACAGTAAGAGGCAAGAGCTGTTTCATTAGCTATTAAATAGACAACTTCCTTTTACCCTCAAGTCATGGGCCCCACGGGAGGGTTTATTAACTTAAGGGGCTAAGTTCACATTAATTAGGCCTAACTGCCCTTGACCACTTAAACAGCTAATCTGTAAAAATGCAGCTGTGTGTGTACAAGTGTGTGTGTGTGTGTGTGTGTGTGTGTGTGTGTGTGTGTGTGTGTGTGTGTGTGTGTGTACCATTTTCTTACAAGCATGGATTATTAAAGAGTACCTAATGACGACACAATTCTGTTCACCATATCTTCTGAGACTGGGTCTGGAATCCCCGACTTGACATCACTGGGTAAACTCACACTGAGTGCCCTTGCCCACAAAGGACGTGTTGAGCTACAAAGAACTAGCAACTGTGCCGTCCTTCACATCCCTTGGACTTCCTAGCTTGCCTATTCCTCTCACAGCCACCTCCAGGGAGAACAGTGGGACAAAATCATTCTGGCAACTTGTGGAAGCTATACTGCTCAAAGTGGAGCAACCCCCCCCAAAAAAAAAATATTTTACAGGGCTGTTTAATAAGCAGCAGGGTAGCCGCAATGTGCTTGGCAGGAGCTGGGGAGGAGGGCACCGCACTGTTGACTTTTGCAAGCTGACTGGAGGCTCATTTGCACACTTTCCATCCCCACGGTGCTCATGAATGGGTTGCTAAGCACTTGACAATGCCCTGAGCAGCCCTTCCTAACACTAAAAAGGCAGCAACAAGCCCAGTCCCACAGGAACTGAAGTAGGAATAGTTTGAGTCCCAGTGAGCTAGGACTGCGTCATTTAATAACTTCAGACAATCCTGTCTGTCCCTTCAGCACCCCCACAGTCCTGTGACAATGTCCCAGAGATTCAAAGGTAAGTTGCCTGGTGTCTTCAGAACATATTTCCTTTTATTTGTAAGACAGTGAACTTTTGCTCTGGCATGTGTATTAAGTTCAGCCAGCCCTCTGCATTCATGTTGTCTGGGCTCTAGGGTTCTGAAGTAAGGAAATTAAAGGGTTGTTGTTATCGTGTGTTTTGTTTTGAGTCAAGAAAAGAGGGGGTGGGGGTGAGAAGGCACTTGGATATCAGCTGGGGGAACACTGAGGTCTTGAAGGTTATAGGCTCAGCAGGCAGCCTTAGCCACCTTCAGTACCCAGTGAGAAAGAAAGGATTCCAGGATTCTCCATGTTGCTCCAGTGAAGGAGACTGAACAAGGCTGAGCACCAGACAGGGTCGCCTTCCTTTTGTCTGACAACTGAGCACGAGTGTAGTCATACTTGGATGACAGTCATCATCAAGTCCCAAACTAGGAAATGCTGGGGTTGGGAAGCTGCATCCATCACACTTCTATCTGCAACAAAAGCCCTGAGCATTGAAGAGACAGAAGGGCTATCCCAGGGCAACAAAACCCCTGAGCACTGAAGAGACAGAAGAGCTATCTCAGGGTTTACTTCCACTGATCTTTTTCTTTGTTTAGGATGATTGTTCTGTAGAAGCATGTTCTAGGTCAGCCCTAAGAGATGGGTTGGTATGCTTGACCACTCTACAGAAACCTAGACATCTCTGCACTCTTGTGGATGTGTATCAAGATATTTTGCTAGAACAGGTGGTGCAGACTGAGTTTTTAAGACAAAGTCTCACTATGTAGCCCAGGGTGGCCTTAAACAAGGAAGTCTTCTGCCTCCTCCTGAGAACACAGATTGCAGGAGTGCAACACCACACCCAATTTACACATTGAATCTTGAGGATGAAGTTGACATTGTTCTGGGGGCTGTTCCATTCTCAACAATTGATTCTAAGGAGTCCTGGGCAAGCCACCTGCACATCTGTGCAAGTTCCTTTTGGCCTGTTCTCCTTCCTCTGGGACTGCCCAGCTATAGAGGCAGGGCTCACTGGGGCTATGTTCGTGAACTCTGACTTTTCATCCCCTGCCACAGAACCTTTATCCTGGTCTGTCCCTAAGGTGCATTATCACCTGCTTGGTGAGGAGAAAAGTGTAAAGGGGCAGAGGCCTAATAACCCTGCAGCAGTCAGCAATAACTCACCATGGGAGTCCACAGCACGTGTGCTCAGGGTAAAATGTATCTGGAAGTCACAGAACCTGGTTTCAAACAAAAACAAAGGTACAAAACAAGGACTTTAAGTGTATAGAGTAAAATAATAAGGGATATAAGGTTTCATTACAACAAAAGTGTTAAGTGATCTAGATATACAGCTCATGACTAGGGCACCTGCCTAGCATTCACAAGGCTCTGGGTTCAAGCCCCAGTAGTGGAGAAGAGGAAGAAAAGGAAAAGGAGGAGAAATATGCTAAATATATGTACATACATATACATATATGTGCATATATATGCACATAAGCATATACATGAATATATGTACATGTGTATATGTACTGGCTTATATATTGTTTATCTAAAATGTATACAACCAGAAATGGTTCCAATTTTAAAATAGTTGCACAGATTATCAGAACTTGACAAATCTGAAAATTCAATGTTCTGAAATCTAAAACTTTTTGAAATTTTAAAAAGTACGTTTATTCATTTACTTAGTAAAGGGTGGAGGGGCACATGCCACTACCCACACCTGGAGGTCAGAGGACAACTTATGGAAGTCAGCCCTCTCCTTCCCCCATGTGGGACCCAGGGATCAAACTTTAGTCATTGGGCTTGGCAAACAACACCTTGACCTGTCCAGCCATATCACCAGCCCCCAAAATCTGAACTTTTGGAGTGTCATGTCAGCACCCAAAAACTCACAAACACAAGAGCGTTTGGATTTTAGAATCTGTTACTAAGTCTGTATAACCTATGTGTGTGAGTGTGCTTGTGTGTCTGTATGGGTATACTGGAAAACTTTACTTCAAAAAATACGTCACATCTCACGCAAATAAAATGCACCATGTCATAGTAAAGCTTACTGTCATATCGTATCATAAAATTCTAGGCTTACCAGAAAATATAAGAAAACGTCAAGCATTCATCCCTAAAACAATAAAGATTAAGCATGAACTTTGTATCTACCCTATGTAAACCAAAAGAAATACAACTCTTAACTATATTTTCACTATTACTATAAAAGATATTTTAAATCATAAAGTATAACACAAAAATTCCAGTAAACGGAAATTTCTAGTAATTTACAATAGAATAAAATTGCATAGGATGTGTAGCATCACCCACATGAGCCAAGGGAAAGGCCGATAGGACAGCTTCATGGAGAGAAGCCAGCAGTACCATCCATACCCTTTCAAACTCCCTTCCATCCCAGACATCCAGAGCACTTGCTGCTCTGTAGAACACAAGTCCTGTTTCCTACTATGTGTGAGATGTTCACAGCACGCAGTCAGGGCATTTTTTTTTTTTTTAATCTCCTTTCTCCTGATGATAGTGTGTGGTTAGTTTCCATGGCAACACCTAATGCTCAGTCACACATGTACCACAAGTACTCCGGGTCCCATCTTTGGGGCGGGGGTGTAACTCAGCTGGTAGGGTGCTTGCCTTAGCAGTCACAAGGCCTTGGATCCCGTCCCCAGCATCCCATCAACTGGGGTGCTGGTGCATGTAGTAATCCCAGCCCCCAGGAGTTGGAAGGAGAATGGGAGGTTGAAGATGAGGGTGGGGGAGATGGCTCAGTGGTGAAGGTGCTTGCTGCAAAGTCCGATGACCTGAGTTTGGTGCTGAATCCAACAAGATGGAAGGAAAGGTCTGACTCCCATTGGTTGCCCTTTAACCTCTGCATGAATGCAGCAGTACATGTACACACACACACACACACACACACACACACACACACACACACACACAGTGTGGGGAGGGGGGAGAGCACATGCACAAATAAATAAATAAATGTAACAAGGGACTAAGACATTCAAGGTCATCCTTAGCTACACAGAGAGTTCAGGGTCAACCTAAGATACATCTGACCCTGTCAAAATGGAAGAGGGAAGAGTATGAGGTTGGGTGACACAACACAGGACAAGAGAAACACTCTTTGGGGAGTAGTTTACCGTTGGCAGGTGTCTGTCATGAACTAACCTAGGGAAATGAGTTCCTCCTACGTGCAGTATTCACTAAAAATGGTGGTGGGGCTTCTGAGCCCTGGAAGTCCTTCCTAATATCTTAGCATCACGGACTTGACTAGAGCTGACTGCCCAGGCATGATCCCTACCACGTGGGCCTCTCCAGCCCCCAGGGTTCATGCAGCTCCCACAGATGTAGATAGATCCACCAGAGCAAGGACCTCCTGGGGGCTACACAGCAGCTAAAGCTTCAGTTGTTACAGGTTAATCTGGAGCTGCAGCAAAAATGCTGAATATGGGACTTATTAATGTGTCCTGTTAAATGTAGGCAGAGAGCTTTGTCGTCTGGGTGTCAGCTTAAAGCCACGGTGAGGCCAGATCTTTCTGAAGACAGACACAGCGCTGGGACTAAAATAATCTGTCAGCCTACGCTGTCACTTGCACTCGAAGGTTCTCTAATCATGAAAAGTATCACATGTTGAGTGTGCATTTCACAGCTCACACGGAGCCTTACACCACGGGGGTTTGTTCAAGGATTTCATCAATTCCCTGGGCCCTAAGGTTGACAGGAGGGTGACAGGCAGGCTGTCATCCTCTGTCTCAAGTGTTCCTACAATACTCTTCCCCTAGTTCTGAATTCCTCCCCTAGGGGACACACAGTGCTCAAGGATCACCAGTGACTTCATCTGCCCAGTTAATTAATAAAGAAAGATCTTGACATACAAAAAGGAAAGATTCTCAGACTAAGGCTGCGTTCAAGTTATAGATCATTTTCACCTATTCCAGGGAACAGGGTAGATAATGGGTTCTGAAGGACCACCCTGCCATGCAACCTGCCACCCCAAGACTCTGACAGTGCTAACCTCTGGCCCACCACAGAAGCCTGAGCCATGAACATATAATGTCAGAGGGCCGTAAGCTCTGTAACAGTCCAGAAACTGAGGCTGAGCACACTGAACAGGGTCATAAAGCCGGCTACAGAATGTAACAGCCGTATCAAGGCTGACCTGAGTGGGCCCAGGCAAGCACTGCCCTTGGAGTTCATGTGGCAGTTTCCTCTGGGCTGCATAACCAGCATCACTATGAAGCAATTGTGGTGACCTTCTGGAAACCTTGGCTTACAGTCATGGCAACGCAATAAACAGAACAACACAGCAGATAGCTGGGTCTATGGTAATGGGGCTGTTAATGTTCCCTCATGGAGGGAGGCAGGAGGGTCACAGGGACGGATGCTCCTTTGAGATTAGAGTCACAGCTCACTGCTGCCCCAGCTGCAAAAGCTCCTAGCAGTGCTAAATAAAGTGTAGATGATGTAAAAAGTTGACCAGGTGGGGGTTTGATGGCACAGACCTGCCCATGAAATCCCCATGCTCAATAAACCAGTTTATTTCCCAAGTTAGATTTCACGACTCTTACACGCGCCCTCGGCTTCCTTTTCTCCTTTTTTCTCTTCATGACACTCATGGAGGGAAAAACCAGACAGACAATAACCTGGTTTTCACTGAACCCCTTGCCTTTCCAAACTACCCTACACCCAAGGAAGCTGGGAGATAGGGAGGAAGCGGTCCTGGTTTATTGGTCATCTGGAAGCCCACCAACCCTATGACAATTCCCATCCCCCAGCTATGACAGTTTTTAATGTTGTCTTTGGGACCTCCAGGTCCTGTCCTCTGCTCAAGGGCAACAGGAAGTCTTGCTGTAGGGTGGACACCCTGCCATCAACTCTGTTCTGTCAGGGCTTCCTTCCCCATCTCAGCAGGTGACTCCCCTCTCCTCTCTGAGCCCTGTGTCTTAGGAAGACCTCTCCCTCTTGGTTTAGAGCCTTCTTCTACAGCTGTTTGTAGTGGGTAGCCATCCCAGCCTTGGCCTGGAAGTTCCAACCCCCATTGAGGCTTCGGTAATGGTCACGCCCACAAGGCGGGGCTGAGGGAGGAAGCTGAAGACCCAGGATCGAGAGGAGAGGTCTCTCTTGGTTCTGGGACCCTGAACACTGGAGGTAGACTGAGCAGAGTTCTCCAGAGAACACCGCCGGACTGCGCCATACCTTTGCCAGACCCTACAACCTATCCCTTAATTTGTAAGTTACCCCACAAAATAAACCTCCCTTTTAACTACGTGGAGTGGCCTTAATAATTTCACCAATAAAGCATGGTGACATGGACCTTTAATCCCAGTACCAACCATAGAGACCTGGAGATCTGTATAGACAGGCACATTGTATGACACAAGCCAATTTCTGGAGTCCTCACATTCTATACTGATACAAATAAATCAGGGAAAGCAGGATACAAATCAGGAGACTTAAGTAAAGTAGTTCAAAGTCCATGCAGCTCTGTACAAAAGGCAGAACTGTATGCCATTCTTATGGTACTGATGGACTTCACAGAACCCCTCAATATAGTCACTGGCTCTCAATATGCAGAGAGAGTTGTTTTACACATTGAAACTGCTGAATTTATTCCTGATAATACAGAATTAACTTCATTATTCATACAATTGCAGGAAATCATCAGAAAAAGGGAACATCATATATATATATATATATATATATATATATATATATATAGCACATATCAGATCCCATACAGGTCTGCCAGGACCTCTAGCACAAGGTAATGATGAGATTGATCAGTTACTAATAGGTAATGTGCTAGAAGCCTCATAAGAAACACCATGTAAAGAGCAAAGGTTTGAAGAAGGATTTCTCTATTACTTGGCAACAAGCTAAGGATATTATGAAAAAATGTCCTACTTGTTCCTTCTATAACCAAACTCCATTACCTACAGGGAGCAAGCCAAAAGGTATACAAAGAAATGAAATTTGGCAGATGGATGTGTTTCATTTTGCAGAATTTGGAAGATTAAAGTATGTACACCATACCATTGACACCTATTCAGGATTTCAGTGGGCAACTCCTATGAGTTCTGAAAAGGCTGATTCTGTGATTAAACACCTATTAGAAGTTATGGCCATCATGGGAATACCTGCACAAATTAAGACAGAACAAATTAAGACAGATAATGCTCCAGCATATGTCTCCAACAAAATGAGACAGTTCTTTGCTTATTACAATATAAAGCATGTTACAGGTATACCACACAATCCCACAGGCCAAGCAGTCATAGAAAGATCCAATCAAACTTTAAAGGATATGCTAAATAAACAGCAACAGGTAACAATGACTCCTAGTAATAGATTGCATAGTGCTTTATTAACCTTGAATTTTCTCAATGCTGATGAGAAAGGAACAACAGCTGCGGAGAGACAATGGACAACAGACAAAACTCCTGAGCTAAACCAACTGGTTTATTTCAAAGATGTGTTGACCTCAGAATGGAAACCTGGATATGTCCTATGTTGGGGAAGGGGTTTTGCTTTTGTTTCCACAGGAGAAGAAAAGCTATGGATACCAATAAAATTAATAAAAATTTGTTTCGAACAGGAGAAACCTCTTGATGAGGAGAAGTAAAAGATCATCTACCAATGTGACATCTCTTCAGGTTGTAAGAAAAATTTAACAATCAAAGGTTGGGGTAGGATTCTGTTTTTGTCTTTCCAGGATAATGGAAATACCCATCTTCCAGAAATCATAAGGCCTTGGATATCCGGATGTTTACAGCAGAAAGAAAGACTCTATTGGTACCAATCTACACAGGGTAAGATATCACTGTCTAACATCTATATCTCTATCAATCTAGAATAGTTGTGGTTCCAATTTAATTATAAACCAAGCTGGCTTTGGAGATGGAATTGGCTTACTCCTTCCCTAAACCCAAGCATATTGATAAAAGAAAAGGTTGAGAGATTCTTTAGTCCCATATCAGAAGAGCCCTCTGGTGTGAGACAGAAGGAAACCAATTATAAGGGACCATTATCTTCAAGATTCTAATTCTCTCCATGCTTACTCTTGATTTCTTGGAATCCTTTCTTACATGTCATGACATCTTTAAATCCAAACCTTCCATTCTGATAAAAAATAAGTTTTTCCAATAGCAATCTCTGAAGTTTCCAGAAGGAAGATGGGGCCTCAACAACAACAACTCTACCCAATCCAGAATGATGTCATGGTAATCATCATCATACTACACTTCTTGCCAGAATTTCAGACAATCTTACCCATTATTCTGAGACTTGCTGCAGAATCTACAGTTAGTATAACTGAGATTTAACTATCTGAGCTTTCTCACAATACCCAACAGAGATACCATCACCCCCTAAACAACAGGAAACAATGCTAAAAGAACAATGCCCCTTCTCCCTAAGGTTTCATATTTCTCAGGGTTATGGATAATGGTTTGAGGGTTGGGGATGGAAGAAACTGTTAAACTCAGTACTCTCCTTAGGAAAAGAAAATATGTCTCAAAAAAAAAAAGGGAAAAGAAAAAATGGAATGGATAGGTATAAGACATTATGGTAGACTATCATATACATTAGTAAACAAATTTAGTAAAATAGCAGCCTTAGATAATTTGCACTGTAATTTGCACTGTTATGAATTCTTATATGTTGATACAAATATAAACTTTTTATATTCCTACTTAAGATAATTTGTATATTGACACAAATACAGAACTATGTTTGTTATATTGTACACATAGTTTTACTCTTATTTGAAATATTTGTATATTGATACAAATGTAAATTTATATCTGTCATACTGTATGTATGTTCTACTTCTGTATAAGATATTCTGTATACTGATATATATTTAGGATTATTATCATATTGCATATTGCACTATACATTCCTACCTCTGTTAAAAATATTTTGTGTATTGTCACAATTTAAAGTCATTGTCCTTTTACTGTACATTTGCTTACAAACTGTTTGCCTTATTTATATGAAGCCTTAGTCCTTAGGTTGTTTAGGTAGATAAGACTTATAGATTTATTGTCACCTATGCTTGTCATCTCTATAATTATGTTAGGTTATCCAGATTTATAAATACATAGGTCAGATGGACAGGTAATCTTCAAACACTTCATGGACCTAGAGAATATGGCATTTAAATAACTTAGAATTCTGTTGACGAGAGACACAATTGCTCCTGGCAGCACCAATTTGATCCCGAGAGAATGTTGGGCTTCTAAGACATTTCCATTTGGAAGTTTGTCTTCTTGGCACAAAATGGCCCACTGGGCAAAGAACTGCCCTTGCCTGTAGATGTAACCGTCTTGTTAAATAAGAAACACAGAACCAATTGCAGAGTTAAAAACCAGGAGGTCAGAGCAAGAGCGGAAAACCTTACCCTTCACTCCTTCTGCTGTCCTTCCTCTCCGCAAGAAACCTACTTCTGTGTGTCCTCTCTTTTTTATAGACTTTCTGTTCTGTTTTCTCATTGGTTGTAAACCCAGCCACATGACCTCCTCATCATTGCCTGTTTGTACAGACCTCCAGGTCTTCTATGGTTGGTATTGAGATTAAAGGTGTGTGTCTGCCATGCTGGCTGTGTCCTTGAACACACAGAGATCTACCTAGCTCTGCCTCCCAAGTGCTGGGATTAAAGGCGTGCATCACTACTGCCCAGCTTCTGCTCTGGCTTGCTCTGACCTCAAGGCAACTTTATTAACATACAAATAAAATCATATTTCAATACAAATAAAGTATCACTATACTTGCCTCAACTGCTGACAGTACAAATGCTGTCCTTTCTGGACAAGCGAGACACAAGGAAAGCAACCACTATACTTTGCCAAGACAGGGTAAGATGGTCTTTCAGAATTCCTGCTTCTGAAAATGGTCTGTCAGATACTCTAGGCCTGTAGCCAATTTGAATGCACCAATGATGCTGAGAAACATTAGGTGACTGTCCAGGCTGCCAGCTGTCTCTGTCTACTCTTGCAAGACTCCCAAAAGTTGCTTGCGTCCTTCTCCCATTTCTCAGGCATTATTATATTCCTTCTCAGGTCTTTGATGAGGTTGAAGACTAGCAGTTATAGTTACAACTTAGTATATATACATATATAATATCTTAGATAGAATATATTAAGTATTAGACTCAGGTTTTTTAGGATAGGATACCTTTTGGAATGATCTTTGTAACATGCCACCTACCCACACTCTAGACTTCCCTGGATTTTAGTATGTGTTTCTTGCTTGATAGTGTTTGCATTTATTGTAATTCCAACTTATCTAGGTCATTATCCCTCATTACTCCTGGACAATATTTGATAACCATTTCTTTGTATATAGTCTTGTATTAGGTTAGAACTTTCTTAGTTAGACAAAAGGGAGAGATGTAGTGGGTAGCCATCCCAGCCTTGGCCTGGAAGTTCCAACCCCCATTGAAGCTTCGGTAATGGTCATGCCCACAAGGCAGGGCTGAGGGAGGAAGCTGAAGACCCAGCAGTGAGAGGAGAGGTCTCTCTTGGTTCTGGGACTCTGGACGCTGGAGGTAGACTGAGCAGAGTTCTCCAGAGAACACCACCGGACTGCACCATACCTTTGCCAGACCCTGCAACCTATCTATCCCTTCACTTGTAAGTTACCCCACAAAATAAACCTCCCTTTTAACTACGTGGAGTGGCCTTAATGATTTCACCAATAGCTGTTCTCTACCCCTCCTTCATCTCTCATTTCCACCCTTTTCCAGCCCCCTACATGCAAACACACTGTGATTACCATCTTAATAATAACAACAACAACAATAATAATAATAGTAATAATAATAAGCAAGGCATGGTGGTGCTTGCTTGCCTTTAATCACAGCCAACTCCATTTGGCTTTCATCCTCCTATCCAGGTCAGCACTAACCTTGGAAGAGACAAAATGCATGCTCTGCTGTGTTCTCATCGTCTTTACTGCATGAGCACTGCTTTGCCAAGCCCAGGCATCCATTCCTGAACACATGCTGCATTTGGCTTCAAGGGTGTCCTGTGTGTGTGTGTGTGTGTGTGTGTGTGTGTGTGTGTGTGTGTGTGTGTGTGTGTCTGTGTGTGTGTGTCTGTGTGTGTGTCTGTGTGTCTGTATTTTTCCTCTTATTTCCTGCTCTCTTTTGAAGGTTCACCATCATCTTCTCAATTTTTCAAACACCAGTTCTCAGTTCCTGCAACTCCTTAGAAGTACTGAGAAAGCAGCCGCCAAATCCTGCTGCCTGATTATTCATCCAGACAGATGACTAGGCAGCTCCACAGACAACACACACACAGCAGTGCCCTCAACTTGGTTCGAGTCCCAGCACCCATACTGAGCAGCTTGCAAGCACCTGTAACTCCAGCTTCAAGGCAGTCCAATATCTCTGGTCTCCAGTTGCTTCAACACATATCCCACATAATTAGAAAATATATGTATATATAAAGAAATGAAGACTTACACGGCTTTCCTGTCCCAGTGAATGAGTAGTAACGATGTATGCTTTCATAACTCGGAACTAATGTGTTTTTTTTTTCTCTTTGGTGCTGAAAGGAGACCCCAGGGTCTATCTAGCACATATCATGTTTATGCTCCTCTGCCAGGCGGCATCTCCAACCACCATGCAACAAGTGTAATGCTGTAGGTCTCATTCCGGAGCTACCCCAATCCAGAAGTGTCCCCTCCAATCTCCAAAACACAGTGAGTGCCTTAAGAAATTCACAACCGCCAGGCAGTGGTGGCGCACACCTTTAATCCCAGCACTCGGGAGGCAGAGGCAGTTGGATCTCTGTAAGTTCAAGGCCAGCCTGGTCTCCAAAGCAAGTTCTAGGAAAGGTGCAAAGCTACACAGAGAAACCCTGTCTCAAAAAACCAAAAAAAGAAAAGAAAAAAGAGAAATTCACAACCTTGGCCTCCATTTACTCTAAGAAAAAGGAATGTCTTTGCACAGCAAATCTCACAAGGATCTATGTGGAGTAAATTAGGTATTTTGTGTAATTGTTCTTGGAGGATTATTTAAAGTGATGTCACAGGTATTATTCTGATATAACACTCTATTCAATAACCAATTATTTTACATTGTGCTAAGCTAATTTATTACAAAAGCCTATATAAATAAGCTTAAAGTTAGAATGTCTGGTATTTGAGATTCTAGTTTTCTTTACATTTATCCAAAGTCGTTTTGAATAAACTCATGTGCTCCATCGTTAAGACTGCAAGGGGATTCTTCATTTCCAATTCACTCTGAACTGCCTGTCTGCTCCCAGTGTGTCACCATAATTATCATTATCATTTGGGTGTGGGGACTCTTTTCAGGGAAAACACAACTAAGCACAGGGTGGTGGGTGGTGGTGTTTCCTGCCTCACATCAAGCCGTTATAAAACACTTCTCACTCATCAAAATTTTACACAAACTGGCCTTTTTGTTCTCTTTTGAAGTAATCTTTCAGGGAACACTTTGAATACACTCCTGAGTGCTTAAGTGAGGATCACTTTTGCACTTCTGGGCTGAGTACAACTGATACCAGTATGGTTCCCCTATTCCTCCCACCCCCACCCCACCCCCACCAGATCCTCACTCCCACCCTCCCCCACCCCCCACCCCCACCCCCCACACATCCCCCTTTCTGATTATATGCCTCTAGTTAACACTGTGCTTTGATTTGGGGCCATAACACTAATTCTTAAAGTTGACCATTAGACATTACTATACAATACTCAATTATTTCTACGGAAACACGTTTGAGATTAACCACATTTAAGAAATAGCTGTATTTTTTTTAATAGGGAAAAATAAAACATGTCCTTAAAATTTTCACAGAAACTCAGCATTTATTCATTCATACCTCCAGAGACTCCGAGTATTTTAACATTGTTTCATGGTTAAAAGCGGGTATAGCCAGAATAATGAACCTATCACCCCAACTGTGTTCAAAGTCTCCCCTGCTCTGGAGCTTTCATTTAACACTAGAGACATTTCACGCTTCTGTCTAGTGGCTCTTCTCTGCGGTCCCACAGCAACTCCCCATATTTCAAACATGCCTGGCTTAACACATTTTTTCCCCTGTTTTTGCTATGGTCTCTTGTGGTGTCAGATTGACTCCAGCTTGGGGACTTGGCTAGTCTCTTTTTTCGGCATCAGCCCCTTTCAATTTCTGGCTGTGTTGACTGAGGGTACAAAACAAGCATCCAGAGCAGATCTGCACCATGTCTGGGAGCCAGATTAAACATCTACAACGACCCCTTTCTCTCCTGATCAGTGAAGCAAGAGCAGCCTAATATTTGGAAGTGTGTTTTTATTATCTTGAGGTCAGTTAAAAAACAAATGCACACCTCCTGAGAACAGACCTCCCCCAAATTTCTCAGGTCAAAGGAGAGACGTTTGTCCTTCCGTGTCTGCTGAGGGCACAGCTTGGTGCCCTCAGTTCAACTGGGAAAGCAGCTCAACAGTCGGGAGACTCAGAAGGTTGTAGTAACAGAACAATACAATGTGTCTAATTTACAAGAGCCTAAACCGGTTTCCCGGGTGAGATACAATCAATGCCACTTCTCCATTTCCTGGTTCTCATTTAAAATTCTTCCTCTAGCCTTTGGCACATGTGACAACACAGTGCCCACCCTTGTGTGCACTGCCAGGGCTGTTAGGGTGGAATCCGGTATTCGAAGGTATCTCAGAACTGGAGAAGGGGAGGAGAGTCTTTGGGGAATAATGTGGAGCCCTGAAGATGTCCCAGAGAAAGGAACTGAACTGATACCTCTACCTCTGTCTCACTCTCTCAAGAAATCCCTTGGATGGTTGTGGGTCCTCCCAGGAGTCAGAACCAAAGATGCCCACTACACTGCTCCAGAGGGAAAGGCAGGAGGGCCACAATTTCAAGGACAGCCTGGACTATATATCAAGATCCTGTCTCAATATAAATAGTAAAAACAATGTCCACTGTCCCATGAAAGTGACAGAGAAGCTTTTTGGGAGCTAAGCATGTTAAGACATCAATCTGAAAATTAAATAACATGATTTCATAAACCAGATTATTTAATTTCATGTTCCTCTTTAGATTTACATCCTTCCATTGCCCCATAGTATTTGTTGAACTCCAGTTTAAGTGTTTAGCCTGGACTTAATGGAGCCAAAGACATGAAAGGCAAGACTATAAATCTTACCATGAGTACTCCTAGTCTCCCTCCTTGGAAACCTTGGCACAGCTCAGCTGCAGGTTCCTAGCAGTCTAGTGGGTCGTACTCTGACTTGGATGAAACAAGGGGTAAGATACACACATCCTCGCTCCTTGGATCCAACCTGAGCCCCCAGAAGGAATCACTGTGAATGGTTCTATGAGGAAGCTTCAAGATTGGCAGGGAAGCCTGTCAGGACGCAAAGACAGAGAATGCAGGCCCTCTACACCTGCTGTGCCAGGGGGTCGCCTAAGACCATTGGAAATATCAGCTATGTGCATTATGATTCATAACAGTAGCAAAGTTACAGTTATGAAGCAGCACTGAAAATAACTTTATGATTGGAGGTCACCACAGCTTGAGGAACTGTTAAAGGGTGGCAGTGGTCGGAAGGTTGAGAACCACCGCTCTAGGAGCTTGGACACAGGTGGAAGGTGAAGGGAAACATGGTGTGGCAGCTTCTCCACAGTGAGAGGAGGCATGGCAAGGCAGCCTGAGCCTGAGAGAGCCTCAGAGGCACGAAGATGTCGTCAGAAGGCCCAGCCTCACTGCTGCAGCTGACCAAGGCTCCATAAGCTTTAGTCTTTGCAGAAGAGCACAGTGCCCATTCATATCAGGTGCTGTGTGTCCTAAGTGGTCACCTCCTCAGGCGGCACTCACACACTCTGATGGGTTCAGCCTTCCTTTGGACAAAGCATGTAAGACATGTGACACTTTCGAAATTAGCAAAAACAAGAAAACAGAGCAAAAAGGAAGAGAGGAAAGAAAGGACAGGGTAGAGGGAGGGTAGGACTCCTGCAAGCCACTTCAGTTCCCCAGTGAAGAGCAGGCAAAAGTGACTGCCACCAAGCCTGACAACCCGTCAATACCCAGGACTCACAGGATGGAATGAGAGAACTAATTCCAGGAAGTTGTCCCCTCTCTTCCACATGTAGATTGTGGTCTATGTATATGTGCACATGCACATAATAAATGTAAGAAAAAATAGGACACAGATAATAACAGAAAAAATGATTACAGCAATGAACACTTGTGGTGGGTATTGTGTTCCCTGAAATATTGTGTGTTCCCCAAAATAAACATATCTGGGGGCAGAGAACAGACAGCCACTAGAACAAAGCCAAAAATGGTGGCTAGAAAATAGGAAGAGTAAGCCCTAACAGAAGTTGGGCGGTGGTGGTACACACCTTTAATCCCAGCACTTGGGAGATAGAGCTAGCTGGATCTCTGAGTTCAAGGCCACTTTAGAAACAGCTAAACATGGTGACCCATGCCTTTAATCCCAGAAACACAACCTTTGATCCCAGGGAGTGGGGGCAGAAAGAGAAAGGTATATAAGGTGTGAGGACCAGCAACTAAGGAGAAAAGCATGTAGTGAGTTAAGCATTTAGTTAGTTAAGCATTTGGCTTGAGAAGTATTCAGGCTTTGGAGCAGCACAGTCCAGCTGAGAGCCATTGGGATGAGGACTCAGAAGCTTCCAGCCTGAGGAAACAGGATCACCTGAGGAACTAGCAAGGTGAGGTAGCCGTGGCTTGTTCTGTGTCTCTGATCTTCCAGCATTCACCCCAATAACTGGCCTCTGGTTTGAATTTTATTAACAAGTACCTTTAAGATTCCTACTACAAACACTTGCAGGGCTGACTACAGGGGCACAGACCTGTGATCCCACGTGCTTGGGATCGTAAGGCCGGATAAGGCAGAAGCATCACAAATTCATAGGACCAAACAATTTCCCCACTCAGGGCTGAGAGTTCACTCCATCTTATCATTGCTCCTCCATGTCCAACAATGCCCTAAGGTCACCTTAGCCACCTATCCCAGCAGATGGACAGTGGTGGCAGCGTGTGGGCAGTTACCAAAAACACCTAAGGAAGATAAAAGGAAGTTTTTTTCACTTTTCTGTGAAGACAAAACTGCTCACAAGGATGGCCAGGGCTGGCAACTAGACTCACAGACCCACGGCCGCCCCACCTCCTCTTCCAGGAAGGCATGCTGGGAAAACACCTTCATATAATGAGAAATCCACGGGAGTCTGCTTAAAGGGTAAAAGGAATTTATTAGGAAAGAAAACTCACTAAACAGAAGAGGACAATCATCGCAGAGTCCTGGAAGGCTGTGGTACTGTCCCACACTGTTCTGTGGCCTGAGTCAGTCTGCACCATCCAAGCCCATGAGAGAGAAGAGAGCGTTCTATGTGCCTCTCCCATCTTAAGGGTAGCCCCGAGGCCACGCCCCAGGGGCTGGTACCTCAAAATCATAGGTAGAACAGTTACCTGCTACATCTCTAGGGGCTGTACTTCAAGGTCATAAGTAGAACAGATATCCACTACATCTCCCCCTTTTGTCTAAATAAGAAAGTTCTAACCTAATACAAAAATATATACAATAGGAACAATTATCAAGTATTGTCCAGGAGAGGGGAAGGAAATAACAAAATAGAAATACAACCAACAAGAACAGCATCAAGCAAGAAGCACACATTCAATGTTCAGAGGTGTCCAGACCGCAGGTAAATGGCATGTTACAGAGACTACTCCAAGAGCTTCCTATCCTGAAGAACCTAACTTTACTGTCTCTGTTGCACTTGCCTCCGAGTTCTGCATTCAAAACAGGTTCAAGGCTGCTGGCTGAGATGATCCAGCCTCACAGACTCCTCTAGTCAGGACTTGACCATAATCCTAAATTGTCTTTGGATCCCCATAAGACTCTCAGCGCTCTCAGTAGGAAGTAGCCTAGAAAACTATGTCCACACTCCCCTCCCCCCAAAAATGGATTATGGATGTTTGTCTTTGTTTAGAAGGTTGGTTACAAATTGTTACCGCTAATAGTCAATCTCTTTCTAAAAGAAGAAAGGAGGACATGATGTAGAAATGTATAATATAGAAATGATAGGATAAAAGGGCAGATTATTGAAGCTACTTTAATCTAAAAAACAACAGTTAATCTCAAAATATTTTACATTGGTAGGGATTTCAGTTTATTGGTGCAAATTTAAAGTTAAATTTGTTATACTGTATATGTATTTCTTCTCTTGTTTAAGGTATGTTTATGCAGCTAATTTAAAAATGTAATGTATAGTTAAGAAGCACAAATTAATAATTATCTATAATAGTTAAAACTTATAGTCATGTTAGTTAGGTTTCATAGATGTGCAGAGATATATTTCAGGTGGATAGGTAATCTTCAAACACTTCAAAGACCTACAGAATATGGCATTTAAAATGTTTTAAGAACTTAGACTTTTCTGGACAGTGAGACATGTCTGCTGCTGGCAACACCAATTACTTCAAAGACAATGATGGGCATCGAAGAAACTCATTATGGAGTTTGCTTTCCTTGTGGCAAAAGCTAGCCACTGGGCAAAAAATGTGTCCTTGCCTCGACTGCTTGACAGGATGCTGTATAAACTGGACATGCAGGACCCATAGGAAGGTGACTACTGAACGTTGCTAGGCGAGATGGTCCTTCAGGGTTTTGCTTCACAGAGGACACAGCCAGACATTCTGCAGGACACAAGGAGAAGCAACTGATGGACTTTACCAATAGGCGAGACAATCCTTCATATTTCCTGCTTTACTAAAAAGTGTGACAGACAGTCTAGGCCTGTAGGCCAAAGACAGATGTCTCAATGTTGCATAGGAACTTTGGGTGACTATCCAGGCAGCCAGATGTCTCTGTCATTTCTAGAATTTTGGAAGATGCTTTCAATGCACTTCCTGTTTACTTAGGTAATACTATAACCTTCTAGGGTCCTTGATGGAGTTTAAGACTAGATAGTTATAATTATAGTTTTCCTTAATTACAATAAAAGGTAAATTAAATATAAAACTATAGATTCACAAATACAAGATAGATGATAGAATATTTTCTTTAATTTTACCAAATACTAAAAGACTAGATATTGCAACTATAATTCTTGATAACTATTTTGTTATATATAATTTTACTATGTTAAATTTTTTCTTCCTTTTTGATTAGACAGAAAAGGGAAAGTGCTGTGGGATGTCCTTCTATATGTTATAAATATGTGATGCTCCAATTGGTTAATAGATAAAGCTGCATTGGCCTATGGCAGGGTAGAATGGAGCCAGGCAGGAGATCCAAGAGAGATAGAGAGAGGAGAAAGGCCGGGTCAGAATAGACTCTGCAAGCTGCCACCAGGAGAAGCAAGATGTGAGAGAGTAGGTAACAACATGGCCATGTGGCAAAACATGGATTAATAAAAATGGGTTACATTAATATGAAAGAGCTAGCTAACAAGAAGCCTGAGCCATAGGCCATACAGTTTGTAATTAGTATTAAGCCTCTGAGTGATTATTTTATGAGCGGCTGTGGGACCTTTGGGACTGGAGAAACTTCTGGCTACACCTTCATAATCCCCCTAACAATAGAAAAAAAGTTTTTTCCTAATTTTTTTCTTTGATAAAACAAGCATTTGCATTTAATTGTTGTCTCAGGAAAATTAAATAAGCTTTACACAACAAATGTTCATACCTTGCTCCCCAATAGACTTGAAAACAAAGGTATTTTCCATTGTTTTCCAGCAATTCTTTTAGCCCCTAGGCACATTTATTAGTTCATTTGCCAGCTTATGTTACCCACTGAATATTTTTCATGGCATATGATGTCAGAAATACAAACATAAGAAGCCACGCTCTCTCCTTGTCTGGAATTTGTGCCTATATAGAAGTTGAAAGTTTTAGGATGCTGTGGAAGAGGAAACAGATGTGAGTTGTAGGGAAAAAATATTTAAGTTCATCTAAGAATTCTGGAAGACTTTCTATGGAGGCTTATTTCTCAACCCATCCCCTTTTTAAAAACAGAAATTGCTAAAAATTTAGCTTGAGCCAATCTCTATTGTTGTCTCCCTCCTGATATAAATCTGACCGCTGTTTTATAAAGATGTGTGTGTATATTGTCTGTATGTGTATGTATCATATATGTGGTTGGTGCTGATGGAGGCCAAAAGAGGATGTCCCTTTGAACACTGAAATGCTGAGTCAATGATTAAGGGCACTTACTGCTGTTACAGAGGTCTTGAGTTTGGCTCCCAGCACCCATATTGGTGGCTCACAATCACCAGTAATTCCAGCTCCAGGGGATCTGGCACATTCTTCTGGCCTCTGAGGGCACCTGCACACACACACACACACACACACACACACACACACACACACATACACACACACACACACAAGTGCACATACAAACAGAAACACAGACACAAAAATCAAAACTAAATTAAAAAGAAAATCTTAGGGGCTGGAGAAATGGTTCAGACACTAAGGACACTTGTTACTTATGCAGAAGAACCAGGTTTGGTTCTCAGCACCCACATAGCAGCTAACAACTGACTTTAACTCCAGTTCTAGAGGCTCTGATGCCCTCCTCTGGTCTCCAAGAGCATTGAATGCATATGGTGCAAAAACACACATGCAGGCAAAACATCTATATATACAAAATTAAATTAAGTTAAAAATCATCTATAAAAAAAGTTACCTTAAAAATCACAATTTTAGCTGGGCAGCAGTGGTGCACGCCTTTAATTCCAGAATTTGGGAGACAGAGCCAGGATCTCTGTGAGTTCAAGGTCAGCCTGGTCTACAGAGCAAGATCCAGGACAGGCACCAAAACTACACAGAAAAACCCTGTCTCGGAAAAAAAAAATGACAATTTCAATACAAACAAACAAACAAAAAACAATAACAACAAAACCCTATTCCATATGTACTCCCTTTCCCAAAACTACCTACACTCTTTAAATGCCCTTTAGTAAAATGCTTATGAATAAGGCATATCCCATGCACTAGAATAAAATGAAAATTCTCATTTGCCATATTTTCCCAGTTGTCCTATTGCTGACTTTACTCTGACTTCAGTTTAAGAAGATGGCCAGCCATTCCCATTAACCAGGACTCTGGGCTTCCAGGCTTCCATTGAATTGTCTCTTGACCATTGTTCACCCCAAGTCAGCTGAGCAAGGCTAAGTTCTGGCACTCCTTCAGATTAAGGTGGCTTCCTCTGAGGATCCTTGTGTGAGCTCATGACCTCAAAAGCAGTCATCTCAAAAGAGGGACCTGGCTGAAGGTGGGCAGATAGAAAAGGAAAGTGAGCTGGAGAGGAACATGAGGCTGAAGCATCCCTGCCTCCCATACTGCCTGGGAATGCCCCATTCATAAGCACATTGATGCTCACTATGGAAAAACATACTTGCCCTGGAGAGTGAGCAGTTAAGAGTCATGCCAGGTGTTATTGACTGCTAGTACTGTCAAGGGCTTTTGTGCCCCTCTCGGGGTATGGCAGGAGGAAGGGACTCATGCCCAGAGGATGCCTACTGCTGCCTGGTGGGAGCTCATTAGGGCATGAGGTGTGGGGTGGCCCCTGGCTGGAGTTTCCATTCAGTCTTTCATTTTTTTTCTCTCTTCACATTTTCCACACTGCACTAAAATTCCTCTCCAGAAAAGCATTTATTTTTCCTATTGCTGCTTCACGGCCTGTCCCTATTAACAGATCTTCAGGAAGAACTGGCTGGTACCTGTAAAAATATCCACTGACTTTACAAGTGGAACATCACACACAAACATCCAATTTTCTTTCCTCCCTGCTCCTTTCCTCCCAGCTTGCCCTTTGCCTGCTACCCACTCATCTCATAAACTAAAACTGCTTCAACCCCCCCCTTTCTCTCTCTCTCTCCCTCCCTCCCTCCCTTCCTCCCTCCCTCCCTCTCCCTCCCTCCCTCCCCCACTCTGTCTTTTTTTTATTTTTCACTTTCTTCTTTGTTTTGGGAAATTTCACCTCCTGTACTTTAAGCTGACTTCCAGAAACAGAAGAGAAAAGCCACACTGGCACATATCAAACTGTCTTGTTTTACACTATTTGTGTGGGCTGGGGGTAGGGGAATGGTGTGCGCATATGTGTGTGAAAAGAACTATTTCCTCCAAGTTTCTTAAAACCTTTTTTTATTATAAGAAGTAGCATTTGTACTTCATTTTAGTCATTTTTGTTTGTCTTCTGTTTTCTTGAGGATTGATTGGCCCAAGGCCTCTTGCATGCTAGGCAAATGCTGCTTACCTATATACTCCTGGCCTTAAAGAAGCAAATTTAAGCTAGATATTTGGAAATATCGATGTAGGAATAAAGAACACTTTCTCAAGCTCAAAGCCAGGTGCTTCTTTATTAATATTGGGATGTCTTGTCTTATTAATACTAGGATGTCTTGTCCTGTTATTCTGGAGTCCTGAATCTCTTGCTTCTATTCCATGCTTTAGATGCATGTAGAGGTTCAGTGAGCCCATCCAAATTCTCCCTTTCCTGAGAAAGATTGCCTCAGACTCCTCCACTCCAAGGAACTTCCCCTCTTGACCACACCTATCAAATTGAAGTCCAAATTCACCTGGGCACATAACTTTATCACTCACTTTATCTTAGTTACTCTGAGCTCTAGCAGAGGCAACAAATTCAAAAGTCAGTGTTTATCTGCATAATCTAATCTCGGTGCTGTAGACAGTCACAGGAGTGTGCATGCATACCAGAGAGGTGACTCAACTCCGCGGGGCTGGCCACGGGCTGTAAGATAAGGAGAGCTGAGAACATGGCAGGAGAAGGAAGGTCTCACGGAAGGCAAAAGCCAAATCAAGTAAGATTATAGGAGCTGGATGATGAAGAGTCATAGAGTTCACACAGGCATCACCCTCCCCAGATGCTACATTTACATACAGCAGCTACAAAACCACTTAGACAGCTGCTGGTGACTTAGACGACACTGAGAAAAGAAGAGGTGGTTAGTAGACACACTCAGGATACACTTGCTTGGTTAGTTGGTTGACAAGATCTACTGCTACATAAATGAGGTGGGCCTTGAGTTAGCTGTTTTCCTGCCTCTTCCTCCAGGTGCAAGAGTGACAGGTACGTATGGCCACACCAAACACTGGGGCTACATTTTAGAGGTGAACTAGGCAGGAACTCCTGACAAATTGGCTACAGCAGCAAGTAAAAAGGAAAGACAAACCAAACAAGCCATCCATGGGGGGGAATCTACTGACCCGAGAGACGGAAGGCCAGGAAACTGAAGCAGCAAGAATCAAGAGTGCATTCTGGGACACAGTAAACTCGAGATTTTTATCTAATGCAACACAGAGACCTAGAAGAAGATGAAGCTGGATATGTGGGTGTGGAGTTGAAAGAAATGTTTTGCACTGAGACTATATATTGAGGAATCATCAGCAAATAAATGGTATTGAAAGCTAAGGCCAAGTTGAGACCACCCACAGAGAGTGTGGCAAAAATGGAAAAACCTTGCAAAAGTGCAGTACGTAGTGACTGGTAGGCCACTGGTAGGAGTCAGTGGAGATCCTGGGGAAACAAAGGTCTGCTGGGATGCAGTCAGAGGCTGCTGACTCTGACTGGGCCTATGACCTCAAAGCAGTAGAGGAGAAGTCTGGTAGGCATGAAGATGAAGCATGTCTGTAGTTTATCATCCCCCACCCCCTACTAAATGTGCATGTGCTGAAACTACGGTCCTAACAGAGCATCACGGAAAGGTAATGAGACCTTATGAGATGATTAAACCAAAAAAGGAGGGCCAAGCCTTTCTTTCCCAAGGGCTGAGTAGGAATGAGGGAGTCCTCACTGGCAAGAGCTGATTGACTCTCAGAAGGGCAGGTTGTTGCCCCGGCTGCACGCTTCTCCTCCATGAGTTGAACATCACATGACTCTCCAAAGAAATCAAGCAGATGCAGGTACTATGTTGTTAGTCTCAAGAATAGTGAATCCATCTCTCAATTTAATTTACTGAGACTCGGTTTTCTTTCTTTCTTTTTTTTTTTTCCAACACAAAATGAGTTAAGACGAGCAGTAAAGTAGCATGTCTAGACAGCTTTTTTAAGAATTGTGGACACGGAAAGAAGAGAAATAGAAGAGTAACTTCAGAGGTTCAAGAAAAGCATTAAGAATGTTTGCATGCTAATGGGACCAATTCCGTAGAGAGGAAGGGTGACAAGGAGAGCAGCCGGGGGATAAAAATGAAGGCACACAATGGACGACATCGTAGTAGGATGGACGCATCAACCGAGAGAAAGAGAAGACGCCAAGTGGCTGATTAGAGACTTGGTAGTAATCAGAGACTCCACAGAAGAGTGAGATGAGACCATTCACATGGAACAGGAAGCAGAGACAGCGTGGGCATGCGTGGGAGGCAGGAGTCTGAACGCCACAGGAAAGATGAGTAGAACTTAAGAGGAGAAAGGCAAAGGGACACATCTGTCCACTTCACCAGCCGCGTGCAAGACATCTTAGGAAAGCTTGAGTGTGGACTGGGCAAACGGTGGGAGTGGCTGGAGACGGAAGCAGGGGTGCAGTTTACCAGGTGGGTTTAGCATTCTACTGAAGGGAGTGAGGGGATGCTGAAGGATGTTAAGCTAGGAAGTGACACCATCAGGCTGGCATCTTAGAGGAGATTATTGGTGTATGAGGACAAGATTGTTGAGGAAAAGAGTCTAAGACAAAAGTGGATCAGGAACAATGTGACGATCACCATGCAGGGTGGGTGACACAGTCATGGTGGTGGAGAGAAACAGGCAGGCTTCTGAAGTACTTGGAAAAAGACAACAGAATTTGAATCAAAACACACTTGCCTACAGTTTTCTTAAGCAAACAGTACCTGGTTTTTTAATCCAGGTGGCTACTGCCACATGTGTAAAGTCCTGTGTTCTTTGGTGGGTGTAGCAGTAATACTTGTGTCTCCTTATGGAAGGCTTGGTGGAGCCTCTCCATGCCTCCAGCTGCCCCTCATCATGTGGGTACACAGCTTTGGCTAGGTGATTTCCTTCACCAAAAGTAGCCTGCTGGGGCTAAAACTGCACCTTGCTACGGCCTTCCCTGCAGGGGACACTGACCAGTAGAGGTCACACCTCCTGGTGACCTAGTGTCTGGGTAACAGGGAAAACCTCAGTGGTACCTTGAATAAGCACAATGCCCTAGCCATCAAATGTTATTGTTCATACCATTTGATCCTATTCACTCTGTAATGTGGGCACAATAGGGTTATTTCATGTTATAGATCAAGGATTCTTACATTTTTTCCACTCTAGACCTTTTTTGCCTGAGAAATTTTATACAACATAAGGTATATAGGTATATAAAATAGATATACAAATCAGGCATTTACTAATAATAAATCATAAATGTGTTTTAAAGTAATTAGGGCTGGAGATAAAGCTCAGTGGGTAGATTTCCTGCCTAGCTGGGTTCAGTCCCCCAACACTGCATAAATCAAGTATAATGGTGTTTACTTGTAATCCCAGCACTCAGGAGGTAGACACAGGAGGTCATCCTTAGCTACATAGCCAAGTTTGAGGCCAATCTGGACACATAAAATTCTATCTCAGATCATCATCATCTTCATCATCACCATCATCATCTTTTAGTACACATTTAATTTCAGCATTTATTAAAGAATAAAACAAATTTGGATAGTAATAAGATGGAAGAATTAAGTCTTGGCTGAGTAGTTGATATGACAGGGTGCAGAACATCTTCAATGTTTTTCAAAAGTGATTGATATTTTGATTTTATAATCATCAGAGTTGATACTGGCACATCACATAAGTACACGATGGCAGAAGTATATTTAGGGCCAGTTCTGAAATTATTATAAATTGTATCCTAATCCCAAACCAAAATTTATTTAAATATATATATTTATGCATATATATATATGCATTTACTTATTTTGAGGGGAATATATACACCATAGCACACATGTGGAGGTCAGAGGACAATTTGTAAGAATCAGTTTTCCCCTTCTACCATATAGGTTGTGGGATGTAAGCTCAGATGGTCAGGCTTCGCAGCAAGTGCCTTGACTCACCAAACCACCTCAACAGCCCCTGAACAATTTTTTTTAAATGAAACTCAAATGAACAATTCAAACAGTGTTTTTAATATCTAACACAATGCAGTTCAAAGGTACATTGATTTGATATTGTGTGCTGAGTAATAATGGAAAGAAAATGTTATGAGTCTTTGTCATCTATAATTAAACCATTATGTTTCTACAAGCACACAAAGCTGTGTGTGTGCAACAAAGACACTGCAGTTCATAACACACCACGGTGTCAAATCTGAGGTGTTTCAGGCAATCCTTGTTGGCGCTGTGTTGGTGTGATACAACTCGTGGTACAAAGTGCACATTGTGTCTTCAGCTCCAAGGCTGCAGTGAAGTTGGGTGATGCAACACAGGCAAGCGTCGCCAGAAAGATCCCTGCTTCATTACACCTTTGATTTTAAATTAATTTTTGGCTCTTGTGCATTACCAAACACTTCAATGCTGCCAAATTTTTCACTACTTCACCACATTCAGTTATGAGGTGATGACCTACAGCTCAAGAAGTTGGGTTGTAATGACACTCAGAGAAGCCAAACATATCCCCTAACCCCAAAGCAAGAAAAATAGTAATGCCCGAAGCAAAGTCAGGGATCTTCCTAACTGCATGCCTGGGGGTTATCTCTCATCTTGTCCCTCACAGCCCTAGAAGCAAAGTCCTGTGTTGTCAGCCATCGCCTTCAGCATCTTCCCCTGCAGGGAAATCATGTGACTGTGTGGGTTCTTAGAACATGTGTTCCCACTTAGAAGTCTCCTGGAAAGACCTCAGACCCCAGTGGCTCCTGGCCAGTGCCCACACCAACAGAGCATTCATCCAGTGTCCTCCTCAGCCCTCCACTGTCCTGCAATGGAAAGAATTTATTTTCAGGGGATAAACTGATTGTTTGCCCTGGCTGGACTGGGTAAGACAAGAGAAATCTATGATTTTCACTGATGGCCTTCAATTCTAATATCACATACATGTAGCTCTTCCCTCCTCCCTTCACTCTTAACACTGAGAAGACTACACACAAAGTCCCCCAAAGACCTTGCAGTGGGTTGAATGAGAAGTCCTCCATATTCTCAGGCATTTAAATACTTGGTCCCTGGTTGATGATGCTATTTGTGAAAGCTTAGGTGGTATGGCCTTTCTGGAGGAACTATGTCCCTAGAGAAGGTTTCAAGATCCATTTCTAATTCCTTTGCCCTGCTTCCTGTTTGTGGTTCTAGCTCTGAGCTCTCAGCTGCTCCTGTTGCTGTATCTGCCATCTGCTGCCACAATTCCCTGCCTTGATGAACTCATAGTGTAAACCTGAGATTCCCAAGAGAAAGACCAATCCCACAATTTTTGAGCCAAGTTTTTTTTTGTTTTTTGTTTTTTTGTTTTTGTTTTTGTTTTGTTTTGTTTTGTTTTTGTGTGTGAGTGTTTTTTTGGGGGGGTTGTTTGTTTGTTTGTTTGTTTTTTGGTTTTTTGAGACAGAGTTTCTCTGTAGCTTTGGAGGCTGTCCTGGAACTCACTTTGTAGACCAGACTGGCCTCGAACTCACCTGCCTCTTCATCCCGAGTGCTGGGACTACAGGCGTGCGTCGCCACCACCAACACCCAGCTTTGAGCCAAGTTTGAAGCAAGCTTTAAATACTGGCCATGATGATGGGTTCTGGTCAGGACCATTCTGGGGTTCCCAGGATATGGTGATGAGTCACATTTTGCAAAGACTTATAAAGGCAAATCCATAAGACTATGCATTTCCCACCAGGTCCAATCAGGGGCAAACATGTATCCTAACATCCTTTCTGCCCATGTACCTCCTGCCTACATTCAATCAAGTATATCTGATGCAGCTGGGTCAAACAAACTTTTTGTGGGGAGTAAAAATATGTGGCATGTTATCTCACAAGTACCATAAACCCCAGCACTCCAGGAAGTTATCTGTCCTTGGCCAAGTGGAGCTTACAGGTTAACTTTGGCTCTTACATTAGCCCCCTGGAAGCATAAGCCTAAATAAACCCTACCTTCTGTAAATTGCATTGGTCATAGCATTTTATTATAGCAACAGAAAAATAACTAAGCTATACTTAACTAAAAAACTAACCTTTTCTTCTATCTCAGTTCTCCCTTAGTTTCACAGAGAAACAACCATACAGGCCCCTCTCCCTCCTTTCATTTTCTTGTTTCTCCTTCCCACTCCTCTCTGAGCACCACTAAGGAAAAGGTAGAAGGAGCCCAGGTGGAGAAGAAAGGATTCAGACAGGTGACGGGAGCAGAGGGTACGGGTAGAGATGGAGAGAACAGGGCAAGTCCACAGAGCCTTCCCTTCCATCAGCAGCCACAGCATCTACAACCACAGAGAGCCAACCCCAGCCTTCCTCATGTCATAGATTCTGAGTCCATCTTAAAAGAAGTCAAATGCATTGTTTTTTATTAGGATTGGAGCTGGAAGTATAGCTCAGTGATAGATGGCCTACCTAATGTGTAGTGAAACCCTAAGTTCCATCCTAGCACCATTAATTTAATTAATTACACAGGATGTGTTTTTGAAGGGGCTTGACAAGATTGAACTACCTACAATGGACTCTCATTGGATGTTGTGTAGAACCTCAGGGGAGCAATACCAAATAGATGGTAGACAGAGCCCCAGGCAAGGATCATGTATCAGAAAGGGAGGAGTTCACCAGCCTACCCAGCCAGGGCAGAAGGGAAGCTGGGACCACAGCTAGGCCAAAGAATCCCGGAGCAGGGTGTGGCAGAGACCAGAGTGGGACTTAGCACAAGGCAGTGGGGCTAGGGTCTGAGAACCAGATAGAGGAAACCCTGAAATATGCTTGTGGACCACCCAGGGAACTGGCTAAGAACCTAATCCTTCACTGACTGGACTGGACTCTCTAAAATTATTTCAGGCCAGGTGGTGGTAGTACACAGCTTTAATCCCAGCACTTGGTAGACAGAGGCAGGCGGATCTCCGTGAATTTGAAGCCAGCCTGGTCTACAAAGCAAGTTTCAGGATAGCCAGAGCTGTTACACAGAGAAACCCTGACTCAAAAAACAAACAACTAAAATGATTTCAGAACCACCCTGTTACATTGGGATGCAGCAGTGAGTATTTTTGCTAGTCCCTACACCAGAAGTTTCTTAGAAACAAGCCATTGAAAAGGACTGTGTATATTACTACTGTTAACAAAACAGAGAAAAACAACCATTTAGTCTTCATTTATGTCCGTTTTTTACATTTGGGGGCTTTTTTAAATCCTTTTCTTTTTTAATTGCTTTCCTATCTGCTCATCTCTTTACATTCTCAAAAATAAACATAATTTTAAAATAACACATCTCCGTTCACTTTACATCAGCAGATTTCCCCTGACATTGCTTTGTAATTCCATTCTTTAGACTCGCTTTATACTACACAAAACACAAGGCTGTAGCTCAAAGACAGTACAGACAAGGTGTGGGCTTGTATTGCTGATGGTCCCATAATAGCATGTCTCCAAGACTGGTTTCTTCCAGGCACATCAGCCTCTAGGATTCTCCTTCCACCTTCCAGCTGTGTCCATAACAGCTGGCTTCCCTCAACTACAACATCACATCACCTCCAGAGCAGAAAGGACTGTTTCTTTTTTACCTCAGATCTCTCTGCATCATCAAGGTTTGAGCTGAGAACAGCTGGCATGCTCACAGAACAGAGTCAGTGTGTTTAACACAGGAATGACTTAAAGATGGCAGACACAGGGAAAGCAACAAAGGAGATGATGATGATGATGATGATGATGATGATGATGATGATGATGTGTGTGTGTGTGTGTGTGTGTGTGTGTTGGGGATTGAACCTAAAGATTCATTACCACTGAACTATATCCCTAGGCCTTATGCCCAGTCTTGAAGAAACAAAAAGAATAGACATTTCTAACCCCATGAAAGAGCAGTGGTAGAACTCTCATGGGAGTGGGGAGCTGTGCCTAAGAAGAACTTGGCTGCTGGTGGTGGTACCCAGAAGGCAGGAGGCAGCAAGGAAGACTGATAAATACTCTCACCACCTACAAGTACATCATTAGTCAAACCTAGGAGAAAATTCAGTGAATGACTTCACTGCTGTCCTCAGCAGCCAACCTCCTGGCTACAGAGAAATGCAGAAAAACACAATACTCCTGGGTAGGGAGAGACAAATGGAAAATTACCAGCTGAGTCTCCACATACAGAGCCATCCAGAGAAAGAAGGGAAGGTTGCCCTTTAAATAGTTCTGGCCAAAGGCATTTCCTTAAATGATGGAGTCACAGTTGCCTGATGGGTGATATCATTCTGTATGCTGTGAATATGTGTTGCTCTGATTGGTTGATAAATAAAGCTGTTTGGCCAATAGTGAGGCAGAATAGGGTTAGGCAGGATATTCTAATTAGATAGGAAGAAGGAGAAAGGTAGAACAGAGGAGACACTGCTAGCCGCCACCAGAAGAAGCAAGATGTAAAGTACCGGTAAGCCACAAGCCATGTGGCAAAGTATAAATTTATAAAAATGGGTTAATTTAAGATGTAAGGTCTAGTTAGCAAGAAGCCATTAGGCCATACAGTTTGTAATTAATATAAGCCTCTGTGTGTTTATTTGGGTCTGAGCAACTGCAGGACCCCAGGGCTGCAGGAGCCAGGCAGGACCAGGAAAACTTCACAGCTGCCCCAATAAATAGTTATAGGGGAAAAAAATAAAACACAGATTTTAAGATGTTTGAAAAACTACTCTTACCTGAGAAAACAAAACTGAAAAACATATACATTCAAAGAGGATCTTAGAAATTTACTAGTGAAGCACAATAGGATTTGGGTAGCTTTATATTTGATTCTGGTTGGGGTGTTTGGTTTGTGGGGCAGTTCTGAGACAGGGTGCCCTTCTGTCTCCCAGGCTGGCCCTGACTTTGCTATGTAGCCTGAATTGGCCCTATTCTTTAAATCCTCCTGCTTTGGATACCCAAATGCTGGGAGTACAAGTGTGTGCCACGGCACCCTACTGGACTAGCTTTTATATACTCACAAAACAAAACATTTCCTCTAGCGCTGTGCAATGCGTGAAAAAGGCACACGTTCACTTGAATTCTCACCCAGTACAATGAATGACTGTTACAAGAGAAAGGGCTGGGGAGCACGTGGCATGCGAGCACTGAGTCTGGATCCCCCAGAAACTATGTAAATCTAGTACCATCATTCATGTGTCACCCCGGAGCTCCAACAAGATGAGAGATGGGGATAGGAGAACCCCTCTGAAGCCAATGAGGAGTGGGCAACTTGTCTGATGTATGCAATGGCAAATAAGACAGTAGGCAAGGATAGCATCCAAGATCGTCCTTAAGCTCCACAAGTGCACCATGGCATGGGAGCACCCACGTGTACACACACAGAGGCATCAAGCACATGTACACACACACACACCACATGGACACAAAGAGGCCAAAAGAGAACAGTAATAGATAAACGCACCCTGATTGTGATCTTTTCTCCTTTTAAAGGCAAGAAGAGTCAAACCCAGGGCCTTCTAAGGGCCACTAAGACCCATCCCATTTCTGGTGGTAGTGTCCATTGCAGACACACAACCTCATGTGCAAAGGCCTTGCTGTGCATCTATGTGATGACGAATGGCTAATTGTTTCACCCAGTTTTACAGTTGTCAGAACACTGAAAGGTTTGCCTTCTGGGTCCTGAAGTGCAGATGTTGGAGCTATCATGTATTATAGTCTACGTTTCTTTTGCTGTTGTTAATCCCACACTTGACTTCCCTATAGTTCTGGTGTGAAGAACGAGAGTTACATACATCACAGACCAAACCTTAATATCTAGAAATAAACATTTATCAAATTTTCACAGTATTGGAACCTCAGAACAAAGAAGTGAGGAAGCATTGCCAGATGATCGGCTTCTCAAGGAAGGGATGGTACGAAACAGTTAGATATAAGCAGCTTGATATAAATTACACCCGAGAAGTTTCCTGTGTGTGTCCTGGGGTGTGTCCTAATCAACAGGGAAAGAGCCCTTAATGTCTCCGCGCTGGAAAGGAATCAGCACTTCTCACAGTGGATTCAATTATCCCCTCAAGCTGTGTGTATAAAATGGGGACTTCTAGTGTCCCCATTTACTGACCACACTGTGATTGTGACTAAGGTGGGGTGGCTCAGTCACAGCTCCATGAAACAGAAGGGACCCTTGAGGTTGCAGGTTGCTTCTTGCAAACACAAGCAATTTACCCACCAGACACATATCATTTCACCTGCATGAACAAGTCTGAGACCAAGGAAGTATTAAGGTAATCACTAAAAATAAAAAAAAAAAGAAGAAGAAAAATGCATGGAGGTAATTAAAATAAACCTTTAGGAAGAAACTGCTCTTAGGAAAGCACCTGGAGGACCGTCGAGGTAGATGCGGATAATGGCTCTCCCTCCGAGCTTGATCTCTGGAGTCCATGTGGTGAAAGGAGAGAATTGCCTCACTGTAGCTCATGGTGTGTGTGTGTGTGTGTGTGTGTGTGTGTGTGTGTGTGTGTGTGTGTGTGTGATTTTTTTTTTTAAAGGAGTCTGGAGATCGAAAGAGATATTGAAAAAAACAAGGAAGATTACAAACTGGTCTGGTGATGTTTAACGTCCAGAGAAGAAAAAGAAGCCCGGGTATGGAGAGCTTGCCTAGCATGTGGACAACCACTGTTTCTATTCCCAGTATTGAAAAAGGGGGGGGGGGAGGTGGGAAGGGAGGAAGAGAGAGAAGAGGGAACACAGGGCAGGGAGGCATGGCATGTAAGATGTGACCTAGAGCAAGAGGCTGAGGAGGCTCGTGACTGGAGAAGGGGATTGGTGATAGAGATGCCTGCCTTGAAGATAGTGGCTTAGGGCTTTAAAGAGAGAAGAGTAGGCCCATGAGAACAATGAGAAGGTCTTAAGTAGACGACAATGTTCTTGGCCCAAATGTTATTTTTACACAGCTTCACCCATTTATTGCCTACTGAAGAAACAGAAATAAGAGCTTTTACCTCCATCCTCCTCTCTAGCCTTGTGAGGAGCCACGTGACTTCCAGGAGTTAGGACAACTGAGCTGTTGTCAGGGATCTCAAGTAACAGGATGGTGGGGTGGCAGCCAGGCTGGGGCTGTCTTCTGGATCGAGCTGTTTGGGGACAGCCTTTCCATCGCTGTGACAAAATGTTCGACAGAGACAGCTCGCAGGAAGGAAGGTGTGCTGTGGGTCCCTGTTGCAGAGATTTCAGCGCACCCAGGGCTAGAGGGCATGCTGCCGCTGGGCTCACCTCGTGGCAGCAGGATACAGAGAAAGAACGTCTATGCTCGCAGGAGCCCTGGCTTTTCCCCATTTTATTCCCATATAAAGACTCTGCTCACATTCGGGGTAGGTCTCCCCCATCCCCTTGGCTAACCCTCTCTGGAAATGCCTTCACAGACACACCAAGAGGTGTGCCTTCATCTAGGTGCTTCTCAGTCCCATCCAGTTGACAAATGACACCGTACCAAACACGGAAGGCCACAGCGTGCACACAGCACTAGGAAATCAGAGCGGGTGGGGAGGGTTGAAACGGAAGATAAGAAGCACACCCACCGCTATCTTTAATTCAAAAGGAAATTTAATTTAAAAGTCTCAGTCAGAAAGGGTGCCTCCTCGAAATTCGAGACCAGTTTGGCTTTTCTGCCCTTGAATTTAGCTGAAATATAAAAATAAAAATCTATAATGAGCAAGAAATTCTCTGTGCCATCAGCAGAACATGAACCTTGAGTAAAGGAAACGGCAGAGGGGATACTTACACTTGAAGTTCCGCAACTGTAATTAACTTAGATTTATCTTCAATTTAGTTTTCCTGTTCAACTTCCAGAATATTTTAACAGTAAAAGCCCCAGAATTACATTTTCTTTAAGTAATAAGAAAGTCTGGTACTACTTTGCAAATCAACATTTTCAATGGGCGTAAACATTTCCATGTGTCCTCATACTCTGCTAGCCGCTGACTGCACCCGACTGCCTGTGTGTGTGTGTGTGTGTGTGTGTGTGTGTGTGTGTGTGTGTGTGTGTCTAAGCGCACTCCAAGCTGACAGGAGGCCAACGTCACAATGTTGCCTGGGTTCTGTCAAGGCCAGCTGTGAGGCTGGCCTAGAAGGCTGTCCCATCAGAGGGAGTGGGTTAACGTCTGTGAACAACACTCAAGGAAAGATGAGACCCACATGAAGACCATTGTGCAGATACACTTACCAAGGGAAAGGGGTGGAGTTATGGTGTGAAAGTGTCTCCCAAATTTGATGTGATAGGAACTTAATCTTAAGAGTCATATTGTTGCTGGTAGGGGAAGAGATCATTACGGAGTGAAGAGATCTGCCATTTTGAGTGATTTAATTTATTCATAGAGTCAGGGACTAATGTGGTACAGAGGCAGTAGCTTGGTTTTAACAGCACACTCTCTCTGGCTTGTCATTTGTTACCCTGAGAGTCTTAAGAATCTATAGAGAGTTCCCACAAGCAAGAAGACCCTCACTAGGTGTGATCCCTTGACCTTGGGCTCCTCAGCCTCCTGAATGGTCAGAAATAACTTTTCTTTAAAAAAAATTGTTTGTTTATTTTTTCAGGACAGGATTCCTCTATATAGCCCTTGCTGTCCTGGAACTCACTCTGTAGACCAGGCTGGCCTCGAACTCACAGAGATCTACCTGCCTCTGCCTCCTGAGTGCTGGAATTAAAGGTGTGTGCACCACCACCTGACCTCTTTTAAAGATTTTTATTCTATTCATTATTGGGAGTAGACATGTGCTACAGGACACATGTGGAAGTCAGAGTATGTTGTGGTTTTCTCTCTTCCATTTTTATATGGGTTCTGGGGATCAAAGTCAAGTCTTTAGGCTTCCATCGCAAGTGGTTCATCCACTGAGCCATCTTACTGGCTCTGATTTCTTTCCTTTTTAAACTACTCAGTCTCAGGTATTCTCCTGTAGCAGCAGAAACAAGCTAAGATGGGTAAGAAAAAGTTAAAAAGAAGAGTACCTTGGATTATGGTGAACCTGATAAGGATCACAGTATCCTGTTGGGATGCTTGAGAGCACAGACTGATGGCTGAAGGAATCCGTATTAGACAGACACAGCCTCAGGAGCACTCCAGTGGTTTTGGTATTCCATGCAAAGAGCAGTCCCCAGCGTCTGAGCTATGGCAGGTGTGGGGCGGCAGTTTCTGGATGGTGCAGCAAGGAGGGCAGGCACTGTCTCATTCATCCCAGGCCTAGCCTTTGCTTCCTTTGCTATGACAGGTCCCTGATGGACACCGTGCCATGTGGAATTTCATGGCTGCAGACAGACCTCCTCACAGCCCCCCACAGCAGTGCTAACAGAGACCGAGTAAACAGGAGAGGCAAGTACTCTTATACCCGCCATGACAATGAATGATGGTCACTTCCAAGAAAGAAAGAGAGAGGCTTAGAGAGTCTGCCTGCCACAAAGAACTTTGCTGGTCTTTTCAAGGAATGCTCTGGGCCTCTGCCACTGGAAAGGACAGCGTTAACTGTATCAGTTTTGGGGAGTGGCCTGTGATATCGGCCCGTGTACCTTTCATCTCTGCCACTATGGCTACCTTACTCATATGCTTGTCATGTCAGAGCTAGAGTGGCCAATGACATCTATGGCTAATGTCACCTGGCTTTGTCATTCTGTTAGTGTATGCCCCTTCCAAGACAATGGTGGTTAGTACTTAGTCCAAAGCTTACCAGCCTTTGCCACGCCTCTAGCCCACTTCTATGCCTTTCCTTTCAGATTCCCTTATCTCCAGCTCTCTTTTCTTTCCAGATCTCTGCTTATGAGCTCATGCACACACTCTTCTCTCAGGCACTGATTCCACACGAGCTGATGTATAAATATGCTGCCTGAAGCCCCACCCACAGGGAAAACCATCTCTCCTCCTTCAGTTTCCGCCCACATGCTGTCAGCACCTCTAGGATCTCTTTCCTTAGTGGGTGAGATGGGCTTGGTCTTAGCTAGGATTCTCCAACAAAGAACTCTGTGTGTGTGTGTGTGTGTGTGTGTGTGTGTGTGTGTGTACATCTATATACACACAACAGAAGTCTATTATTTGTAGCTGGAATGTGGCTTTATGGCAGAGCACTTGCCTAGTTCACAAGGCACTGGGTTCAACCCAACATCAGAAGATAAAAATGTGTGTGTTTACAAATACAGTATGATATACATTATCTATTACACATAGAAGAAAGAGGGAGAAAGGCTGCAGAGATGGCTCAGCAGATAAGAGCACTGGCTGCTCATGCAGAGGACCAGGGTTCAATTCCCAGTATCCACAGGGCAGCTCACAACTGTCTGTAACTCCAGTTTGGGGGGCAATGACCCCCTTCTGGCCTCTATGGGCACTGCATGTACATGGTGCACAGATACACATGCAGGCAACAGTCGAAACATCCATACACACAAAATAAAGAGGGAGAAAGCGGAAGTGTTATTCTGAAGAATTACCTTATGCCATGGTGGAGACTGGCATATTTGTCAGGCAGGCTGGCACTCCAAGGGAGAGTGGGCACCATAGGTCAAAGCTAAAGACAACCTAGAGGCAAAGTCCTCTCTACCTCTCGGCACCTATCTTTTTTCTCTTAAGGCTTTCAGCTGATTGGACAAGGTCCTCTTCTGTTACAGAGGTCAAACTGCATTATTTAAAGTCTATTTAAATAAACCATATCTTTAAAAAATCCCCTTCCCAGCAATATCCAGACCTTGACAACATTTAGCAAATTCTACCAAGCATTTGTCTAAGTATCTGAGTGCTTTAAGCCAGACAGCTTGACATGTAAAAGCAGCTATTTCAGACCTTACATTTCACAATTTTATGAGGGAATTGAGAAAAGTCCGTAGTTGAGAAGAGAAGCTGGACCATCTTCTTGGATGGTTTCTCACGTCCCTATGCTTGTGCTCAGATTTCTGGTAGGTAATCCAGCACCAATGGTCAGCTTTTAACACAGGTACATATGAGCAACACCAAATGGAGTTTACAGTAGTTTTTAGTAGAATATATATAATTCAAAGGAAAGGGGTAATGAGAGAGAGCGGAGAAACAGAGGAGGAACTGGAGAGGGGGTGGGGGTGGGGGATCCCAGGTCAAAAAGGTTGTAGACATAATACAAATTCTCAAAAATAATTTTAAATTTTTAACTAAAAACATAACATAAAAAAAATCTTACTTTTGCTGGACATGTGGGTACATGCCTGTAATCTTAGCATTGGAAGGCTGAGGCAGGAGGATAGCAAGCTTGAAATTTTCCTGGGCTGTATAACAAGGCCCTGTCTCAAAATTAAAATGAAGCCAAAAAAAACCCATATTTCAAAGATTGAAACTAGCCATTATCAATAATAGAATAGTTGATGGTTTACCTTCCATTTAATGAAGATTAATTTTTTCCTCCTTATCATAAAATCTGAACAATATTTTCCCAAGCCAGAAGATTTTTAATGGGAAAACAGTATCAGTGTGATTTTAAAATTTTTGTTTAAGGGGCAGCAAGATGGCTCAGTGCTTGCCACCAAGCATAACAACCTGACTTTAATCCCTCATGGTGGTCTACATGGTGGAAGGAGAGAACGGAGCTCTCTGTCCTCTAACACACAGTTAAGTAAGTAATAGGGTTTTTTATTTAAACAACATATATAAAATAATAAATTAAATATAATATCATCCTCCAGATGTTTGCCTAATGTTTTGTATAGCTTTATCTAATAATTATTTTTATACATATACTGAAAATTTAGTGCATAAAATTCATTTGAAATCAAATATGTCTACTTCATTATACCACGTCAACTTCCTAATGGACAAGAATGTTAATGTTTATATTTGACAAAGCAGAGGGTTTTTGTTTTTTTTTCAACGTAATAGCAGGCTTTTGTCAATGTACTGTGCATTTGTGTTTAGATGGGGAGACCTCCCTTAAAATTTCATCTTAAACTCTCAAGAAATCTCTTCTATTTGCGGCAGTAGCTAGTGTTCCTTGAGGCTGTGTCTAAAGGAATGAACGCATTAGCAGTTTTGACAAAAACAAAAAAGTTTTAGTTTATACACAGTCATCTCAAAACTATACATGTATTTGCTTTGACTGACCTCAGAAATGCAAGCAAAAAAAAGTCAGAGTCGGTCCAGAAACAAGGGCACAGGGTCAGTGCTCAATGCTCAACCCTTCAGGCTTCCTAGCACTCCGAAGCATGCCGAACACAGGATGGGGCTAAAGTGCTTGCTAGGCAAACACCAAGAGCTGAGTTTGAATCCCCAGCACCCCTGTAAAAGTTGGGTGTGGGTGTGCACGTCTGTAATCCCAGCACTGGGGAGAGAGAGGAGGATGGAGGTAGAATTCTGGCAGCTCACTGGCCAGTCAGGAGAACCGAAGCAGTCCAGTGAGAGACTAAGGTGAACAGTAATATCGAAAGATACTGGAAGTTGACCAACCTCTCACCTACACATTCATACACACACACACACACACACTTATTCACACTCTCATGCACACGCTCACACACACATTCACATACACATTCACACTGTCACTCATACACACACACACACACACACACACACACACACACACACACACACACACACACTGGACTTCTCCGAAACAACAGGAGTCAAGCAGCTCCCCACAGCTAGCGAACCTGGAGTTTCCAAGCGCTGGCAGACTATTCAGTCACTGGGTAAAGCAAACAGGAAAGCTGGGACCAGTTCCCCATTTTATCCTAGTGAGCTCTGCCGAATTCATATTAAGCAAATAATAAATAATCCCTTGATGGACTGTAAGGACATATTTTTAAATCTATCAAAAAATGGTACTTCTGAAGAAACAAATCAGCCAGAGGAAGGTCAGGGGGCATAGGTGGGGGTTGGGGAGTAGGCCAAGGGAACAAACAAGGAAGAATGACATGTGTGTATGAAATAAAACCAACTACTTCATGTGATAACCTGAAAGGTTAATTTAAAAAGGAAAGAAAACAGTATTTCTCAAATCCTCTGTTGGGGAAATCTGCCTGCATGCATCACACGTAATATGAAAGAAAGACTAGAAAATGCTGACATTTGAGGGACAGGAACACATTTCTACAGATAAACTTTGGATGCAGTAGTGGGCTGCCCTGTGTCCTTCCTGCCTGTCCTTCCACCCCACAGGGCTGAAGCTCTCTTTGAGACCAGACAGTTGACAGGGCACACAGCACAGAGCAAGGGCTCAGAGGGTGGTGCACTGTAGTTGAAGAACATGAGAAAGATCAAGTTGAATCCTGACTCTTAGGAGAAATGACTGGGACCGCTCATCATTTGGCTTCTCTCTTCTAAACTTCAAGCCAGATCCCAGGTCTGCAAGAGCAGTCACACAGCAGCCCATGGCCCCTCTACATTCTACCATGCAAAGGGCAGCATCAGTCCTTCCAAGCACAGACATCCTTGGGATGCTTTGATGGGAGAGCACAGGGAACCAGCTCTTCTTTTAACGAGAGGAACACAATTAAAAACATCTGTAGAGGGCTGAGGCCGTTTACCAGTAGCATGCTGGCCTTGCATGCATGAGGCCCTGGGTTGTAAGGCTCAAGAGAGGGGAGCAAGCTTTCGAGGACAAGCACAGACCCTGATAGACAAGCTTCTGAGTTGGTAGATGTGGCTTACAAAGGGATACACACTCTCGATAAGTCTTCCACATTTCTCTTCTCCCAGAGGCAGGCAGGCTTCCAGGAGGCTGTGTCTGGGCCCAGCTCTGGTTATTTCAGCAGTGGCTCTGCTTCTGCCTCCAGCACTAAATCAGACTTCTGATGTGTCGACAGCAGCTCTGGGAAAGCAGAGGACATGTGACTTCAGTCCTGATCTCCAGTTCTTGGCCTCCTTTTCACATTTTTTTTTTCATTAGTATAAGATAGTAAATTTAACCTGCATCCTGGCCCAACAGCGGAGCTGTGGAACAATAAATAACAAACAACAAAAGCAGATTGTCATTATTACTGCTTGTCTGCAACAGCAGCCTCCTCCCCTCTGACCAGGCACAAGAAGCAGCTTGTGTTTGTTCTTCCAAGACAGGGTTTCTGTCCCTGGGTAGCCCAAGCTGGTCTTGAACTCATGATTTTCCTACCTTATCTTCCATATGCTAGATTTTTCAGCTTTTTAATTACAACCACACAAGATAGAGGCTTTTGTGCCAGTCCTTTCTGCTCACCCCAAAAGAACTGTCGCCCCATGTTCTAACAGCAGAGCCTCTAGAACACAAAGCTAAATGCCTACTTAAATCAGTCCTTAAATCCACCGTAGGAGATGCTACCAAGGAAGCTCACTATGTGACTATAAACACAAAGGGAGTCAACAAACACAGAGTTTATCCTATGTGTTCTACATTAATAAAGCCTCTTGAATGATCTACCAAAGTAATGCACTGTAGCCAAGTACTTTGGTGGTGTTACTTTACTAATCCATTGGTATGTCAGCAGTGGGTGGTTTGCATCTGACAACCCAAATTCAGACGCATGCCTGACACCCAAATCTTGGGTCAGATTTTCTAGTTTAAGAAGTAACATCTAGTCAGGCAGTGGTGGCGCATGCCTTTAATCCCAGCACTCTGGAGGCAGAGGCAGGCGGATGTCTGTGAGTTCGAGGCCAGCCTGATCTACAGAGTGAGTTCCAGGAAAGGCGCAAAACTACACAAAGAAACCCTATCTCGAAGGAAAAGAAGAAGAAGAAGAAGAAGAAGAAGAAGAAGAAGAAGAAGAAGAAGAAGAAGAAGAAGAAGCATCTATTCCAGCTGTGTGTAGCCCTTGACCAACAGTTGTGGTGTTTGACTTAAATGCTAGGCTGCATCTGATGAAAAAGAAGACAGATGCCCTGAACTTCATCAGTTTCTTTCAGGAAGTAAACATGGAGTCAGACACTTAACCTAATGCAATAGAAATTGTGGTCACCTAAGGTACAAGAGGCATACAGAGCACAAGCTAGACAGAACCAGAAGAGAAATTCCCCTCAGCCCATAATAATCAAAACACTTAATACACAGAACAAAGAAAGAATGTTGCAGCAAAGGAAAAAGATATAAAGACAGACCCATTAGAATAACACCTGACTACTCATTTGAGTGTGGCGGTACATGTCCTCACACTTGAGAAGCAGAGGCAGGCAGATCTCTGAGTTCAAGGCCAGCCTGGTCCACAGGGAGAGTTCCAGGATAGCCAGGACTACACAAAGACACCCTGTCTCAAAACCCCAAAAGGAAGACAAAGAAGTAGTAGAAGATGATGATGACGATGACCTGACTTCTCAGGGGAGACTCTAACAGCTAGAAGGGCCTGTACAGATGCTCTACAAATTCTGCGACCACAGATGCCGGGCCAGACTGCTACACCCAACACTTTCAACCATAATAAATGGTGTTATGCTTGAAAGAAATCCCATGATAAAACCAAAATTAAGCAATATCTATCTTCCACTCCAGTCTTACAGAGGGTGCTAGCAGGAAAATTTCATCCCGAAGAGGTTAACAACACTCAAGAAAACACAAGGAATATAGAATCCTAGACCAACAATTGAAAGACAGGAAAACACCACACACACCACCACCACCACCAACAACAACAACAAAAGAACAGGAATCAAAAAATACTGCTTGTTGATATCTCCTAATGTCAATGGTCTCAACTGCACAATAAAAAGACACAGACTAACAGAACTGATGTGAACACAGGAGCCATCCTTCAGCTACATCCATGAAATGTTCCTTATCTTCAAGGACAGACACCACTGTTGTGGAAAAATCTTTTTGTACTCTTACTCCATGGTTTGCTGGGTAGCTGGCCCCTAGCATCCTCCTCTCCTTGTTCCCTTGCTCCTTGCTTATTTTTCCTCCCAGATTTCTCCTTCTATATATGTGTCACTCTGATTTGTTTAATAAAAAAAAACTGAACAGCCACTAGCTAGGCAGGATTTTCAGCACAGAGAGAACTTGGGGAAGAAGAAGGGCAGAGTTTCCAAGAGATGCCAGAGACTCAGAGCAAGCAGCATGGGCTTTACAAAGTGAAAGTAATCATTCCATATAAAAGAACATAGATGAAAAGATATGGGTTAATTTAAGTTACAAGAACTAGTTATAAAAAAGCATAAGCTATCAACCAAGCTTTTATAATTAATGATAAGTCTCTGTGTCATGATTTGGGAGCAGGCAAGAGGGACAGAAAAAAAACCTACACACCACCTCAGGGTGAAAGGATGGGAAAAGTTATTCTAAGCAAATGGATCTAAGAAGGAAGCTGATATAGCCATTTTAATATCTGACAAAATAGAGTTCAAATCAAACTAATAAGAAGAGATAGGGAAGGATACTCTATACTCATCAAAGGAAAAATCTACCTAAAGAATGCTGATGTTCTTAGTATCTATAGCAAACACAATGGTACCCAAGTTCATAAAAGAAACACTACTACAGCTCAACTTACACATTGACTCTCACACACTGATGGTGGGTGACTTAATTACTCCACTATCACCAATACAGAGGTCATCCAGACAAAAACTGAACAGAGAAATGTTGGCGCTAACTGATGTCATAAACCAAATAGACATAACAAATGTTTATAGAACATTTCACCCGAAAACAAAAGAACGCACCTTTTTCTCATCACCTCAAGGAACTTTCTCCAAAATTGACAACATACTTGTATATAAAGCAAGCCTCAACAGATAAAAGAAAATTGAAATAACACCATGCATCCTATCTGATCACCATGGATTAAATCTTGATATCAATAACAACAAAAAGTTTACAAACTCATGGAAACTGAAAAACTCACTGCTGAATGAAAAATGAGTCAAGACCAAAATTAAAGACTTTCTAGAATTGAATGAAAAATGTTGGTTGTTTTCAATCTTTTGGGAGACCCGCCACACAGCTCCCAAATAAATCACACACAAAAGCTTATTCTTAATTATAAATGCCCGACCTTAGTGTGATTTATTTCTTGCCAGCTTTCCGTAACTTAGATGATCCTGTCTACATTTGGCCTCTGGGCTTTTCCCATTCTCTTACTTCTGTAAATCTTACTCTTACTCCGTGGATTGCTGGGGGGCTGGCCCCTGGGTCCTCCTCTCCTTATTCTCTTGCTCCTTCTTTTTCCTCCCAGATTTCTCCTTCTATTTATACTCTCTGCCTGCCAGCCCCATCTATCCTTTCTTCTGCCTTGCTATTGACTATTCAGTTCTTTATTAGACCATCAGGTGTTTTAGACAGGCACAGTAACATAGCTTCATAGAGTTAAACAAATGAAACATAAACAAAAGTAACACACCTTAAAATGATATTCCCCAACAGAAAAAGAATGCACAATGTACCCGAACTTAATGGAATACAATGAAGGCAGTTCTAAGAGGCAGGTTCATAGCACTGCTGGGGGATATCATTCTGTATGCTGTGAACACATGTTGTTTCCATTGGTTAATAAATAAGCTGCTTTGGCCTATGTTAAGGCAGCTTAGAGCCAAGCAGGAAATCCAAGAAGAGAGACAGGAACAAGGTGAGGAACAGAGTGAGGGGGCTGGAGAGACGGCTCAGAGGTTAAGAGCACTGAACGCTCCTCCAGAGGTCCTGAGTTCAATTCCCAGCACCCACATGGTGGCTCAAAACCATCTGCAATGAGATCTGGCACCCTCTTCTGTATACTTAAATAAATAAATCTTAAAAAAAAAAAAAAAAAAGCAAAGGCAGAGTGAAAGAGATGCCAGTCACTGCTGAAGGAGAAGTAAGATGCCCGCAGACCAGTAACACCACAGCCACATGGCAAAACATAGATTAATAGAAATGGGTTAATTTAAGATGAAAGAACTGACTAGCAAAAAGCTTGCCATAAGTTATACAGTTTGTAAATAATATTAGACTTCTGAGTGATTATTTTATAAGTGGCTGTGGGACCACGAGGTGGGCAGGACTGCAGGGTGGGGCAGGACCAGAGAAACCTTCTGTCTACATACCACTAAGTACCTACATTTTAAAAAGTGGAGAGATTTTATGCTAGTAACCTAACAAAACACCTGAAAGTTCTAAAACAAAAAGAAGAAATCACACCCAAAAGGAGGAGATGACAAGAAATTATGAAACTCATGACTAAAATCAATAAAATAGAAACAAAAAAATACAAAGAAGCAATGAAGCAAAGAGTTGGCTATTTGGGAAAACCAGTAAGATTGACAAACCAAACTAGCCAAATTAACTAAAAGGCAGAGAGATAAAATCCAAGTCAACAAAATTAGAAATGACATAACAGCAGGCAGCAAGGAAATCCAGATAATCATAAGGACATACTTTAAAAACCTGTACTCTACCAAGTTTGAAAATCTGAAAGAAATGAGCACTTTTCTTGATTCATATAACTTACCAGAGATGAATCAAGATTAGATAAGCAATTTAAATAGATATATAACCCCTAGTAAAATAGAAGCAGTAATTAAAGTCTCCCAACCAAAAAAGTCCCAGGGCCAAATGGTTTTACTGCAGAATTCTACCAGACTTTCAAAGTTAATGCCAATACTCCTCAAATTATTCCATAATCATAAACAGAAGAAACATGACCCAATTCATTTTAAAAGACTACAGTTACCCTGAAATCCCAACAAAAATCTAAATTAAAAAAAAAAAACTTGCAAATTAAATCCAAGAATACATCAAAATGATCATCTGATCATCCAGCATGATCAAAGACTTCATTCATCCCAGAGATGCAGGGATGGGACAACAGACATAAATCAACAAACATTGTCCATCATAATAAACAAATAAACAAAAAACCCCACATGATCATCATATTATGTACAGAAAAGTCCTTTGACAATATCCAACACCACTTCATGATAAAAAGTCTTGGCAATATCAGAGATACAAGGGATATACCTAAACACAATAAAAGAAGTTTAGAGCAAGTCTATAGCCAACATCAACTTAAATGAGGAAAAACTCAAACGAAAATCAGGAACAAGACAAGGTTGCCCACTCTCTCTATACCTATGCAATAGAGTACTAGAAGTTTTAACTAGAGCAATAAGGCCGCTGAGGGAGACCAAGGGAATAAACATTGGAAAGGCAGAAATCAAAGTGTCTTTATTTGCAGATGATATGATAGCATACATAGTGACCTTAAAATTTCCATCAGGGGAGTCCTACTGCTGATAAATTTCAGTAAAGCAGCAGGATACAAAATAAACTCACAAAAATCAGTAGCCTTCCCATATCCAAATGAAAATGCATTGAGAAGAAACCAGGGGAACAACACCTTTCACAATACCCTCAAAAATATAAAATATCTTGGGGTAACTCTAACCAAGCAAGTGAAAGACTTATATGATAAAAACTTTAAGACACTGAAGAAAGAAACTGAAGAAGACATCAGAAGATGGAAAGATCACCCATGCTCATGGATCAGTAGGAATATCATAGTAAAAATGGCCATCTACCAAAAGCAATCTACAAATTCAATGAACTCCACATGATTCTTTACAGAGCTTGAAAGGACAATTTTCAGCTTCATATGGAAACACACACACACACACACACACACCAGAATACCTAAAACAGTCCTGAATAATAAAAGAACTGCTATAGGTTGTTTTCACAAATGGATGACAAGACCCTGTTGCTAAAGACAACATCTACACAAATCATTGAATATCAAGAAGTTGAGATGAAGCTTAACTAGAATCTTCACCCTTACGGGCTAGAGTTCTTGGTAATGGAAAATATTCTGCATATTACCAAAGCAGAAATATACATACCAACCCAGCCACAAAGTCTTCGATCTACAATAGTGTTTTCTCTGCAAGTTATGCTAGTGCAATAGTAGCACAAAGCTTGTAGGAATAATCAACCAATATCTGATTTGACTTAAAGGCCCATTCTATGAGATGGAACCCATACTGACTGCTGCTTGGTGACAGTGGGGGTCTGAAAGAAAATGGCCCCCAAAGGGAGTGGTACTAATTAGAAAGTGTGGCCTTGTTGGAGGAAGTGTGCCACTGTGCATCAGTGTAGCCAGAGTCTTTTCTCTGTCCCACTTGGTCCTGCAGCCCCTTATAAAATAATCATTCTGAGGTCTAATATTAATTACAAACTGTTTGGACTATGGCTCAGGCTTATTACTGGCTAGTTCTTGCATCTTAAATTAACCCATTTCTATTAATCTATGAATCACCATGTGGCTGGTGACTTACCAGTATTCTCATATCTTGCTTCTTGGGCAGCTTGCTGGTTTCTCCTAGACTCCATCCACTTCTACCTGTACCTCTGCTTGGATTTCCCACCTGGCTATATCCTGCCTTGCTATAGGCCAAAACAACTTCTTTATTAACCAATGGTGATAAAAACATATTCATAACATAGAGAAAGACATCCCACAACAGGGCAGGCTTTGAGGTCTCTTTTTTTAAGCTTTACTCAGTGTGACAGTCAGTTGACTTCTTGTTGCCTTTGAGTCAAGATGTAGGACTCTTAGCTCCAGAACCACATCAGTCTGCACGCTGCCAAGCTCCCCTTCATGACCATAATGGACTGAACCTCTGAAACCATAAGCAAGCCATCCTCAATTAAATATTTTCTTTGTAAGAAAGACACTGTGGTCATGGTGTCTTTCTTCACAGCAATAAAAACCCTAAGACAGTGACCAAGATCCTCAAACTAAATAGCCCAAAGATCCAGGGGGCGGAAAACAAATACCACTGTTCTTCTAAAGGAACATAGCAATAAAATGAGTCCTAATGACATTCTGCTATAATCATAGATCAGTGCCTTGCTCAGCCACCATCAATAAAGCTTCCTCCTGCAGCAGATGGGAATAAATACAGAGACCCACAGTCAGACAATATGCAGAGAGTTAGGGACTTCAGAACACTTAACCCTAAACAGGATGTCTCCATCAGATCCCTCCCCTCAGAGCTCAGGGAACCTGTGGAAGAAGAAGCATAAAAAGTGTACAAGCCAGAAGGGATGGAAGACACCAAGGAAACAGGACCTTTTAAATACAACAGGACCAACACACACATGAACTCACAGAGACTGAAGCAGCATGCACAGGCTCTGTACCAGTCTGCTCCAGATCGGGTCCCAGAGCCACGCTGGAACCTCAAAACCCATTTTCACATTGGTGAGATTTATTTACCCATATGTCTTATAATTTCTCTGAAGGCTGGAGATCTTAGGTTTATAAAACATACACTTGTGCTAACCTCAATCCTGCATGAATTCCTTCCCGGTGCAGAGCTCAGAAGTCAGCATTTGGTAACAAAGGCAGCACAAACCCTAATTCATCATCTATGAAGATTGTCAAGTGAGGCCAAGAAAAACAAGCTCTCTCTCTCTCACCCCTGAACAAGCCAAGGCCTTTCCTTCCCCACTTTGGATATCCAAGGCCATTGACTTCTAAGCCTAGAGGAGGACACTAGCCAGGACTACTGAAAAGGTTCAACATTCTGGATTCTTCAAAGAAATCCTATGGTACCTCAAACCAACCCAAGTCTCAAAGCTCTAACTCCCTGTGGTTCCTGGTACCAGGCAAAGAAGTTCCAGCTCGTGTTTCATCTCAGCAACAAGGTGCCTGGCATCAAGAAAATGCCTTCTTTTCTTGCTGGCCTTGGAGTTTCTGGGACCCCAACTGAAGTTCAATAGGTAACTCCAATGACCAGAATGAGATTTTCATTAAACAACTGAGTCACTAGAGTCAATACCTGAACATCTAAGTTTCAATCACTATGATGATTATACTATCTTATCTCCCTCTACATGCTATGCATATTTTCCACACTTAAATTCCCACCATGGTCCATTTGATTAACTTTGCATTTTCCAACCCAGGGCCCAGTGGCACTTACACATATTGTTGAGCATGTGCAAGGGTCCCCCCACTCCCCCACCCCTGCTTTAACTATCGTTACATGTCACTGTATACTTTCTTGTGTGTGTTTGGCCTGTCTCTTCCCAATTCAGAGTACAGAACCAGAAGGAGTGGGTTGCTAATTTCTTTTGTATTTCTTCAAAACAGCCAACTTAGAGCTCAATTGGAGATCAGCAGATGGTAAAAGCTGTTTATTCATTAACTGTCCTATTTGGGGGACTATGAAGGAGACTGACCAGAGATAACAATGTGCCTTACATGTGTTCTGATGAAGGACAGAACAAAGCTCTTTCCTCCTTACAACAGGAGCTCTGCTGCATAAGCTTATACACATTCTATTGTCATTCTGAGCCTTTAGGAGAATGGAGACAAAGTATGCACACAACTGCCTGGGGCTAGCCAGGCTGCACAAGCCAAGACTTACCTAGAACAATCGATAAAAGAAATTAAGGTGCTGGCTATTATGTTTCGAGGTGCTTTCAAGATGCATAGTAGGCAGCTAAAATTGTGCCATCAAAAAAATAGAAGTTTTAGTTCCCAGACTTCAAAATCAGACAATCGTGCCACTTAGCCAGGTTAGAACACTAACTCGAGGACCACTGAGATGTACTCTCACTTACAGGAAGCATTTCCTTGAAGCTGCATCTCATCTTAAATACGACTGATGTGTAAGGCAGGGTCCAAAAATGTGGACCTAGTTAATTTTTCTATGCCATGCATCAAGAAGTCAGTGTTGTTCTAAGTCTGCATGCTGACTTATATGTGTGCAGGGTGTCTTAAGTCTACACTTTACCACTGATGTGTTAGCAGTGAAGTCAAAGTCCACGCTTTAACCATTGACTTGTGAGCAATAAGTCATTCATCTACTCTTTAACCACCGATGTCTGGGCAGTGAGTCATTAATCTACACCTTAACCATTGATATGTGGACAGTGAATTAAAACTTATCACCAACATGTGAGCAGTGAACATTAAAAGTCTCCACCTTACACTGATGTGGGAGTAGTTCTGCCAACTGTGCTTCTACATGGAGGTGACTTATGAACTTCCACTGCGTGAGCACCACCTTGTTGGGCCATGTCTTAAAAGCAGAAACATGGAAAACATATATGTGTTCAGTCTTAACAGTGTTTGGTCAGTTCAGTCTTTCAGTGTGGAATACATGTAGCAGTCTGCTTTAAAGGGTTTTCCACTCCACTAAACATACCATGTAATGAACTCCTCCACTTGAGCCAATAGTGTTCTTACTGTTCCTTATTCCTATTCAAGTGGCCAAATGGAATCAGACAGAATTGCATAATACTGCAAGCCCACAGCAGAATACCTGTATTCTGACCTGCCAACCAATAAAAAAACAATGAATCCATCAAAACAAGAAACTCTGGCCTTTGCTGAATCTCGTGCCTCGAAGACTGCAAGCTTTCAGTTGTTCTTCCACTCCTCAGCCATTTTTCATCGTTTTATTCTAGCCTGTCTGTTGACAAATAACCAATTTTGTAACCTTTAATGATCTTGCTTGTGAAAACACTGGGGCTTTAAAGAATTGCTGGTGTTTTGATAATTGTTTTTATAGCATGTTTAGGCCTACCGCATAATTTACTTCATAAACAACCCAATGTGACTTCATTAAGTTCTGGTGGGAAGGAACAACACTCTGAAGAGCTGGATTATTAAGAAAACTGCAACCAACTTGCAGAGGTTCTCACGACTTAGATGCAGTTGACTATAAATATGCTCAACTGTGCAGACCGCCAAATACTGTATCTCAGTGTTTGTTCATAAAATGTAATTTGAAATGCATGTAGGATGATACAGCATTTTTGTAAAAGGAAGTTATTATCTGTGATAAAAGCAGTTGTTGACATTAGAAATGCAGATGCAAGGATCCAGACGGGAAATTTAATAAAAAGAAAACAAATGTCGCAGGGAAAGGGGGTGGGAGTTGCAGTGAACAACACGGAAAACAGAAGCCAGATGTGGCCACAGGCAAGACCTGGGTGCCTACCTTCTACACGGGCCACTGGCGACGCCTGGGAGCAAGACACAGCCAGATTTAGAAAAGGAAAGTGAAGACCTGGGTTCACAGCTGCTTGCTGCACCCAGCCCCTGCAAGCAGAGCCTGGTAGCAGCCTTGAGAAGCAGTGCTTCTTTGTGTCTGAGGATAATCGAGCACAATTTGCACACTGTCCAGCCTCTCATTTCCCCTGCTTCCTCATCAATGTTTTCCAGCAAGCCTCCACACAGTCGTCTAACGAACTGGCTTTAATTACATGCCTAACAGACCCACAAAGACACACGGCCATGCTGTGGGAGCTGTACAGCAGCATGTTTGAGTTAGGCTCAGATCATCTGTTAAATGTCAGGTTCTTTAAAGGAAACCCAATAACAAGCTCTCCCCTCCCCCACACCCACACTGCATCCATCTCAGAAGATTGGTGTGGATCCCTGGTCTCTCTGAGACTCTTAAATTCACCTTCCTGATGACCACTCAACCACATTGTTGCATTGTTGAGGTAATCTCAGTCTCTGATGTTGGGATTAGGGTTGGGACAATGGCTTTAGTATTTCCTTTAAGACGAATGTGTTTTACCCCAGGCAGTTCTTTTTCCGTAATGCCCAAAATAATCTCGTGCCAAAGTAAATCGTAGAAATCCTGTAGATCTTCCAAAGATCATGGCTGACCCCATCAAAATGTATCCGTGGACTCAAAGTTTTCTCCTCGGTCTGGATTCCAGGCCAGGGATTTCTTTGAAAATTGAGGCAGGTGGGCTGGAGAGACTTCTCGGTGGTTACTAACACGCATTATACAGCTGTGAGGAATGGAGTTCAGACCACATGCCCTGTAGTCTACTGTGGGATGTCTTTCTGTATGCTGTGAATAGGTATTGCTCTGATTGGTTGATAAATAAAACTGTTTGGCCAATGGCAAGGCAGAATAAGGCTAGGCAGGACATTTGAACTGAAGAGACAGGAGAAGAAAGGAGAGTGAGGGGAGATGCCAAACCATCTTCCAAGGAGCAACATGTAAAGGGATGCAGGTAAAACCATAGAATGCGTAGCAATGCATAGATTAATAGTTGTGGATTGAGTTAAGTTCTAGGAGCTAACTAGTAAGAAGCCTGAGCCATAGGCCATATAATTTGCAATTAATATTAAGCCTCTGGTTATTTTATAAATGGCTGTGGGACCACAGGGCTGAGTGGGACTGAAGAAACATGAGACTGTGGGGCCTGGTAGGACTGGAGAAATTTATGGTTTTACATTTTGACATCCAGACGTGGTAGCAAGAATTTCCACCCAAAATCTGAGAAAGCTTTAAAAAAGATTCTAAAACAGAGCTAAAAACAGCTTCCTAGTCATGTCTCCCAGGCAAGCCATGATAGAGAGACACCAAGGTGTATGGGCTTGACCTACAGCATGGCAGATTCCTGTCCTAGTACACAGAGGTGTCTCCAAGCCATACAGAATGCTGCATGGTGGATTTAGCTTTTGCTAGTAACAGACCAAAAGAAAAAGCTGCTGAGCTACAAACTGCTTGTTGGAGGTATAGACCCACTGCTTCCTGGAGTTGGCAGTAGGTGTACCTCTGCCATGTTGGGAAGCTGAGGTAGGTGGAGTCAGCAGCTAAGGCTGGCACTTTGGTCTGAGCCACACTGCCATTTAAAACAATGGCCAGAAAGTATAGACAATCATAAAAAAGAAATACATAGTTTTAAAATAATATAGTCCTTAAAAAGGAGAATAAAGTAATATAAAAAAATAAGACGCATAAAGATGGAAATTACACAGAGTCTGGATTGTATTTTCTTTGGGATTTTTAACTGCAGAAAGACATTTGATTGTAAAGGCTGCTCAGTTAAACCAATATATAATTTTTTTAAAGGTATCTTGACTTCAAAATTTGTGTCTGAGGATATGTTGCTTTGGAAAAGAGATTCTGCTTTTGTCTCCACAGAAGATGAGAACCTGTGGATTGCTTCCAGGCTAATATGGTTTGCTCAAACAAGACCCCCTAAAAGGTCGATGCAGCCTCACAGATTACTACAGCCAAGATTTAACTATATATATTTCTTAATTTTCTCAGGATTCCCATAAGATTGCCAGTGCCCCCAACCAGCAGGAAGTAGTATGAGAAGCTATGCCCAAATTCCCAAAATATTGTTTATTAGTGTTTTTTTTATTTAAAGGAGGCTGATTATAAATGCAGTCTCTTTCTAAAGAAGGAAAGGGGATACAGATATGATAGGATAAAATGGTAGATTATCGAATCTTTTAAAGAGCAACAACTTGTTTGAAATGTTTTACATTGCTATGGATTTTAGTTTATTGATACAAATTTAAAGTTAATTTTTATGCCGTATACATATTTCTACTCTTGTTTAAGGTATTATGTTTATGCAACTCTGTAGTTTGAGTTTTCCTGCCTGGCCCACAGTCAAGACAAATCTCTCTTACCTGCCAGTCCCACAGTCGCTCAGACCCAACCAAGAAAGCACACAGAGACTTAAATTGTTTACAAACTGTATGGCCGTGGCAGGCTTCTTGTTATCTACTTCTTTTATCTTAAATTAACCCATTTCTATAAATCTATACTTTGCCACGTGGCTCATGGCTTACCATTACCTTACATCCTCCTTGTCATGGCGGCAGCTGGCTGTATCTCTCTCCAGCCTTCCACTTCCCAGAATTCTCTTCTCTCTTGTCCTGCCTAAACTTCCTGCCTGGCCACTGGCCAATCAGAACTTTATTTACACAGAGCGATATCCATAGCACTTCCCCTTTTCTTTTTTTTTAAGGAAGGTTTTAACTTTTACATAGTACAATTACATATAACAAAACAATTATCAAGCAAGAATTACAGTTACAATATTAAAGAAGATATCCTACCTATCTTATATTTGTGAGTCCAAGGTTTTATATCTAATTTATCTTTTATTATAATTGAGAAAATTATAACTATCTAGTCTTCAACCACATCAAAGACCTCAGAAGGATATAATATTACCTGAGAACCGGGAGAAGGATGCAAGCAACTTTTTGGAGTCTTGTAAGGTAGACAGAGACAGCTGGCAGCCTGGACAGTCACCTAATGCTCCTTTGTAAAGTTGAGGCATTTGTCTTCAGCCCACAGGGTTAGAGTCTCTTGGTCACTTTTCTTAGTGTCCTGTAGAGTGTCTGGCAGTTTCCTCTGCAAAGCAGGAACCTGAAGGACCATTTTGTCAAGCAAAGTTCAGTGGTCACTTTTATATGAGTCCTGCATGTGCAGTTGATCAAGCAGTCCAGGTAAGAACAGTTTCTTGCCCAAATGGCTATTTTTGCAAAGGTGAAGATAAATTCCGTATGAAGTGTCTTCAATGCCCATCCTCCTCTCTGAAGTAAATTGGTGCTGCCAGGAGCAGACATGTCTCATTGTCCAGAAAGTCTAAATTTTAAAAATATTTTAAATGCCATATTCTGTAGGTCTTTGAAGTGTTTGAAGATTACCTATCTATCTGAAATATATCTATGTATACCTAGAAAACTTAACATGACTATAAGTTTGACTATCATAGAAGACTAATTGATCTATATTTCTTAATTATCCATTACAATCTAAATGAGTTGCATAAACATAATACCTCAAACGAGAGTAGAAATATATACAGTATAACAAAATTAACTTTAAGTTTGTATCAATAGAGTAAAATCTATACCAAAGTAAGACATTTTAAACAAGTTGTTGTTCTTTAAAAGTTCATTAATCTACCCTTTCATCCTATATTTATACCATATGCCCTTTTTTTTCTTTAGAAAGAGATCACATTTATAATCAACCTGTTTTAAATAAAAATATTGTTGTTGTTTTTTTATGTCACACACTGGGGGGTCTTCTATTTGGGACATAAAAATCTCTTAACCTTTTTTTTTTAACAATATGCCTGGGTTTAGAGAAGGAGTGAGCCAATTCCATCTCCAAAGCCAGCTGGGAATTTGGGTGTAGTTTTTCTTACTACTTCCTGCTGGAGGGGGGCGCTGTATCTTATGGGGACACAAAGAAAATTTTAGGATTATGGAGTAGTCTGTGAGGGTAAACCTCTGAGCCAGTTGCCTTGAAACCATTCTGGATGTCAGATCATCTGGGCCATGGTGTCATCGGAGACCTTTCAGGTGGTCTTGGCTGATCAAACCTGATATATCTTAATCTGGAACAAATCCATAGCCTCTGGCTTTCTGTGGAAACAAAAGCAGAGACTCTTTTCCAAAGCAACATATCCTTATATCCAAATTTTGAAGTCAAGGTATCTTTAAAATTTACATACTTGTTTAACTCAACAGCTTTTACGATCAAATCTTTTTTTGCAGTTAAAAATCCCAAAGACAAGACAAACTAGATTCTCTGTGTAATATCCATCTTTGTAAGACTGAAATGCCTCTGTGGGTGCTGGCTCTGACCATCTCAGCTTCCCAACATGGCGGTGGTACAGTTTACCGCCAGCTCTGGGTCTGGAGCCATGTGTACCATCAACTATCAGAAGCAGTTCTATCAAAGCAGTGCATAGCCCAGAAACTTTTTTTTTTTTAACTAGCAAAGGCTAAATCCACCACACAGCAGAGTAAAGTGCCACTTGTAGTCTCCTCATTCCCGCCACACTGCAGGTCAGACGCACACACCAGGAACCCGCCATAGTAGCTCAAACCAGCAGGCTGCCACTAATTTGAGAGAGACAATTAGAAAGCTGTTTTTAGCTCCGTTTTAGTATCTTTTTCCTCAGGTTTTAGGTGGAAACTCTTGGCCCCACATTGGGCGCAATTTGTAGTTAGAGTTTTCCTGTCAGGACAAATCTCTTACCCGCCAGTCCCACAGTCACTCAGACCCAACCAAGAAAGCACACAGAGACTTAAATTGTTTACAAACTGTATGGCCGTGGCAGGCTTCTTGTTATCTACTTCTTTTATCTTAAATTAACCCATTTCTATAAATCTATACTTTGCCACGTGGCTCATGGCTTACCATTACCTTACATCCTTCTTGTCATGGTGGCGGCTGGCTGTATCTCTCTCCAGCCTTCTCTCTTGTCCTGCCTATACTTCCTGCCTGGCCACTGGCCAATCAGAATTTTATTTACACAGAGCGATATCCACAGACCAATTCATTTAAAATTGTAATGTATAATTTAAAAATACAGATTAATAAGTCATCTATGATAACTTATAGTCATGTTAGTTAAGTTTTCTGGATATACATAGATATACTTCAATTAGGTAGATAATCAAACACTTCAAAGACCTACAGAATATGGCATTTAAATTGTTTTAAGAGCTTTGGCCAGGTGATGGTGGCACACACCTTTAATCCCAGCACTCAGGAGGCAGAGCCAGGTGGATCTCTTCGAGTTTGAGGCCAGCCTGTTCTACAGCGTGAGATCCAGGACAGGCACCAAAACTACACAAAGAAACCCTGTCTCAAAAAACCAAAACAAAGAAACAAAGCAAAAAAACCTTTGACTTTTCTGGACATTGAGACATGTCTGCTCCTGGCAGCACCAATATACTTCAGAGAAGATGAAACTCCATATGTAGTTTGCTTTCTTTATGGCAAAAGTTAGCCATATGGGCAAGAAACTGCTCTTGCCTGGACTGCTTGACAGTATGTTGTATAAACTGGACATACAGGACCCACGGGAAAATGACCACTGAGCTTTGCCAAAACAGGGAGAGATGGTCCTTAATGTTCCTGCTTCACAGAGGAGACTGCCAGATATTCTGCAGGACACAGAAAGGAACAACAGATCAATAGGCAAGACAATTTTTCAAATTTCCTGCTTCACTAAAACGTCTGCTAAAGACTCTAGGCCTGTAGGCTGAAAATGGATACCTCAATGTTACAGAGGAATTTTGGATGATTGTCCAGGCAGCCAGATGTCTCTGTCATTTCTAGAATTATAGAAGTTGCTTTCAATGCACTTCCTGTTTACTTAAGTAATATTATATCCTTCTGGGGTCTTTAATTTGCAGACTAGTTATAATTATAATATTCCTTGGTTATGATAAAAGATAGATATGAAACTTTAGACTCACAAATATAGGATAGATGATAGAATATTTTCTAAATATAAATAGACTGAAATTCTTGCTTGATAACTGTTCTATTATATGTAATTATACTATGTTAAAGTTGAAACCTTCCTTTTTGATTAGACAGAAAATGGGAAGTGCTGGGCTAGAGAAATAGCTCAGAGGTTAAGAGCACTGACTGCTCTTCCAGAGGTCCTGAGTTCAATTCCCAGCAATGACATGGTGGCTCACAACCATCTGTAATGAAATCTGGTGTCCTCTTCTAGCCTGCAGTCATACATGCTGTATACATAATAAATAAATAAATCTTTTCAAAAGGGGGGGAAGTGCTATGAGATGTCTTTCTGTACACTGTGAATGTGTGTTGCTCTGAATGGTTGATAAATAAAGCTGTTTGACCAATGGTGAGACATAATGAGGTAGTCCTTTGATTCTGACAAAGTTGGCAGCAGAGACAGGAGGATCACTGAGACCTTCTGGCTGCTAACTCAACCAAAAGAATGTGAGTTCCTGGTTCAGAGAGAGACCCCCACCTCAAAGAAATAGAGAAGATAGATACCTGATGTTCTCTCTCTCTCTCTCTCTCTCTCTCTCTCTCTCTCTCTCTCTCTCTCTTTCTCTCTTTCCCTCTCTCTCCCTCTCTCCCTCCCTCTTTCCCTCCCTCCCTCCCCTTTCACCTTTCACTCTCTTGAATGCACACACACACACACAAAAAAAAAAAAAAAAAAAAACAGAGGACATACTGGACATGTCAAAAGACAGCCACGTTGTCTGAGATCTCTGCAATCCCAGTACAGCTCTTGCAGGACAGGAGCTGCTGATATTTCTCCAGGCTCTGGCACAGTTTATAGCTAACCACGCAACAGTCATGACAATGATGTCCTGTCGGGTTCTTACATTCCCATCACTCAAGACAAACTATAATCTTGAGTATCACAAAACCTTTGTCTTCTTCCTTCTTCTCTTCCTAATGAGCACAAAACCTGTGGGTGGTGTAGAAATACTTGGTCCTGCGTCAAACCCACAAAAATTCCATAAGGGAGACAGCACCCAAAGGTGTGCACAGGCCTTTGTAGGGAGAAGACTGATCTTGATGTCAGAATGGTTGGCTGGATTTCCTGGATCCTCTGAGTCTTAATAACTGTTACTTTCTGTTTCTGTTTTGTCAAGACAGAGTGTCCCATAGCTTTAGCTGGCCTGGAACACACTGCGTAGCTGTCCTCAATTTGGGATACTCCTCCTGTCGCTGCTTGGCAAGTGTTGGCATTACAGGCATGTGCTACCATGCCGCGTTTTCTAATAGATTGGCTTTCAACAAGAATAAAGCATTTTTCCAGATCTTGCCGTAAGTATTCCTTAAAATATCCCTAGCTACATCAATAGAAATAAGATCAGAAAAGACATACGACTGAGTTGTTATGATGATATTCACATTAGGAAATTGGAGAAATGTTTTTTTAGAATGCCTGTTTGTTTAAAATAAATATGTGTTTCTGTGTGTGCACACATTTACATTGGTCATGGTTCACATGTGGAGGTCAAAAGACAACTTGTGGGAGTCAGTTTTCTCCTTCTACCATGCGGGCTCTGGGGATCGAACTCAAACCCTTGGATTGGTGGCAAACATTCTCCCCTTGAGTCTTCTCACAGTCCTAAGAAAGTTTTTACACTTAAGGTTTCTTGAGCAATGCTGGGCAACACCCAGTTGCTAGCTGAGACTCACAGCCCTGGGACACTTGACAGGCTCAGTCCTGGGCATTTCTAACTAACCCTGGAGAAATCTAGATCCCAACACCTGAGCTGTGGCCACTCTCTGTCACTCCTCTGGCATGGAATGACAGCTTCATCAAGCATAAGCACTCTTGGGTCAGACATTTTTAGCCAAACAACTTAAAGTGGGCACTTTTAAGTGAGTATTAACATATAACCATTTCTTGTAAAGGGTTTCAAACCAGCAGGCCACTGAGGAAATGAGTATTTAAGAAGATTGAGAGTAAAGAAGACAAAGAGTAAGTCATACAAAGAATAATAAAATCCAGGGGCCAGTCAAATGGCAGCCTAACTGGTAGAGGCACTTACTACCAAGAATGATGACCACATCCTGTTCTCTTACTTGTTTATACTTCCTCTTATTGTTCACAGTTTCCTTACTAATCTGCAAACATTGATAGACTTATTAAAATACTAACCCTTGGCCAGCTCTGTGAGGACGGGTCTCCCTCTCACAGTGACGTCATTGGAAGGATAGACTGTCTCCGTTTTCATCTTGATTAAGTTTGTTGATCATTCCTGTGTTCTTTGTGCTTACTAAAGAAATCCTTTTCTGTTTCAGCATCATAAACACATTCTTCTGGACTGCTGAGACATTTCAGTGGCTGAAGGTGCTTGTTGCCAATCCTGATGATCTGAGTTCCATCCTCAGGACCCACATAGTTGGGAGAGAGAATTCGACTCCTTGAAGTTGCCCTCTGACCTCCACACACCATAACATGTGCACATCATACATACATACATAAACACACACACACACACACACACACACACACACACACACACACACACACATTAAATTTTTCAAAAAGATTCTCCTGTATTTTCTTCTAAGAACTTGAAAGTTTTGTGGGTTACATTTTGGATTTTAATCCACCTTGCCCTCTGGCATTAATATTCTCATCTGACAGTGTTTGTGATTTTTCCTAGCTGTACAGACCGACTGTCCTAGCACCGTTCATTGAATAGCCATCACCAGCTCCATCAGCTCTGAGGCTTCTAACATCTGCACATCTCCTCACTCCCTCCCTTTTGTCTTCTTTGGCTAACAGACACTGCTGGCCTAACATCTTATAAACCTCTATGACCTGGTTCTCCTTAAGACTGACTCGATTGTTCTCATTAATTCGCTCTTCCATTTAAATTTGAGAAACTATTAAATTCTGCAAGAAAAATAAATCCTGCTGGTATTTCTTTATTGAAACTGCATTGACTTAATTATCACTTGGAGGGGAATTGGCATTTTTATTTGTTTTTCATATAGTTCCATGTTTACTCCACTCTTTTGAATATAATTGAATATGTCATCATCTTCTACATGAAGAGCTACCGTGGCATTTGTCAGACGTGTGTTGGACATCCTATCTTTGGCTCCCACAGTACCCTGTGCTTAGGAGACCAACTCCGGCTTCAGCGTCTCAGTGCTCGTCATCCAAGGTTTGACAGGGGTTGTTTTTCATCAGATGTTGCTGAGGTGAAAGGAGCTGCATCTTCAATCCGGTCTGCTAAGGTTTCATCACAGTGGTTGTCGGGGGCCCTTTCTGAAGCTGTGGTACCATGAGGGTTTTGTGTGTGTGTGTGTGTGTGTGTGTGTGTGTGTGTGTGTGTGTGTGTGTGTGTTTTGTTTTGTTTTTCTCCCTAGCGCTATTAATGGGGTATGATATAGTCACTTCATGTTAGATCAGTCACTGCAGAGATACACAGTATTGATGGTGCTAGTTCTTCGGGGATTCTTGACTGCAGGTGTGTGGAGAAGATTGATGTATGAGTCTCCTTCCCAAAAAAGTGCCTTCCAGCTTTTCACAGTCAGGCTGAGAGATGCCTCTATGGATAAGAGCACTTATCATTAAGCCCACAACCTCAGTTTGATCCCCGGGACCCACACTGTGGAGAGAGAAGTGACTCCTGCAAGTCTCTCCTTCTGACCTGCATACATATGCTGTGGCACGAGTCTCTCTCTCTCTCACACACACACACACACACACACACACACACACACACACACACACACACACACACTGACCTCTATACATACGCTGTGACGCACAGGAGTGCACACACACACACACACACACACACACACACACACACGCAAACACAAGTAAAATGCTGACTTTAATATTGTATTTGTCTACTGTACAAGTGGGAAGTTTCTGTTCTTTGAAAGACTCTGCAAGCTTGGAATTACTTGTCCCCTAAATACACAGTAAAAGCTATTTATAAAAATATCTGGGACTGGTGTTTATTTTGTGGGAAATTTTTTAACTACTGCCTTAAATTCTTTAAAAATTATCGGCTCCTCCGGGCGTTTATTACTTTTTAACTTAGTTTTTAAATCTATACTTTTCTAGGAATTTTTCCATCTCAACTTAGTCTTTAAGGAAGATCAAGTGAATCATAATATTCCCTTAAAATGTAGTCTCTGTGGCCGCAGCACTGTGAACTTGACCCATCCTGCTCACGTCAGCATCTTATTCCTTCTCTTACCTTTGGGGTCATCGCTAAAGGCCACACAGTGCACACTAGGCTGCCTCTTAGCTGTGTGAGACACATCTTAATACGCAATATTCCCTGGATTTGTTAATATCCAGTTTTAACTGTTTTTTAATTTCTATGATTTCTTTGAGCTGTGGGTCCTCTTTTTTATTGCTATTTCTAAATGCATGAAGCTTGTTTTAACTTTATTTTTGTCTTTAATTCCTAGATTACTTATAGCTGGAGAATTTACATTTCCTAACCTTGATTTATTACTTATTAAGTAATCAGTTCTTGAATTAATCTATTAACTATTAATCTATAATTTTTTTGGTCTGTCTAGACAGGATTTCTCTATGTGGCTCTGGCTGTCCTGGAATTAGTTCTGTATACCAGGCTAGCTTCAAAGTCACAGAGGTCCACTTGCCTCTGCCTCCCAAGTGCTGGGATTAAAGGTGAGTGCCACCACCACTTGGCTCTATTAATTATTTTAACTTTTAAAAAGTGTGCAGTTTCCCATGATAAGGTGGTTCCACATATACACACTCTCATGTGTGCACATGTAAGTATATTCTCACTAGGCACAAACACTCTTCAAATCCTGTTTATTAATGATTTTAGGTGAGCGCTCTACCACTGAACTAAATCCCCAACCCATTATTAATGATTTTAATGGGGCTCTCAGTTATAAGAAATCTATGTTTTAAAAATTATCAACTTCTCCCTTGAAGTAGCCCATTTTAACTTTGTGCATATTCTATACACGTTGAGATCCATAGCTTCCTGTTTAACAGAACCCATTGCTAATAGGCTCAAGCTCTCTAATAGGTTATTTTTACCCTTAAGTTTAGTGTTATAATATCCATCTTAAATGACTTCCAAATAACAGTATTTCAAAGACTAGCTGGCTGGGCATATGGCCTATGTCTGTAATCCCAGCACTTTGGAGGTAGAATCAGTAAGATCTGGAGTTCCAAGTCATCCTCAGCTTTAGTAAAGGTTCCAGGCTAGTCTGGACTACATAAGAGCCACGACCAACAGCTTGGTGGTTGTATGGGAAGGCATGGCAGCTTTAAGAGACATGCCTACACCTGTGCTCACACGTGCATGGGCCAGAGGAGGACCTCTGTCAGAAGACTCTATTTTCACTTAATTTTTTTTGAGGCAGAGTCTCTCACTGAACTGGAAGCAGGCCCATTTAGATAGACTGGCTGGCCAGCGAGCTACCAGGATCTGCTAGTCATTGCCTCTCAGTGAGCAGGCTACAGCTATGTGAGACATAGGCCAGCTTTTCCATGAGCTTCTGGGGGTTTGAACTCAGGTCCTCTTGCTTTCACAGAAAGTGCTCTTATCACTAAACCGTCTCCCCAATCTTGCCTTTCCCTTTTGATTCCTGGCCACAAGGCAAGGAGTTTTGTCCCATCACACTTCCCGTCATGATCTACTACCAACCGCAAGTCCAAAAGTCATAGGTGGAAACCGTCAGGCAAAATAAACCTTTTCTCCCAAGTACTGGACACAGAGACAGAAGGCTGACAGGGAGTTTTGCTTGATGTCACATATTTGTTGAATCAGCTAGAGTAGCAGCATGCTGAACTAGTCAAATAAAAGGCATCACTCAAGGAGCTGGGGATGGAGTTTAGTGACAGGGCATTTGAATGGACATGCAAAAGGTCCTGAGTTCCACCTTTAGTATTGCACTCACAAATAAAATTCTTTAAAAATAGAATGTATTCAAATCTTCTCCTGGGTACACATTGGTTCCAGCATGAACACAACTCACAGATAAAATTCTTTAAAAATAGAATGAATTCAAAATCACCTCCTGGGTACACATTGCTTACAGCATGAACACAACTTACCAAGACAACTTTGAAGGGTGAAAGGTCATGTTCTTTTACTATAGCTTTCCCCAGTCATGACTCCCTGTAATTTTTTTCAAGGTCTCCCCACTACTTAAGAGCCTCTAAGGTTAAGTTACTCCAGTGTAGTCTAACCATTGGTCAATTTGAAGCCCAAAATAAATTTCTATGCACCACAAGTGGCTCTCAGATCTTAGCCAAAATATTCTCAGAATTCCATTCTCATTGTCCATATTAAAACAAAGCAGAGGGCCAAATATGGTGACACCTTTAATTCTAGCACCCTGGAGACTGAGGCAGGTAGAGCTCTGTGAGTTGGAGGCCATCATGATCTATATAGCAAGTTCCAGGTCCATTGGTGCTACACAATGAGACCCTGTCTCAAAAGAAACAAAATAAAACAAACAAAATAAAAGCAATGCAACAACATGATATAAGAGAGTAGTGAATTCAAGAATAGCTTAGGCTAAAAATCAAACACTGAAATATAAAAATTGATTTAATGCATCAACAAATGGGGTGGTCTCTTTTTTCATCCCATAATCTTTTTGTTTGTGTGATTTTGTCTGTTGAGACAGGACCTCACTATGTGAGCAAGTATCACAGCTCAAAATGGCTTTAAACTTACCTCCTGGGTGCTGGGATTCCAGGTGTGTGTCCCCATGCCTAGCCATAATCTCTACAATGGTATCAGTCCAACTTTAAGAGGAAGCCCATGCCAGACTACTCATGTGCCCCCTGTTGTAGCACGATCTTAAAAGGTCTTATTAATAAAAACAAACCTGGAGCCAGGTATTGGAGTGTATGCTGAAAGATCAGAGAAGCAGAAAAAGCCACAGCTACCTCACCTTGTTAATTCCTCAGCTGATCCTGTCGCCTCAGACTGGATGCCTCTCAGCTGAACTGCTGCTCAAAAGCCTAAAAGCTTAACCAGACCCTAGTTCCTTGTCCTCACATCTTGAATACTTTCCTGCTTCCTGCCATCACTTCCTGTGATTAAAGGCTCTTGTTACCATGCCTGGCTATTTCCAGTGTGGCCTTGAACTCACAGAGATCCAGGTGGATCTCTGCCTCTGGAATGCTAGGATTAAAGGCATGTGTGCCAACATTTTTCTGGCCTCTAGTGGCTGTTCTGTTCTCTGACCCCAAATAAGTTGATTAGGGTGCACAATATTTTGGGGAACACAATATCACCACACACTGTAGTGTTTTTCTCCAAGTGTCTGTTTTCAGTCTTCCCACTCAGCTAGAAAACAAAATAACCAATCTTGGAACAAGAGCTGGAAATCGGATCAACAGTTCAGAACTCAGACTGCTGTTTCTGAAGACTTGAGACCGACTCCCAGGACCCTTATCAGGCAGCCCACACCGGTCTGTAAGTACAACTCCAGGGGATCCAACACCCACTTCTGGCATTCATAATGTAGCTGCAATCACATGCACAGACCTACACAGGGACACAATCAAAAATAAAACAAAAAATTTTTTTTAGCTTACAACAGAAACAAACTCTGTGGAAACATGAGGTGGAACAGAAATGCGGCCTTTCAGGTGCAGAATTGGACGCAGCTAGTAGCATGTTGGCACCTGGTAAGAGGTCCCCTTACCTTGGTCAGCCCAGCATTGGGGGGGGGGGGTGAAGAACAAAGGTTTCTAATCCAAGCCCAGCTTAGGCTTCATAGTGAAACCCTTTCTCAAACCAAACCAAGGAGAAAGCAAAAGAAATGAACTTGATAGTCTGAAATGTGCTGTGAGACCATGAAAGAAGGCAAGATCCAGGGTCGGGGGGGAGGGCCAACTGGAGCGATGACAGAGGCCGCTTTGCAAGGGGCACAAGCAACGAAAGCCTGGGGTGGCAAAGGTAGGGTTTCTTACAGACAGTGGATGAAGGATGACTTGAGAGGAAAACCAGAACCCTTGAGAACAGGTCTAAGCTCAGAGCAGAGGCTGCCATCCAACTGTCTCTGCTTTGCCAAATGCAAAATATTCCCTCCAAAGATATTTCCTCTAACCAGGCCACACTTCCTAACCTCCCACTGACAGAATTAGTGCCCTCAGGATCCAACAGCTATCTATGTCACTAGCCACTGGGACAAGCCTTTGGCATCTGAACACTTCAGAGGACATTTCATCTCCAAACTATCTTTCTTTCTTTCTTTTTTTTTCATTCTCAAAAAATCTAGAAAGGGTGGGCCAAGGTACTCACGTCAATCCTGTCAATATTCCATTAAAGAAGCATCCTCACTCACCCTTAGAAGCTATGGTGACTCCAAAGAAAGCCCCTAGAGCAACTAGGTACCTTGAAAATTGGATAAAGCTATCAATCATCACTGGGAAAAGATACTGGTTTCGCTGACTGCAGCTGAAAGTGAAAAGCACTTAGAATGAACCATTTTCCTGGCTGGAAAGACATATACTTGGAAAGATGCAGATGAGTAGGGAACAATTAAAATGACAAGGAAACATCTCACTGCTCTTTGTGTGTCAAATGAGCGTCCTAGCTGCAAGGTTTTTGTTTTTGTTTTTGTTTTTTTCTATTTTCATTTATTCATTTTATTTCAAAAACAGTAACATGTACATAATATTGTAGTTAATGTTTTCCTGCCTGGCCCAGTCAGGACAAATCTCTCTTACCCGCCAGTCCCACAGTCGCTCAGACCCAACCAAGAAAGCACACAGAAACTTACATTGTTTAGAAACTGTATGGCCATGGCAGGCTTCTTGTTATCTGTTTCTTCTATCTTAAATTAACCCATTTCTGTTAGTCTATACTTTGCCACATGGCGTGGCTTACCAATGTCTTTACATGTTGCTTTTCATGGCGGCGGCTGGCAGTGTCTCCCCCCAGCCTTCTACTTCCCAGAATTCTCTTCTCTCTTGTCCCGCCTATACTTCCTGCCTGGCCACTGGCCAATCAGAATTTTATTTACACAGAGCGATATCCACAGCATAATATTTTCTTTTTTTTATTATTATATTTGTGTTTCAATTCTACACATCAGCCATGGGTTCCCCCCCCCAGTCATCCCCCCTCCCACCCCCACTCCCACCTTCCCCCAGCCCCTCCCCTCTATTCCCATCTCCTCCAGGGCCAAGACACCCCTGGGGATTCATTTAAACCTGGTGGATTCAGTACAGGCAGGTCCTGTCACCTCCTTCCAGGCTGAGCAAAGTGTCCCTGTGTAAGCCCAAGGTTCCAAACAGCCAGCTCATGCACTAAGGACAGGTTCGGGTCCCACAGCTGCAAGTTTTACATCTTGTGTTTTAATGTAACAAACTTTTGGCAGGATGGGGAGGAATACAGAGATGATTACAGAAATGAAGACTGGGGGGGAGAAATAAAGACACAGATATGGGCGAAGGAGGGGGCAGAGAGAGCGAGAGACAGAAGAGCAAATGTGCTCCCGCTGGCGCTGGCGAGAAGGAAGGGAAGGAAACCCCACACCTTTCGGGTTTGTTTGTCTCACTCAGTTCTGCAGAGAACAGATAAGGAGGTGGCTGGGAGATGGGACCAGCAGGAGAGGGCAAGGGAAGGCTGTAAAACATTTTAATACATTAAGCAGAGGGAGGGCTCCCTTACTGAAGCTGGGGTTTCTTTGCTGATTAAGACCAGTGCCAGCTAAAAATGCTACCCCACATCCTCTCCAGTGGAATTTGCCACGCACCTTCCACCGACTCTGTCCACCAGTGGGAAAGAAGACGTTCAGGTCTCACAGAGACTCAGCCCCAGAACCTGCAATTCCTGGTCCCTCCACTTGATCAGCCTCCTACCTCCACAGTGCAGGGAGGCCTATGGAAAGAACCCTGCTCCAAGCCAAGGGAAGCCAAAACCTGTAAATTTCCATGGAGCTGTGGAGACTCTCAACATTCAGCTCTGGTGATAGACATTCAATAGCATTTAATTTCTACCTATGCAGGCACCCCAGTCAGGTTCTGATGAAAGAAGGGAAGCTATGAACTTGTCTGCAAAATGTCAACCTCTCCAGCTTGCTGGCCAGAACCATTTTGTAGCCTCTAGAGCCTGACAAACAGAGGCATGTTCACAGAGGAAATACTCCATAAATTTAGAATTGAATTGAAACTGGGGCCGATCGAGAGGTCACACAGCTCATTAGCACGAAAAGCTTGGGTCCTCTGGGATCCTATTCCAGGGCTCTTTCAACGTGGCCACACCTTCTCACTGAACAACTCAGAGGATTTTCCTTCTTCCAGACAGCAAGAGTGCTCACTTATGAGGTATCAATAGCCAGCCAGACTCAAATTACTGCCTATGTTCCTGTTTCCTTGATTGTTCATCTCTGGTGGCTTGTATATTGTTGTTGGTGTTGTAATACCAGGTCTTGAACCCAGGGCTGTGTACATGCTAAGAAAGGACTCTACCACCAAGCTACACCTCCACCCTCTGATCTCTTTCTAATCCATACTTTGTAATATCTGCAAACTTACTGAGCTTATAAGACAGAGCCACCTCTTTGATGGTGCAATCATGGGATACACAGATCACCTTTATTTGGGGGTGACACAGCAGATTGAGAGCCCAGGCATGGACCCTCCACATATGCACTGTGGGTCGGGCCTAAAGAAGAGCTGAAGCAGTGCCGGTCTTGGGATCTTCCAAGTACAACCTAAACCCTAGACACACACCCTTTGATTTTCCTGGTCCAAAAGACCAGAAGGGGGGATTGTCCTGTCTTATAGGGAACCATCCTATTAGACAGAGCCTTTGCCAGGTGATTTAATCCTTTGGCTAGTCTCCGAGTCACAGATACTCCCTCTGTATCTGGGAAACAAGGATAGCACCTAATCATAACCACACTTATCCAAGGCACCTTCTCTGAGAAGGGAATCTGTTTCTCTTCTTCTTCTTCTTCTTCTTCTTCTTCTTCTTCTTCTTCTTCTTCGTCTTCTTCTTCTTCTTCTTCTTCTTCTTCTTCTTCTTCTTTTCTTTTTAAGATTTGGCTGGGCCTGGTAACCCACACCTTTAATGGCAGCACTCAGGAGGCAAACAAAAAAGATCTCTATGAATTTAACACCAGCCTGGTCTACAAATCAAATTCCAGGCCAGCCAGGGCTCCACAATGATGTTTCAACATCTCTCTCAGAGAGAGAGAGAGAGAGAGAGAGAGAGAGAGAGAGAGAGAGAGATTTATGTTTACATTTTTAGTTTTACGGATATGAGTGTTTTGCTTGTGTATATGTATGTGTACCGTGTGCATGCCTAATGCCGAAGGAGTCTAGAAGAGGGTCACAGATCTCCTGAAGCTGAAGTTAGAGAAAGTTTGTGAGCTACCCTGTGAGTGCTGGGAACTTAGTACTAGTCCTCTGCAAGAGGAGCTTGTGCTCTTAACTACTGAGTGTATCTCCGATCTGGAATCTATTTTCATTATATAAAAAAAAAAAAATCCGTTGTCCAATAAAAAATACTACAAGAGGATTTTTGGCCACAGCCACCAGACAAAGGAAGTTACTTCTGAGATAAAATCTCAAGGGACTTTCAAGGCAGTCTGGATCCTGACTGTCCATTATCAGTTCCATACCCCAGAGGGTCCAGCCTTGCTTTCTAGAATGAGGTTCTGAATCATCCTTATACAACTTAGCAATAAAGCCTTTTTGCTGTTTTCGTTCTGTGGGTTTCTCTTTCTTGGAATTCATCTGTCTGCTGAATGGAGGTGATGTGGTGATGGCATCCCTTGGCTGAAGGATCTCCGTCTCTGTGGGAACTGGCTTTGAGAAAGACTGCGACCCTGGGCTAGTCTGTTCTCTGTTGCTGTGATAAACACTGTGACCAAAAGCAACCTGGGTTTACTTCCTCTTACAGTTTATAGTCCATCACTGAAAGAAAGCCAGGAACCTGGAAGCCAGAACGGAGACAGAAGCCAAGGAGAAATGCTGCTTATCAGCTCACCCTGCATAGCTTCCTCAGCTTGCATTTTAAACTACTCAGGACCTGTCCAGGTGTAGCACCACCCACAGTAGGCAGGGCCCTTCCACACCAACCCTGACTCAAAATGCCTCCTACACTTCCCAACAGGCCAACCTGATGGGAACATTTTCTCATCTGAGTTCCCGTCTTCTGGCTTATATCAAGTGGACAACAAACAAACGAACAACAACAAATCAGCACACCTTTCAATCATAGAACACGCAGGAAACATCCAACGTAGTATTCTTTTGTGATTTTTAAGTTGGTATCATCAGAAATTTGTGGCAAACTAACTTAGAAATAAAAGAGGAAGGCATGTTTCTTTAAATAGGGAAGTTAGAGACGTGGATCTTCAAGTCCAATTGGCTCCAAGCTCATGTTGCACCAGTTATTTGTCTTTTGACTTGTCCATTCATCTGTCTGTCTATCAAGCTATCCAATATCCAACCATGGGGAGAGGGGGTATATTCACACCCCTCTCCTTCCGTCTATCTATGCTATGCACGCATATACCCATTGATCTATCTATTTGATTGATAGATCAATTCATCCATCTATCCACTCACCAATCCATCCATCCATCCATCCATCCATCCAACCTTACATCACATTTCATCCTTTATATGCTGAGACTATTCTCTGGTAGTTTCTACTACATTGTAAGAAAAAAAAATGCCCCCTAGCTCTGGGATTTTTATCTCTTTGGGGGAGACTACTCTTTCTCAACACTTACATTGGTCTCTGAAAGAATTTTTCTGGCCTGCCTGGGTCTCACACCCACTCTTAGATGGGAGTGGGCTTGGTTGCAAGCTCTCTATTGGCTAACCCACCAGAAGCATACGGAATTCGATCATCTCAGACAAACAAGGTAGTAAGAGATATGTGCTGCATGGGTTTTTACTATAATGCAATGACAATGACTTTCTCTGTGGTATGCAATGGGTATCATACTATAACACAGAGATCCCTAAAGCTCTAACAGGCGTTTAAATATATTTAAAGGAAATTTCCCTATTACACATGTGTGCGCACGCATGCACAAACACTACAACTCTAGCAGAAATGCTAATTTAGAAAATGAGTTGGAGGGGTATCAAGAAATGTTTTCACAGGAAAGTAAATCAAAGGAATCAGATCAGATCAGCTAATTCTTTGATTTGAAATGACCTTGTATAAATCGTGCAAGAAATAGAAGAGATGGGGAGTTCATTTAGGCACTCTATTTCTCAGGAGCCATTTTTTAGACACTAAACCCTTTCTTCCACTTAGGACTCAGAAGCCAGAGTTCCACAGAATCTGTGAAGTGTAAATGAGTCTCCTGAAAGGTAGAGAGAGGGGAAGAAAGGCCTTTGGGTTTTGATATACAGTGTGGAGAGTACAGGTCAGCAGAGGAAAAAAAAGGTCATTCAAACAAAGATCCCCAAGAGGCCTACAAATGTGTCTCATTTTGTGAGCATTACACATGCTGGGGAGAGAGGGCTGTCAGATATTGATTTACGGATTGGACCACCAAATGCAACTTTCTGTCTGTCTTTAAAGACATTGCTCATTACCTTCGGGGAAGAATGAAATCCAACAGGCCGGCTTTCAATCATGTAGGAGCTGACTGTCCTCATGTGAGTTACGCAAACCCTTTTCCTGCCTGACCTGTCAATGCAATTACATCACCCTAAGGAGCACAGCGGAGCAGAGCCTGGGGAGGATGGAAATCCGTAACTGAAAGGCCTGTTGTAAATGTGGGTGGTGCAGGCCTCTCCTTCCCTGCTCCTTCTGCTACTTATGAGCATCACACAAAGGCTCTAGACTATTGTCTGTGGTGTTACCGTCATTTTGCTCCTGTCCTCCTCGACTTTGGCCTCTTAGAATCTGTTCTTGGGGGGAGGGGTGTGATACAGATGTAGGTGAGCCACTCTACAGACACGTTCTCTACACTTTGACCAGTTGTGAGTTTCTGTGTTAACCAGCATTCAGGGCTGTTTTTTTTTTTTTTTTTTTTTTTTTTTTTTTTTTTTCCAAAGGCTAACACAAGGCTATTTCCTATGCAGTCTTCAAAACCCTACCCGGCAGAACATGGTGGCACACTGTAATCGTGGCTCTGCAGGACTAAGGCAGGAAGAGCACAATTTCTAAGCTTCTCATGCTACAACAAAGAGACACTACCTCAAAATTAACAACAGGGATATACAAGGTTTGAAATCTTTCCATCAGCTTCTGTGCCCTAGCACATGTTCCTGGAAAGACCTAATTCATACCTCCTTTTAAAAATGCCCTTCTGGCAGGGCGGCGGTGGCACACACCTTTAATCCCAGCACTCAGGAAGCAAAGCCAGGTGGATCTCTGTGAGTTCGAGGCCAGCCTGGTCTACAAAGTGAGATCCAGAACAGGCACCAAAACTACACAGGGAAACCCTGTCTTGAAAAATCAAAAATAATAAAAATTAAAAAATAAAAATGCCCCTCTGTTTTCCTTGAGATGGAGTTTCATCAAACCCAGGATGGCCCCCCGAACTCCGCGGCCTCAACAGTCCTCTTGCCTTAGCCTTCACAGTAGTTGGGACTGTAACCGAGCACTCCCCGCACTGGCTTGAAAATACTGTTCCGTTTCAACTTTGTTTTTTTGTTTTCACGTTTGTTCAGGTTTTGACACAGGTTCCTCTGCAGTCCAAGCTGGCCTTGGACTCACTAAACTCACTTTTAAATGGCAACGTTGTTCACCTAGAAGGTTCTACATACTACCTACAGCATTTCTCTGTTACTCTCAGTGAGTCCACAGTTTTTCTAAGGATTGTTTCTGAGGTGGGCTTCTACGTGTGTAAAAGGTGAAAGGTGGCAGAGGCTCGGATCTTCAGAAATCAACACTCTCATTTTCACGTTGAATGTCAGACTCTAGCCGCTCCTCTCTGTGCTTCCCAGCTTCCGTGAAGGAAGCAGTTTCCTCTGCTATGAATACCAAACGTGATATGCTACCCACCACAGACCCAAAGGCAGTGAATCAACCCACCGAGGATGGAAACCTCTAAGAGTACGGGCTCAGTAAACTGCTCTGTTCCAAATTGATCATCTCAGTTATTCTGTTACAGTAATACAAAGCCAGTAAAGAAAGCCAAGGAAAACAGGACATCCTCATTGTTCTAGACAAGGGGAATCTCACACTCTCAGCCTCATGCTCCCTCTGTCTCCTTCCCTAGAAAGTGAAACAAACATCAGTTTCTTGTTGGCAGCAGGGGTTCTTGGCGTGAGTGACATTACTCTGATCTCGTATACCTTGCCTAGTTTAGGCGCTCTATCCAAACCAATGGGTTCCTGTACATCGTATCCAGCAACAAGCCTTCAGGCACACTTCTGATGTCCTCTGTAGCCATGTGGAAGAATCCCTTTGCTGCCAAGTGTCAGGGAAGAAGACCTTCTAGGTCTTAGTGGTCATGTGACTTTTCCTCACAGAGAACAGAAATGAGGACGGGCGTAGCGGCATACTCCTGGAATCCCAGCACTCGGGAGGTCGAGGGAGGAGGAGTAGGGGTTCGATCTCAGATTGTAGTACACAGGGAGACTTTGTCAAAGGAGAGAGAGAGAGAGAGAGAGAGAGAGAGAGAGAGAGAGAGAGAGAGAGAGGCTTAACCCACCACTCACATTGCTGTGTTTTCTCCCTGTTGCTTTAGCATTTACTTGATGTTTCACATTTCTTGCCAGTTCATGGTGGTTCATGCCTGAAATTCCAGGACTCAGGAGGGCTGTCTTGAGTTTGAAGCCAGCCTGGGCTACATAGTGAGATCCTGTCTGTTGGTTTTACTCTGCGCTCTTACCCTGTGAGGAAAAATCATGAAACACAACAAAAACCCACTATCAAGAGTTTTATTAGGAAGAGGAAAGGACAGGACGCGATCAGGCTTGCTGAAAGACATGTGTGGAGGACGGGGAGGGTATAGCGGATCCGCCTTTTAAGGGCTACCCCGAGCAAGCGCACATGGGCCCATGTGGCTACTCTACGCATGAGCATAGATCGCATGGTCAGGAAGCGCATGGATTACGTAGGACGTTTGATCAGGAAATGACTACACCGAAATGAGTAATGTCTCGCGGGGCATGCGTGATCATGGGGGCGTGGCTAGAATTCCTATCACTGTCTCAACAAATGTGTGCAGCACCAGAAAGTAAGAGAATGTATTTACACATTCAAATCCATAACACTCCCAAAGATGGGATCCAGCAGATCTGCCCCCTCCCTGATGCTTCTTCCCCCCTGCTCACCTCCACTACCCCTCACCCTCCCAGTCCCCCTACATCCCCCCTTCCTTTCTCCCCAAGTCGTTTTTTGCTGGTCAGCAGCCAGCCAGCTTCCTGTCCAGCCAAGGACTCTTTTCCATGATGAAAATAGAAACATTTTCGTGAATTTAAATTCTCCCACGTGTGTGTATTGACAAAAAGAGGGAGGGAGGCTTCTCTCAGTGCCCAAAGGGTTAAAGATTTGCGTGCTGGTGGCAAACAACTCTTCTCTTTCTGTTTATGTTTCTGCTCCACAATTTTCAGTGACTCAGGCATCCGGAAAAGAATGGCTTCCAGGTCGGGGGAGGGGTGGCCTCGGAGGTAGCTGCTGCTCACACTATAAAGAGTGCATCATCACACAGAACACCTGAAGAGTGTGGGAGCCTATTTTTAACTCCAACAGCTAGGCTCCAAGTTTCATATTTTTCTCTGAATTCTTGTCTCCCTCTCCATCCAGCCACCAAGCGATGTCAATGATCTGGGGCAGGGCTGGAGTGAAGGCAGGCGTCACTTTCTTGGTTGCCACTTGCGGACTGTTGCATTACAATCTGAGCCATTTCGTCCAGCAATGGTGAAATAAGCAAAATATTCTCGTAAAGAAAAAGTAGATGGATAAAAATCAAGAGCTTGACTGCTCTTTTGTGAAGGCCTTTATATTTTCACATCGTGAGATTATGGAAGAAGTAGAGAAGAAGAGGAGGAGGAGAAGTAGAAGGAGAAGAAAGAGAAAGAAAGGGAGAGAGAGAAGGAAGGAGGGAGGGAAGAACAAAGAGAGAGGAAGGAAGGAAGGAAGGAAGGAAGGAAGGAAGGAAGGAAGGAAGGAAGGGAGAAAAAGTGAGGCCAGTAGGTGACTCAGTGGGTAAAGGTACTTGTCACCAACCCTGAGCACCTGAGTTGGATCCCAGAATTCACATGGTGGAAGGGAGCACACCATGGTCTCACACACACACAGACATACACTCATAAGCAAGAAGTGGAGGGCAGGAATGCAGCTCAGAGGCAAAGCCCTCGCTTCTTTTGCTCACGGGGTCTAATCCTTAGCTGGGGAGAAGAGGACAGAGAGGAGAGGGAAGGAGGGTACAGAAAGGGGATGAGGGTGGGGAGAGATGGGGGAAGGGAAAAGAGGGAGAGAAGTTAAAGGGGGCTGTGAAAAGGAGGCCCTTGTTTTGCACAAACCATGAAAACTCTTCCTGGGTCCTTGCATGCTCTCTCTGTCCTGGGCGTGGGGGATTCTGTTGGCAGCTATTTCAAACGCGATGTCTGGGGTCAGTGACGTGTAAAATATGGGGTCTAACTTATCTAGTCCCTAAGTGACATTTCTACTTCTGTGACCAAATAGCCTTCTGGGCACTAATCTGATTTGGGGTGCAGGATGGGATTGACAGAAAAATATTTCCTGTACTTTTGGGAGGAGTTGGGTAAACTAGAATTGATTACATTTGAAAACTGTCCACGGCCAAGACCTCATTGGGCTAGGTATGCATGTAAGCCACGCATTAAGGAAGGAAAAATTCTTCTGAGCCTTCGGTCTAAACTGTCCTTGAACGTGCTCTTCCCCTTTCTTGGAGTGAGGGGAACTTAGCTGAATGTCCACATCTTCTCTGTGTTCCGAATACAACATCTGAGTGCTTCTCAAAAAAAGCTCCACTCTGTAATATTTCCTCAGTTCAGCCTAGGCTCACTCTTAGCCTGGCTGTGGATGGCTCTTATCCTGTGGTCACCATAGCTCTGTTATCTTGAGGGTACTTTTAAACAAATCCCTTTTTATCTTCTCTTCCAAAGCCCCTTCCATCAGGGCCTACTGTCTGTTTCAATGAGGTAGCCCCACACAGTAGGCACTCAATAAATATTTGTCGGTTGATTTCTGAGGCATCTGGGGAGTTGGCGTCTGGAGTGTTCTTCCTGCATTTAGGTCTCTCTCCCAGGCTGGAGGCCACAGTTTAACAAAGCCAGGCAAGGTCACGAGGAGCCTGGAAAGCCTTTCAAGTTGAATAATGAGAAGCGATGTTAATTACCGACGGGGCCATTTAGAAGGAAGAAAAACGCTATCTCTTATTAATTTTGCTGAAATGGACACACTCTTGTCCGTGGCTAATGGTTAACAAAAGCCTTCCTTTTTGAAGACAGAACAGGAAGACAACTGTTACAAAAGGACCCCCAGAGTCACCACACAGAGACTTCCTGTCCCTACAGTCTGCACTGGCCAGAGATAGCCTATCTTGCTTGTTTTGTTTTGTTTTGTTTTTTAAAGATACAGTTAGAAAACTATCCATGAGCGCTTCAAAGATTTATTTGGACGGAGATGTTGGAACAGCACACAGAGGGGTTCAGCCTCAGAAGCCAGGCTGGCTGAAGGAGAAAGAAGTCTAGTGAGTGTACATCTAAGTGAGAAGGAGAACTTGGGAAGGGCGCGGAGAGGTGGTGGGGGAGGGGGGCAGCGTGTAGAATAGAAATTCCTCCAGGTAGTGGAAGCACTAATTTACTCAGAAAGAATGGGCTGGTTCTGCAGGCTGAGATTGCCGAGCTGGATAAGCCTCTGGAAACTCAGGGCTCCTCCGCTTTCAACCTCAACACTGGGCTTGGCAGTCTTGAACTTCAAGTGGACCTGTTTAAGCTGATCAGAGGAAGCAGGCTGACAGTGAGCTGATTAGAAACCTCTCAGAGACCCTTCTTTAAAAAGGGAACAGATTCCTTGATGTCCCCCTACCCCCACCAGCTTGCGGAGAGACCCAGTGTGGTAATAAAGAAGAAAGGTTGGGGGCTGGAGGGGGGGAGGGGGCGGGGCGGGAGCGCCTGTTTTAGAACTGGGCCAGATCCCTGCCAGCCTTCCTCCTCCTGGCGAGCTCTGCTTGGGAGTGTTTGAAGATAACAGAGAGGAAATAACCGATAGGCAGGAGGAGCTGGACTTGAGGAGACGAGAGCAAGCTGTTTTCTTGACCCAGGCTTATCTCAAGCCTGCCAAAAACTAGTCATCTATCAGAGACCCATAAATAGGTTACAACAGAGAGTAAAACGCTACTTTCCACAGTACACGCTTAGAAAGGAGCATGGCAAACATCCCTGGAGTCCTTTGCAATACACACACAAAGGTATTCATTTGTCGCCAAGGGGGAGGTGGGGCATTTAAAAGACACACTGTTCCCTAGAAGTGAAGCACTACTTTGGAGACATGCTATACGTATATTTGCATTCAGGGGGGACCATTGCAAAACCTCTAGGGGAGGGGGGGTGGGAGCAGGAGGGTTGGTGATAACATCTTGTAGAGAGAGCATCCACTGTGGAGTCTAAAGACAGGAGCCAAACACCACCCTGTCCACCTCCCTGTCCAAAGTGCCCTTATCAGCAGCAAAAATGTGCAGGTTCAGGATTTGCTGGGGGATTGCTCAGCCAGGGCCAGTTGACCTAAGATAAGGCCGGCAGGGGCCTGGAGGAGCCTACAGGCCTCCGGGAAGCTGCCTGCTGAGGCTGGCTCCTGGAGAGCCTGTGCATTGCCGCCTTCAAGCGCAGAGGAGCAGTGTAGACTCCAGACCTTCAAACAAAGATGAAGTTTACAAATTAGCTTTGGATAAATATTATCCTTCCCGTCTCCAGTGAAGAGCTGAAAAAAAAAAAAAAAAAAAAGACTCGATTCAGCTCCTAAATACACAGCATCAAACCTAAACCTTCCCAACCTGGCATCACCCTCTGACTCTTCCCCAAATAGCATGGTGATGTCATGTTCCTCATACTCCCCTAAACCAGCCACCCACCCTCCTAAAAATAACCTCACAGAGTTTTAAAAGGGAAAAAGAAAGTCTCAAAATATTTCTTTAAAATGCTTCCCTTAAACTGTCAAGCAATAAAAGTGAGCCCTCTCTTTCCTGTTTACTGATCTTGAATCTCAGGGAGTGTGTTGTCCAAAGGCCCTTCAGAAGCAAAAAATTGTCTCCCAAATAATTTTAGCTTTGGTCCTCTTAATTCTGAAGCATTCTCAGTTTTGTAAATTTTCTCTTTGTTCATCACCATTGACTAGAGTTAAGAGCAACCAAATTTTTGTTGTGAGGCCCTTTGAAAAGTACAGTTATATTCACAGAGAGGGAAGAGTCAAATTAAGGAAATGCTAACATCAGGACACAGATTATTTGGACACCCTTTGAACACCAGGACACCAGTAAGGTCTTTGAGATATAAAGGTTTAAAAGTTACCAGGGCCAGTTAAATCGTAAAGCAAGACCAAAAGGAAGCCAGACACGGGGCTGCTCAGTGGGACAGAACTTGCTTAGCAGGCGACCCTGGATTCTGTCTCCTGTGATGCAAATGTGACATATAGAAATATGTCACACCAAAGGGACCCAGGTGACCCTGGGGTTCACTTAACATTGGGATCTACTGACTCAGGCTGTGGTTGAAGTCCAGTGTTCCCAACAGGGAGTTCACACGTCCGACTCCCCACACTCAGGAGTACCTTGTCACAGCTCTCATGAACACAGTGGATGTCAGCTATTCCTGATAGATCTGCAATTCTAGAACACACCTCCTTAAAGCCAGGGATGCCTCTCCCACTTCCTTCCTTTCTCATAAATTGCTGCAGGTTGCCTTTGATCTCCGAGTAGCGCTTCCTATAAAAAAGAAGCAAAGTAACTGTGATATAGACGAGCCTTCTCCAGAATCCAGTAAAAATTGAGTTAAGAGGCCCCCTGGCAGAGATGGGAGATTTACTCTGATAATTCTTGACTTAAGACAAACAAAGGGAGAGCAAAGGTTAAGAACTTTGGGCCAAACTTGCCCTGTGGTTAGGAAGACTTGATGTCATAAAAACCCAGTGCCCCCACCCCCCAAAAAATGTGCCTTTAAAAATAGGGGGGGTTTAATGGGCTGGAGAGAAGGCTCAGCAAGAGTGTCTGCTGCCAGCTATACGTCTGGCAGAGGATTAATACCCAGAATATATAAAGAACTTTAGAAACAGAGAGTCCAAAAAAGAAAAAGACCCTTTGAAGAAATGGGCCTGGAATCCAAACAGAGTTCTCAAAATAAGAAAGAAAAAAAGGGAGGGGGGAGCAAAGAAATATCTCAAAAAAAAAAAAAAAAAATGTTCATCATCCCTGGAAATTAGGAAAATGCAAATCAGAACAACTTTGAAATCTCATTTTACCCTAGTCAGAATGGTAAAGATCAACAGAACAACCAAGAACAAATGCTGGAAGGGATTGGGGAGAGGAAATCCTTCTTCACTGCTGGTGGGATTGCAAACTGGTCCAGCCACTCTGCAAACCAGTGTGAAGAATCCTCAGAAAGCTAAAAATAAATCTATAGATGGCCCGGCTACACAACTCCATGGCATACACCAGAAGGACTTGATATCCTACTCCACAGAAAACTTACTCAGCTGTATTCATAGTCTTTCTATTCACAATAGGGAGGGAATGGAAACAACCTAAACATCCTTCAACTGAAAAATAGGTAGTGAAATGTGGTATATGTTCAAATGAAATACTATTCAGCTATAAAAAATGAAATCATGAACTTACAGATACATGAATGGAACTAGAAAAGGTCATGTTGGATGAGGTAGCCTAGACTCCGAAGGACAAACACCACATACTCTCTCCTCTCTGAGGTTCCTAATGCCAAATCTTCAGTTATCAGTATACAAAAGAAATCTCTGTGATAACCTATAGCTCTCCAATTGGACCTAAGACCTATTCAACAAAAGGGAAATCATGCCTGGTATTGGAAACCTAGGCAACTACCAGGACTAGCGATGACACAGACCTTGGACCCGAACCTACACCTGACTACGTTCTAAGTGGTTATCCTTATAGCCATAGGTAAGTATAATTCCCACCCTCAGCAAGGAAACTTCTCTCTGCAACAGACTCTTTGAAGACTCGGACAGAAAACCACAGCTTACCAAATTGCAGAGTGATGGAGCCCAGTCCCAAATCATGCATGTGCAACACAACTCCAGCAGCTGAGAGTTGGGAACATTGTGGAAGAGGAGACAGAAAGACTGTAAGAAAAGAACCAAAGAAATGGGGAGTTTGCTGTGACTCTAGAAATGTGAGGAAGTACACCCAGGAAATCTCACCAACACAGATTCCCAAACATGACCTGAACAAGGACTACGCCAACAGACATGTATAGGGGAAAGTTCAAGAGGCCTCAGCCCTGACAATGGACTAGAGGCAGTTGAGGAATACTGAGAGCAGGAGGCAGGAGGAACAGTCAGTCTTCCCCAGGGAAGAGCACACCACTTGCTTGTCCAATACCAAATGGTCAACCTTGACCGTATACATAAAAGTAACATTACACAGACTGAGCAGGCTATATTTATGTATTTATATAAATACACACACACACACACACACACACACACACACACACACACACACACACCAATTAAATAATAAGTGGGAAAGAGAACAAGAGGGAAGTACATGGGAAGGTTTGAAGGGAAGAGAGGGAAGGGGGAAATGCTGTAATTATATTGCAATCACAATATTTTTTTATATTAAAAAAAAGTGCTTGCTGCTCAATAGTGAAGACCAGAGTTCAGATCACAACAACCACACTGGGTAGCTCACAACCATCCTATAACTCCAACTCCAAGGGATCCAGCAACTGCTTCTGGCCTTTGCTAGAACCCAAATGAACAGTGTGTGTGTGTGTGTGTGTGTGTGTACACACTCAAATGTCAAAGTATATGTGTGTGTATAGATGTATGTATCTGAATATCTTTAAAGGCATTACATCCTTGAGTTATGGATCATGTGGAGGTGTTTTCTTTTTTCTTTCTCTTTTAAAACAATAATTTTTATTTTACACATTTTAGGGTTTTTCCTGTGTGTGTGTGTGTGTGTGTGTGTGTGTGTACCACAGTGTGTGTGTCTGGTACCCATGGAGGCCAGAAGAGGGTATTGGATAGTCTAGAACTAGAGTTACAGAAGGTTGTTAGACACGATGTGGGTTCCAGGAGCCAAATCTGGGTCCACTGGAAGTGCTCTTAACCACCAAGCTAACCCCATGTTTTCAAATATCTGTTTTTGATCAGGGTCTGTCCTAAATCTTCACCAAGTGAGGTCAAAACAACCATGAAAGTAGTGCCCAGGAAGAGGACTTTTACAGCCCCTCCCCCCAGGAAGCCATTTCTATTGTCTCATCATCTGTGAGCATGCAAGCTCCATCCCTGCTTGCATGCTTAAAATCCTTCAAAAAACCGGGCGGTGGTAGCGCACGCCTGTAATCCCAGCATTCTGGAGGCAGGGACAGGTGGATCTCTGTGAGTTTGAGGCCAGCCTGGTCTACAAAGTGAGTTCCAGGACAGCCTCCAATGCTACAGACAAACCGTGTCTCAAAAAAAACAAAAACAAACAACAACAAAAAAGCCCTTCAAAAATACCTTCTACTTGTTCTCCTTCAAATGCAGTATCTAGACATCTCCTGAACTTTCCTAGATGTGCCAGGTGCTGCCAGCTTTCAGTCCCTCTCTCAAGCTCCTCATATACCCACAATTCCTTCCTATGTGCTCCATGTTGTGTCTCCTAAGAACGGGGTAAAACACAGTGGTGCATATAGCAGTGACTCCAGAATCAGAGGAAGGAGGAATCTCTTCCAAGCTTAGAAGGCAGAGGCCAGTCTTGATCTAAGGCCAGAGTAGGTTGGGGTTGGGAGCTGCAAGATGGAGATGCGTCAGAAGGTACCACAGACATGCCACACAGCAGGGTTGAGACAAGAATAGAGGCAGGGATGGGCAGGGTACCCCTAGGTGGGAAAAGTCAGTAGGAAACCATCCTCCCTGGAGGGGTGGGCCTGTGGGAGACTCCTAGAAATCAAGTTGAAAGTGAAAGGTGGCAAGGACCCATAGAAATATGATGGCCAGCTGAGGACCTTGGAATTATCAAAAAGGTTATAGCCAACCACTTCTGATTTTTAAAGAGAGTAGCCCACAGCTGTGTACAAAACCTAAGAGACCTCAACAAGACACAAAAGGGCCTTGACTAAGGATTCTGGAGAAGCATGTTGACCAAGACTGAGGCAAAGGTCTTTAAAAAGCAAAGCTAGATCAGCCCTGGGTCTTGCCTTTAGCCTAGCAGACCAGTCAAGGTCTCCAACAGAGAGATAACATCCCTCCAAGTAGGTCTTGTATATGATGCCAGAGTTGCTGTGTGCAAGGCCACATGCCTCAGAATGAACACGCATTTGTTTTTGTTTGTTTGTTTGTTTGTTTGTTTGTTTGTTTGTTTTCATGTCATAGGGCTGTTTCTATTCCAGTTAGCACTGGGCAGAAGCCCTGGAACTGTAGGGCTTGAGTCACACACAAGCACACCCTTTCACAGAGGGCCAACTGCTTCCCAAGAACAGAGCCCTAGAGGACAAGAATGAAAGCTAGCAGTCCCGAGCAAGGCAGAGACACCTTCCCCCAAACACAAGTCTGGTTAAGCTCATCTATTCGTTGACAGACAGACAGAAGCAAGGAGACAGGGAGCAGCATGTCCTGGTTGACACTGGCATTTGGAGAACCAGGTTACACATATGGGCAGATAGAAAGACACAGAGGTGTTGCTTTTTTAGAAAAATTAAACATTTATTTGTATGTGTGTGGGCATGCACATGCCACTGTATCTGTATAGAGGTCAGAAAACAACTTTTGGGAATTGGTTCTCATCTTCCACCATGTAAGTCATTATGTTAGGTGGCAAGTAGCCTTTCTGACCTATTAAGCTATCACCAGCCCCATAAGGCTATTTCTTATATGCATATGGTACATGCTTGTTACATTATATACATGTGCATACACTGTAAATATGTGTGTATGTCTCTGAGAGGCTTGCTGATGACTGCTACATAGTGTTCATAAGTATGTAACTTATCTGGCAAGCCTGTTAGGACTAGTGAGCTACTCCTTTACTCAGTTACTTTAGGGAAAACCTGAATGATCTTTATGTCCTTGAGCGCCCCAAGGACAGGATGCTGAGAAGTAGGAAATCGTGGACCTCTAAGCACGCTCTCATTGATTAACGTGCCTCACCCTCATCCACAGCCCAGTGACTACAAAGCATTCCACTCTCAGAATCCCTTTTCCATCCTGGGATGTTTTCACTTAAAACAGGCAAGTGTAGGTTGCTTTCTGCACCGAGGGCAGCCCTGCCGAGCTACACACAGCCTGCGGTTTGTATGGAAGGTACAGCCTCCAAACCTCACCATTCACGGGATTCCTGTGGATTTGGCTTTATCTCTGGACAAGGGACTGCACTCTGACAAGCTGCTGAACAAGCTTGCTTCTCACAGAGTAATGAGACAGTTTGAAAAGCCATTTAGTAATAACTCCGCCAGCCAGTTTTGCTAACCAGTGGCCCTTAACAAAACGGCCTTCATTTCTCCCTTGGTCTAGAGGTGAGGGTGTGGCTTCTGAAAGCTCCAAGAGTGTCTGCATGTCAAGACACACAACTCAGAGTTCTGGAGCAGTGGCCGGGAAGGGCTTAGTGAAAATGGTGGGTTGTGTTTCGGCTACAAGTAAGACCCACCTAGAGGTGAAAAGACAATCAGCAAAGCCACAGTGTTGAGACTCCTGAAATGGAAACCAGCTGTCTCCAAAGGGAACTTTGGCTGCCCTCTGCACCTCGGTGGGCGGCCATGTGGCAGCCGCTCTCTAGCCCGATTCCTCTGCTGAGGACCTAGTGCTCATTAGCTAGAGCAGCACATGGGCCAAACTGACTGACTCTTGGGGGACCAACAGAGTTGGAGGGAGGATGGGCGAGAAAGAAGAAGTGTCACAACTGTAATCCCAGCACCGGGGAGGTTGAGACAGGGGGATCATGACTCAGAGACCAACCTGGGCCTGCGTAGTGAGTTCCTGTCTCAAAATAATAATAACAACATGACAAGCAAAAACAGAGAAGCGGTTCTGGGGAAGATGCGCCATCAGGTTAGGAGAAGGAAGCAGCCCCACAGTTAGACACTACGGGAAAGGCTTTCTGGACTTCGGTGACCGAGATTCTTGGAGGAATCATCTTTTTCTGAGGAAACTTGGTCAATACAAAGAAGACACTGGGAGGGAGGGAGGCTGACTGGGAGAGTGTTCTACTCAAAGGCAGACGGTTTGGAAGACTTACAGCTGAAAGAGAATTTAGGATGCTGAGGTGTACTTATTGTTTTAAGTGAATACACACACGAACGTATGTGCACACACACATATTCCAAGTATAGCACTTAAAGATAAGAAAAACAATTCATGGGGGGCGGGGGTGGGGGAGGGAAGCTGGGCAAAGGAAGACAATAAAGCAGGGAGAATGGATGCAAAAGCAAAGGAAAACTAGACTGTTTTCTCTCCCTCCCTCCCTCCCTCTCTCCCTTTCTCCCTCTCTCCCTCTCTCTCTCTCCCTTCTTCCCTCCCTCCCTCCCTCCCTCTTTCTCTCCCTCCCTCCTTCTCCCCTTCTTTCTTCCTTCCTTTATGCTTTTGAGATTTTCTTCTTGGTGAATTGGCTCTTGTTATATACGTAGCCCAGGCTGGCCTGAAGTCTTTGCTAATCATACCTCAGCTTCTCAAGTATTTTGATTGCATGCCTGCTGACTAGAAACTAGAACATCCTCATTAGGGAAGCCCTGTTTTTTTTTTATTTTTAATATTTAATTAATATTTCTATACAGAAGACTTTTGAAAATGGCTATAGAATCACAGAAGAACTTCAGTGTCTGAGGAAGTAATCTCCCACATGCTTCTCTTCTAAGGAGAGAGACTAATCCCCCCACACACAGGTGGCCTGGGCACAATAGAAGGCCGTGTGTTCTTCTCTCCCGCCTTGAGGCCAAGCCACGAGCCCACACTGGTGACACTCTTGCAGTGACAGCCTGGCCTAGAGTTAGGTCTGTGAATACACAACCATGGTTATTGCCCACTGTGTCTCAAGATGAGGGGACGCATTCTTCCTATGAGAGAAGGTCACAGAAACAAGGAACCAGGATGAAGAGGGAATGGAGGAAAATTATATGTTTGAGTGAAGATGGAGAGGCAGCAAAGTGAACTATAAAGGAAAAGGAGGGGGGATTCAAATCTAAAGTTTCTAAATTACCCTTGGCTCAAAGGTCTGGTTTACCACTGAAACAGTATAATTATAAAGTTGGCGTAAAACGGACCAAGGATCTAGTTACTAATTTCTCACTAGCAATAGCATCAAAACCCTTTTTTGCTAGTAGCCAGTCTCCTGACAAAAACCGTGTGTCTCTTGCATGATGGGATCTATAGGGAGAGCTGGTTTCAATCAGGCCAGCCTATAAAATGGTATGCACTTACGGTCTCCTTCTCAGATGTCAATCGGAGCAGAGAAAGTGCGGGCTGGGATTGTCAGAGTAACTAGTGGGAAGGAAAAAAGAAAATGTAACATAAATGTTCTCTTGTCTCGTAGATGCTGTACATAGGCCAAGTTTGTCAGAAAATTCCCCAGGAACCCTCTGGTGGATTTGAGAAAAAAAAAAAAAAAAAAAGACCAGAAACATTCCTGTTGTGTTCATGTTTCTGAACCTGATTCTGCTCAGCCTCAAAGAGGTGAGTCTGACCTGGTTACAGGCTGTGGTGGGTGCTCCCATCTGGATGTTTTCTGCAGAAAGACTACCATTCTCACCCCATTCTAGTTAATAGGCACAGGAGACATCCAAAGGACAGCCAAGTTGGATTCCTGTTGATCTTGGCAACTGGGTAGCCAGGGACAATTCATTTCCAAAGTACAAAATCCCAACATAGGAAAAAGTGGCTGGAACTTCCACAGGGTGGATATTTTTCTCTTTCTTGCTATTACTTTTGTTTCCTAGCAAATCTAAAGGAGAGGAATAAGGTTTTGTTTTGTTTTCTCTTGTTTTAATTACAACATACTATCCCTTTTCAGAATCAAGATCCCATGTTCTTTACCAACATTAAAAAAAATAGAGCTGGAAAGGCAGCCTGGGCAAGATCATGGAAGGTATCATAACTTGGCTTTTATGTTTTTCTGTAGGCCTGTGATCCTCAACTTGGAGTGAATTGCCCTCCATGGAATATGGTGATGGTGTCTGTAGATTTACATATTTGATAAGAATCACCAAGATGTAGAGAAGGGGAGCAGAGTGGTTCTGGTGTCGGTGAGTAGGAATCAAGGAAGTCACAGAATTCCTGCAGAGCAAAGAACAGCCTGCTGCACGGCGAATTTCTCTGAAGCAAACGCTAACAGTACAGAGATGGAAAACCCCATGCTCTAACGCCAGCTCCAGCAACAATCGAGAACATAATAACTACGATGGTGTTTTGGTGCGGTAATTATGGTGAGGATATAAGATTCAGTGGAGAGGAGAAGGTTAAGACGTGGAAAAATCAAACTTCGTCTTAGGTTAATCAAGAACCTAGAGTGTGTATGTGATTATAAATCAGGAGCTGAGAATACAAAATGAGTACCTTATTCCTGGTAAGGGATATGGGGAGACTCAACTCAGACCTTACAAAATGTGTGTGGGCTTATGGCCTTTTGCTAGCAGTCAGGAGCCTCCTGAAGTGAAGCCTGCACTCGATCAGCAGCCAAGGAAATGGAAGAAAGGGGTTGATGTACAGAGAAGATGCAAAAGACCAGAAAAGTCAAAGACATCATAGAGGTATAGGGCAGGGCAGCTCCATGGATAGGGCTGTGTATGAGTGACACGGGCAGCACCAGTGTGTGCTTTTTGCTCGTTTGTTTGTTTGTTTTGTACGTGTGTGCATGTGCGTGCGTGTGCGTGTGTGTTTCGCATCTACGTCACAGGGAATGGGAAGGTGCCTGTGCACTATCACAGAAGCCACAGGAAGATGTCCAGTGTCCTACTCCTTCGCTCTCCATCTTATTTCCTTGAGAAAGGTTCTCCCACCAAACCTGGCTGTGGAGCTAGGCTGGTGGCCAGTAAGTCCCAGAGATCCTACTGTCTCTGCTCTGCACAGTGCTGAGGTTATAGGTCATCCAGGCCATGCTCCTGCTTTTTACGTGGTTGCTGGAGATTTGAACTCAGGTCCTCATGCTTGCACAGCAAGCATCACTTATCCAGTGAGCCACCTCCCCATCCTTGATTTTTTTTTTTGTTTGAGGCATGTACAGGACAGGAACAAGCAACTAATATGAGAAATGACCAATGACCATACATTTTAAAAGCTTGCTTGATGTTACTAATCAAAGAAATGGATACTAAATCCATTATGTTCATTTTTATCTTTCAGATTGACAAGAAAATTTTCTTCTGCAGTCTTAGCCCTGATGAGACGAAACAAGAATTCCCAGTCTATGAAGGTGGGCAAATTTATTAGACCTTCCTAATGGGAAAGTTGACCATGGCTTGTATTCATCTGGGCATTCAAGAAAATCAGAAGCAATACAATCCACAGAGGTCGAAAAGAAAGGATGTATTATGGAATCAGCTCACATGATTGTGGAGGCTGAAAGACCCATGACAGGCCATCTGCAAGCTGAAGAGCCAGAGTCACCAGTGGCGGGACTCACATGCAAAGGCCTGAGGTCCCAGAAGCCAATGGTGTAACCCCCAGGCTAGAGCCAAAAGCCTGAAAAAGGGCTGGATGGTGGGAGCAGTGGTGTGGGTCCCAGAGTCAGGAGGACCAGAGGACTTGGGGCTTTGATTTTTTTCTTTTTGTTTTTGTTTTTGTTTTTTTGTTTTTTGAGACAAGATTTCTCAGTGTTGTTTTGTTGCCTGTCCTGGATCTTGCTCTGTAGATCAGGTTGGCCTTGAACTCACAAGAGATCCGCCTGGCTCTGCCCCAAGTGCTGGGATTAAAGGTGTGCGCCACCACTGCCCGGCTTGGGGTTTTGATGTTTTAATAGCAAAGAAAAATGTATACCATCTTCAGAAAAGAAAGGAGATTCTTGTTTCCTCTGCCTTTTAAAGTGTGTGTGTGTGTGTGTGTGTGTGTGTGTGTGTGTGTGTGTGTGTGTATCTGTGTATGATACCACAACATGCTTGTTACATATTACAGGCTAATAAATTCAACATCAGGACTATGGCTGTAGCTCAATGGCTGTAGTTCAATGGATAAAGTACTTGCCTAGCATGCCCTGGACCCTGGCTTCCTTCCTCAGAGTGGTTCACCTGCAACCCTAGCACTGGGGGGGGGGGTGGGGGAGGCCGAGAAATTCAGAATTATCCTTGCCTACACGGTAAGTCTGAGGCCAGCCTGATTTAGAAACAAATAAAAATAAAAACACCCAAGCCAAAAAATAAACATGCAACACTGAAGAGACCAAAAGCAGGCTCTAAAACAACCTGTGTAGCAAGAAGGCATTCATTTAATAAGAAGAAAATGTGCAGTGAGAGCCCCTGGGTTTAAATCCTGCTTACTCACCCCTCCAAAAGAAGAGACACTTTGTAATGGGCAGATTCCAAAGGCAATAGTGGTTGCCTCTGGGTGAAGTGTGTGCTTTTCATTTTCAGTTCTATATTTTTATTATCTGATCTATTTTATGAGTATTTTTCTTTACTGCAAAAACTAAAGCCTAAGGCCTTAAAAACATACATATACAATCTATCTGCCTTCCCAAAGAAACAAAAACAAAGATGACAGCCTACACAGTTGTTGGCATATTGAAGTGAGCTGTGCTGAATATAGTTTCAAAGGCTGGAAGCGAAGGTCCTGACAAGCTCTCAGTGCCCCATAGTCGCCTGCAGTCTGCTTTTTATGACACCGTGGTCAACACTGTCTGTTTTGTTTTGTTTTTTGTTTGGGAGGAATAGGTCTGGGTTTGAAAACTAAATTGAACTAATTCTATTTGAAGAGGAAATCCATGAATGTATCCTTTCCTCGGCTCTCCTTTGTAAACAGGTTTCCAGAAAGATCTGCATATCCCCAGATCTCCCAACCTTCTCCTCTGATTAATATGCATATTTTGGGGGATTTCAGATGTACTTGTTTTTATTTTATATGTATGAGTGCTTTGCCCACATGTATGTATATCCACCATGTACATGCCTGCTGCCCAAGGAGGTCAGAAGAGAGCATCAGATTCCCTGCAACTGGAGCTATAGACAGTTCTGAGCTGCCATGTGGGTGCTGAGAATTGAACCCAGGTCCTCTGCAAGAACAACAAGGGCTCTTAGCCTCTAAGCCATCTCTCCAGCCCCTGCATATTTTTAATGAAGATCCCCCGCTAACATACCATGCTCCTCTGATTTCGTCAGCCAGTTGCTGAGCAAATGCACCTTGGCTTTAGAGAAAATTAAACTTCATCATTTAAGACTTCCATCTGGCCAGATGGTAGTGGTGGCTTTAGAGAAAATTAAACTTCATCATTAAGATTTCCATCTGGCCAGATGGTAGTGGTGCCCACCGTTAACCCCAGCTCTTAAGAAGCAGAAGCAGGCAGCTCTCTGAGTTCCATCCAGGCCAGCCTGTTGCACTGAGCAAGTTCTAAAACAGCCAGAACTACACAGAGAAACCCTGTATCAAAAAAAAAAAAAAAAAAAAAAAAAAAAAAAAAAAAAAGATTCTCATCTGAGCCTTGTTATTTTGACTCTTTGACTGGCCTTGCCCCCTGTAACATAAAGTAGCCACAATCTCTTCAATGAACGGTTTGTTTGCCGGAAATTCTTTCTGTTCCTCGGCCTTCCTTTCCAGACTCCTAATGGTATGTATTTGCAAAGCGAAAAAACTGCCTGGCACCATTTGACTTTAATGGGAGCATTTAAACACACTTTAACCTACAAAGCTTATCGCTTAGTTACTTAACCTGTGTGAATAGGTTAAATATTTTTCCACAGTATTTATATAAATATAATACCTGGTTTCGAGTTAAACCCAATCAAAAGGAAGTTATTCTTTACTTAAATTACAGCCATTTCTTTTCATTTGTTTTTATCTTCCTCTTTTTTATGGCCACTTGACTAAGGAGGAAATTCACGAGGCAGATGTGGAAATGTCACTTTATAAATACAAGATTCTGCCGGTATACTGTTGTCTGTATTTTAAGTAAAGAGAAGGTAACTATTCCTCCAGGATGTGTGCTTTGGCCATGAACCTGAAATCTAATATAAAAATCAAGTTAATGTGAGAATTTTTTTTAGGTCCTGGAAATAAAGCATTCGGGACAGAGCTGCGGAGCTGCGGTGGGGTGGTTCTGAGGAGCATCGGAGTATTCCTCATCCCTAAACAAAGCGTCCCTTGTTCCTGAGTTTCTAAAAGGCTCCAGGCACACATACATTCAGACTCTTTGCCAATGAGGACACTCGCTATTGAGTGCCTTGTTCCTTCCCCACATGCTGCATTTACTCATTTTTCAGCAAAAAATGGCACCTTGACTGTCCCTGGAAATAACCTGAAAGCCATCCTTACATGCTCAAGTCTCTGGTCGGTTCCCCATCAAATGCTGTGGTACAGGGATGGGAGACATGGTTCCAGTTAGGAGTGCACTGCACTGCTCTGGTCTGGAGTTGGTTCCCAGTACACACTATCCTGCTGCCCACCGCTGCCTGTTACTCCAGCTCCAGGAGACTGCATGCTCCTGCCCTGTGCTAACATTTGCGCACATGCACACACGTGCACACACATTTAAAATAAGATAAATCTTTTTAAAGGATTGTTTTAGAGTACCAAGGACAGACAAAAAAGGAGGCCTTGGGGGTAAGTCTACATAACTGCCAATCTTTTGTTGTTGTTTTGTTGGTTTGGTTTGTTTTTTTGAGACAGGGTTTCTCTGTGTAGCCCTAGCTGTCCTGGAACTCACTTTGTAGGCCAGGCTGTCCTCAAACTCACAGAGCTCTACCTGCCTCTGCCTCCTGAGTGCTGGGATTAAAGGAGTGTACCACCACCACCCAGCTTGTTGTTCAAATCATTTTTTTCTCTTGAGATAAGGTTCTCATGTAGCTCAGGCTGGCCTCAAACTTGCCAGGTGGATGAAATTAATTGAAATTGTAATTCTAATTGAAATTAGAAATTCTAATCTTCCTGCTTCCACCTACTGAGTTCAGGCCTTACAAGCATGCATCATCATGCCCAGTGAATGGGGTGCTGAGGATGGAACCCAGAGTTTCATGCATGCTACGCCATCACTGTATCAACTGAATCACGTCATCTTGCATGCTCAGGATGGCACATTCCCCGGTCCTTGACCATACAAATCAGCCTCGTTCCTTAGACCTCCCGCCTTCTGTTTGTTTCACCAAAATCAGAATAGAAGGTGAGGTGAGCACTGGACTTGTAGTCCTGTGAAAGAGGGAACCCTTGCAGATGAGGCAGGTAATGGGGAAAGTGTCAAAGCAAAGTTGGCAGCCTGCATTTGAGCTTCTCATGCAGACCTGGAGATGTGTGGCATGCAGAGGGCATGCAGTAAAGACTCTGAAAGTCTCAAGGCCACCTTGCACTACACATACATTTTTATTTTTAAAAGGAAGAGAATTCACATCTGTAGTAATTATTCCGACATTGCTTGGACCAAATACCTGATAGAAGCAGCGTAAGGGTGGACTCTTATAGGGCTCTAGTTTTGGGAGACAGAGTCTATCATGGCAGCTGGAGCAGCTCCATCCACGACAGCAGAAACTTGTGTACCTAGTTCACACTTGGGTCAACAGAAATCAGTGTGGCCAAGATACAACCCTCAAGGCCCACCCCCCAGAGATCCACTTCCAGCTGGATCCCGCCTCCTAAAGGCACACAACCTCCCAATGCAGCACCGTCAGATGACCAGCAAGTGTTCAAAACACAAGCTTGTGGGGAACGTCCCACATTCAAACAGTGACAATACCTCATCTCCACAGATCACCCCTGAAAGCACATCTAAGATGTATCTCAGAGTGCCGGGTCTCTAAAGGACCAGACCTGAAGCACAGAGCTTTTATTCATTGTTTTTTCTCATCTTAAAAACCTCTACTTAGGAAAGACAGTGGTTCTAGTGCTTCAGCTGCCTAATAAACTCAGAAAGGCTGCTCAGGGCAGCTGGTACAAGACACACCAGCTAAAGACAAGCAGTCAGGCATAGCAACAGGCCTGATGTACTCATGGTGAGAAGTGAAGGGAGCCTGAGGAGGAAATACATCATCCGGGGAAGCAGGAGCAGCCAAGGAATCAGTGTGGGAATATCTCTGAGAGAGAGGTTGGCAGTCAGGAGGAGGCCATCTAGGGTTGTCCTGGTCTTGTCCTGGGAACTGTGAAATGAGTGACCTTGGATCTACAGTTTGATCCTTCTGGGCTCTATGTTTCCATCTATAGAATCAACATAGATTTGATAGTCTCTAAGATCCTTCTTCAGCTGGAGAGTTAGTTTTGATAAAGTTATTTTAGCCAATGAAATGGGACATCCATGTAGTCCCAGCTATTCACAAGACTAAAGTAGGAGGGTCACTTAAGTCAAGAGTTTAAAGCTGCCGGGCGGTGGTGGCGCACGCCTTTAATCCCAGCACTCGGGAGGCAGAGCCAGGCGGATCTCTGTGAGTTCAAGGCCAGCCTGGTCTCCAAAATGAGTTCCAGGAAAGGCAGGCACAAAGCTACACAGAGAAACCCTGTCTCAAAAAAAAAAAAAAAAAAAAAAATAAGAGTTTAAAGCCATCCTAGACCACACAAAGAGACTAGGCCAAGGTCATCCTTAGTTTCATGGCAAATCTGAGGCCAACCTGGGCTGAAAAAAGACTATCTCTCCAAAAAAGGGAAGCGAAGGGGAAGGAGAGAGTAAAAGAAAGTGGGAAGTGGGAAGGGGAGAGTAAGAAAGAGAGAAGTTGAAGGGCAGGACAGGGACCTCCTGGATATTAAATGGGACCTCAGGGTTCTCTATGAAACATCTTAAAGAACCACAAAGCTTTCGCTGAGATCTCACAGAGTTGCAGCGTAGCAGCCTTCTGTCCACACCCAGCCTCCAGCTAACAGAGCATCCAAGTCAGAGAACACAGGGAAGCCACTGCTCCTTGTTTGAACAAGCTGCAATACGCTGAGGCCACGAGCCCTCAGGCTTTGGATGTTTTCCATCTTGAGGCGACTCTGACTTGAGCTGGCAGAACCATGTGTGTAGCCTCCATTTTAGAAGCCACCTCTAGGACACTGATGGTACTCTTCCTTCTGGCCCTGGCACATGCAGAGGACTGGCTGACCTTTGATCAACCCAGTCACTCCCAAGCCGGAATCATGAGCCACTGAGGGTTACCAGATGGCTGCAGCAGGGAGCGCTGGGCACAGAGCAAATTCTCACTGGGTTATGATGGTTTTAACGCACTTAGACATCTCCCTGGTTGCTGGCCGTTTTGAGCACCTGTGGTCCATGGCTATTCTAAGAAAACATTCTCTTGGGTTCCATAACCTTTGTTCCCTCTAGATTCCTACATGTCACCCTCCAGGATCAGCTTGCTCCAACTTAAACCCCACGTTGTAGCTACAGCTCAGAGTCAAGACAGGATGCTGGACCATGGGTGTCGTGTTGACATTCTAATATATAAAGGGCACTGAGAATTTTTAATGTTATAAAGAAAAAGGACTTGGACAAATGGTCAATATACATGGGCAAGTGTGGCACATTCACAAAGAGGCCTCTGGGAAGGCTCCAGCCTGGTTCTAGTTGCTCTTGTTCCAAGCCAAGTGTGTGGTAGTGGCTCACACACCAGATCCGCAGTCTAGACCCTAGTTCTCCAAGGGAGAAGTGTTAACAAAGGCACGGGGCTAGAGGAGGCACAGGCTAGCATCTTAATGTCAGGCACAGGCTGGCATCTTAATGTGACGGCTAACCAAATGTAGAAAGAAAAGAACTCACAGATAAATACCAGGGAAACATGTAGCTGAAGTTTTCTCCAGTCCTGCCCAGCCCCACAGACCCTGCAGCCATTTATAAAAGAATCACTCAGAAGCTTATATTAATTAAAACTGCTCAGCCGTTAGCTCAGGCCTACCACTGACTAGCTCTCACATTTAAACTAACCCATTTCTATTCATCTATGGTTTTCCATGTCTTCTGTGGCTTTACCTGCATCCCATTACATGTTGGTCCTTAGGTGCCTGGCAGTGTCTTCTTACTCAGCCTTCCTCTTCCCAGAATTCCCTGCTCTGTTTGTCGTGCCTATTCTTCCTGCCTGGCTACTGGCCAATCAACGTTTTATTTATCAGCCAATCAGAGCAACCCATTCACAGCATACGGAGCAATATCCACAGCAGAAACATAGCTGTATCTAAACTCTGAAAATAAACCATTTTCGTAACCAGCAAGAATATAGCTCTCACTGCATACTGTGTTCTACACTAGAAGATGTAGTTGACTTAATTAATTTCGTACTCAAAATAACAGGATAATCAGAATGTATACCCCTTCTGCTGTTAGGTGAGGAGATGAAACCCAAGCACTCTGACTCCATCTACTTCATCCCAAACCACTATTAACCCCAGGAGCCTCAGAAAGATGGCGGGTAAAACTTCAAGCACCTCAGTTCAACACTGAGTTTGAGTCACGTTACTTATTTCCCTTCCTTTCTTTTACATACTCCAACCACATGCTCTGAATGTCAGACACCACCTGCAGCCACTGGGCTCCTGTGGAGAGCAGCTCTCCCAACTTCACATTCTCCCTTTTTTTTTTTTTTTAATTATTATTCGTTCCTGAGCCCAATTCATACTGCTCATATGCACATAGCTGTGCAAATTCTGGCAATGATGTGAAGAAAGAAGAACACTTATTCACTGTTGATGGACTGTAAATTAGTGCAGCCACAGTGGAAATCAATGTGAAGGTTCCTCAGAAAACTGAAAATAGAATTACGCTATGCCCAGCTCTAGCTCTCCCGTGCCGGGCTGTGTATCCTAAGGAGCTCCTTGAATACCCATGTTTGCTGTTTTGTTCACAGTGGCAAAGAGAGCACGTGAGCCTTCACGTCCATCACCACAGGAGTGGATAATGAAAACAGAGTATTACACACCCTGGAATTTTAGCCAACCATAAAGACAAATGAAATTTGCAGGGAACTAGATAGAACTAGAAGATAATATGTTGAGGTAAGCCAGATTCCAAAAGACAGATACCACATGTTCTCTCTCACATGCGTAGCCTAGCTTCTAAATGTTACATGTGTGTATTCACACAGAAGTGAGTATGTGTCTAGACAGAAAATGTGAAAGGAGCCACTTTGAGGGGTGGGGTGAAGGAGAGAGATGGTAAGGGAAATAGAATACATGCAAGGGGGGCTACCTGAGATGAAAGGGTATAATGTGGGGCCAGGGGGCTGGGGAAGAGGCAAGGATGGGGGCGTCATCAAAACTGAAACTGTATGGAAATGGTTTAAGGAAATCTGTCACTCAGCAAGCTAATTTTAAAAAGATGAAAGAAAAAGAAATTAATTCAAGAAGTTATATTAAAGTATTTAGGGAAAACCAAAGTTTTAAATCAATTTAGGAAGAAAACAACATGAATTCTAGCTTGGGAACTGCCAGCAAACCCTGAAGAAGAAGAAAAAAGTGTTCACATCCCCGGGGGAGAGAGATAACCCTGAGGAGTTGAAAGGGGCCCGTTACAGAGGAGCAGAACTCACAGATAAGAGACTGGCGATGGGCCTGGGATAAAAGGGAGCCGGGTTGGTAAATAGCAAAAGAAACCTAAGTGATACAAAACATCCAGAGAGAAGACAGGCTCCTTGTCTGCAGGAAAGCGGCATTTTCCCACCAGGAGGAATGATGTAATCAGCCCCAAGCTGAGGATAAGAAGCGAATTAAAACCTGCCGAAGCCCCCCCCTCCCCCACCACCTCCCCCACCTGAAACAGGACACTTCTCTCTCTATTTTTTTTGTGTGTTTTGTAGCACTAGAGATGGAAGCCAGGACCTCACGCACACTAGGCAAACACTCTGCCACCAAGCTACCCCCACCCTAGCCTAGGAAACTCTGCGTGCTCGACAACCAAAGAAATGAGCAAAAACCCTACACTCTAGTGGTTTGCAACCTAGACCTTAGAATAAGTTAGAAGTCCCAGACCTGAGTCTGGATGTTGCAATCATATGTTCCGTGTAAACGCTTCTACTGAAGGGAAAATTACAATGGTCCCAAAGGCAAGGAAACGTAGCAGATGTTAGTGAAGACTGGTAAGACACAATGCTGAGCCTGTCCCTAAGCCTGCCACAGCTGGAGGCAGAAGGTGGCAGGCTGAGCCTGTGGGATGAATGAGTTCTGCTCGGGTACTTGGGTTTTTCACCAGGGTGCAGTTAAAACTGGACAGAGGCCCTAGAGAGTAGCATCCTCCTGATATTTGGTAGCCCCATCCCAAATAGATGCAAAGAATGTCCCCTGGAGTTGATGGGAAGGAGGAGAGAGAGGCAATACCGCTACATGGACAAACTCTTCTTCATTGGCTTCTCATTCCTACACAACGGAGTTCAGCCTCGATGCCATGTCTTGGCCCCCACCCAAGCCTGGCACCCTTACTGTGTTCCCTGAACTATCAATATAGCTTTCTAGATGTCCCATCTCACCTAACTCACCTCAGATGTGACCATGAGGGCCCGAGACTAGTGTGCCTAAATGTGCAGAGCCCTCAGTTCCCCGGGAAAGAAATGGTGGCATTTCCTGCTTGAAAGCCCCTCAGAGCCGGGCTGCAGGGGCGCAAGCCTTCAATCCCAGCACTCAGGAGGCAGAGCCAGGTGGATCTCTGTGAGTGCAAGGCCAGCCTGGTCTACACAGAGAGATCCAGGACAGGCACCAAAACTACACGGAGAAACCCTGTCTCGAAAAACCAAAAAAGAAAAAAAAAAAAAAGCCCCTCAGAGCCTTCCACCAACTTCAGTAGGCGGCAAACAGTGGGCCAAATCCTACCTGCAAGCTAAGTTTTTATTTTAATTTTTTTCATTTATTTTACATCCCGACTGCAGTTTTCCCTCCCTCCTCTCCTCCCATTCCCACCTCCAGATTGATTTTTACATGTGCGGAAGGTTTTAAGTAATTTCTTAAGGAAGGTGTGAAAGAGACACACCTCTGCAAAGCCTCTCATGTTTCCCACCTGGCTCCTTTCAGAAAGTTTATTAGACCCCATGTCATGGTAGAGAACCAAGCAAATCTAAACATGGTATAATGGGAAAGACCTTTCCTGCCCTGCCTGCCTCTCCACTTCCTGCTGACCTCCCTGCCCTGAGCTCTTCTCTCCAGTCCGAGGACCGCGGGCAGCCTTGAATGCCCCAAGCATCGCTAGGATGCCCTTGCTCTAGTTCCCCATCCTGGAGTGCTGGCCTCTCACCAAGGCTAACTCAGCTGTCAAGCTCCACCCCACAGGCTGTAAGCACACCACACTACTTATTCAAGGACTCGGCTTGTTACTCACCTCTCTTTCTAGCCCCTCTCCCGCGCCCGGGCCGGGGGGGGGAGGGGGGGGAGCTGGAATCAAACCCTGAGGTCCAAAGCTCTGCCCTCCCCTCTCCCCCACCCACACATTGCTCAGGATTTAGCCTTTGAACCAGAGGATCCCATTCACCTTTCTCAAGAACAGCTGTGCTTCTAAACACCAGCTCAGCTGGAAGCTCCCCAGGAAGTGGGCCACCATGTCTGACCAACTCTAGTCCAGCACCAGGCCCAGCATATTACCAAACCTCAATAATTAATGAAGTAGTTGTTAACAGACTATAAATAAATAATAAATATTTGCCACATATGTGTGTTACCAAGGAGGGGTTCATTCCCTATGTATTAATCTTCTTAAATTTTTACTTTCATTTTTATTTGTGTGTATGTGTGTGTGTGGTTGTGCACCACATGTATGCAAGTGCCCTGAGAGGCCGGAAGACAGCATGAGATCCATTATACTTACAGGAGGCTATGAGCAACCCAAAAGGGTGCTGGGAAGAAAGAAGGAGAAGGAGGAGGAGGAGGAGGAGGAGGAGGAGGGGGGGAGGAGGAGGAGGAAGGAGGAAGAAGAAGAAGAAGAAGAAGAAGAAGAAGAAGAAGAAGAAGAAGAAGAAGAAGAAGAAGAAGAAATCATTTGTCTCTAGTACCAGTAAATAAATTAATGAACACCATTTAAAAATAAGGAAGTGTCAAGAGAGGCCACTGGAGGAACAGCAGCACCTGTAATCAGCGCCTTCCCCTCCTTTCTGAAAACATCCTTCTTGGGGTATCCCTTTGCCAGGGTGAAGTCTAGGGGGGTCTCCCTGACAAAGGAGCTTATGCCTTTCATGCAGAGAACTTCGGTTGAGTGCGGAGCCACTGAGGGCTTCATTTATGGAGAAACAAATTCAAAATAAAGAAGAAGGCATCTTTTTCCAAATCTTGACTCCTTTGGCTTCGTCTCTGAGTGGATGGCCAAGCAAGTATCAGTTGGAATCTGTCAGAATCACTTCCAAGTGATTAGAAAGTAAGGCTCAGGGAAATTTAGTGAGGGTCACACACTCATGTGTATAAACTAGTCCATATACACACCGCATATACATTAATGTGCACATTAATGTGCATAAGAGTTAATTCCCAAACCATCTGAAAGGCTTGTACTAGTTTCTCTAGTCTGCCCACGGGTACGTTTTTACTTCGTGTCTTCCTCAGCTTTGTGCTACTGAAATAAATACCTGATAAACCAATCGATGTAAAAAGAGGAAGCTGAGTGTGATAAAGCTTATCTGTAATCCCAGCCCAGGGAAGCTGAGACCAGAGGATGGAAAGTGGGAAACCAGCCGGGCTACCTGGGAAAAATTGATTTTGCTTGTGTTTTGGAGATTCCCACCTGTGGTTGGGCGCAGGCCTGTGGCAAGGTTGTATATCAGAGCAGGAATGTGTAGCAGAGGAAGCAGCTCGCTAAGGGACAGCCGAGAAACAAAAGGAGAGAGGAAGTGTGGGGGTCAAGGTGTGTCCCCTTAGGTGTGCCTCCAATGATCTAACTTCCTGCCACAAAGCTCCCACACCTCCCTCAGCACAAGACCTTTTAGGGTACACTTGTCCAAACTGTAGACTAGGGTAAATCAGCCTCTGAGGGATTAACTTAATGAGATGCAAACATTTGGAAGGAGGCCCCACGTAGGTTGACCAAGCTCTGAGTACACAGACATCCGGGCCATCCCTTCTATGGGAGCAGATGTCTGTGGGAAACAGGAGCTCTGAAGAGGAGCCCCAGGGTCGGCTGGACAGCAGGGGAGATGGCCCTTCTCAGGAAAGAAGAAATGCTGCACAAACTTGCCTGGAAACCGGTGAGACACGCCAGAGTCACTAGGCCACGAAGAAGTCAGCACTGGAGTGCTTTTGTGATTTCATTCTATCCTCCCCCCACACCTGCACCCATTCCCTCTCCCCACCATCCACCTCCCAAACCTGTCTAAAATAAAAATCAGTTCGGCGAAGAAAAAGAAATAAGCCAAAAAACAGGCAATATTTTAATCCCAGCACTGGGGAGGCAGAGGCAGGTGGATCTCTGTGAGTTCGAAGCCAGCCTGGTCTACAGATCGAGAGCCAGGAAAGGCACAAAGCTACACAGAGAAACCCTGTCTCGGGGAGCGGGGGGGGGGACACCCACACACAAAAAATTTTTTGTCTTTTATAAACAAAGTGGGCTCTGAACTAAAGCTCAGTGGGTGTAATTAAGCTTGTCTTGCAAGCTTGAGGACCTGACTTCAAATCCCTACAATCCTGTAAAAGTCAGGTATAGTGCTATGCACATGTATAAGCTACAGAGAAATGGAGGGGGTGGTGGAGATTACCAGAAACTAACTCATAAACCAGTAGCCTGGTGTACTCAGAAGTGAACTACAAAGAAAATTCTGCCTCAAACATGGTAGAAGGGGAAAACTGACACCCAATATTGTACATGTACACACACACACACACACACACACACACACACCCCAAGAAAATAAAAGACCATTCTAAGAAACAAGGCCTGGAGTAACCTTGGGTACCTGCTAAGGTGGTCCCCAGGGGTGGAGTTCTGAGAAGGGAGTACTGAGGACTAGAATACCTCCCAAGGGAAAGTCTCAGGCACTCTCCATAAATCCCTTCTAGCAATTTAAAAACAAGGAAGATAAATATTGACAGACCCAACCGTAGCCACTTTCTCCAAGATTAACCCATGCTGTTAGAGTGCTCATTAGCAAGGGTCATCTCTCTCCTCTCTTCAGGAGCTACCAAGCCATTACTCACCCAGGAATCACCTGCCATCATTGTGATCCTGGTGCAGGTGGAAAATGGGTGTCATGGGGTCTTCACACACACACACACACACACACACACACACACACACACCATGTTTGGGGGAGGTGAGCATAGCTTGGAAAGCACAGCAAATTCCAGTTCAGCTTGGTGGAAGCCCCCCACACACACACAATCCCACTCCAACTGCTAAATCCTGAGAATACTTTCTTCACTATACACCAGCCACAGGGAGGTAGATGGCCATTCCAGAACATTCTTCTCACCTCGTGCTCTGCTGGCCCTGGCAAACAGTTCTCTTCCACTTCAGCATACGTGGTGATTAACTGCTCTCCTCAAGATCCAGGATCCCGAGCCAAGTTTCCCTGAACATCTCACCACCTAGCCAGAAATGCGGTCTGTTTTAGCCTTTGTGCTTTGAGATAAAAAGATGAGCAACATTCCTGTCCTAGCTCATCCCTTCTGATGGTTGCAAGGTGAAAGATTTCTTTTCCATCCTGTCTGTAGCGTACTTTGAATCTGCTGCTTGAATTTTCAAGGTCAGCAGAACTGGATGGCATACTAGTTCCTTTTCTGGTGCTGTGCTAAAACACCATGACCAAGGCAACTTGTAGAAGGCAGGGTTTATTTGGGCAACTGGTTCCAGAGGGTAATAGTCCATCACCATCCTGGCAGGGAGGCACCATTGCAGACAGGTATACAGCCTGAGCAGCAGCCAAGAGCTCACACCTCGAGTCTTAAGCAGGAAGCAGAGAGAGAGATCACTTGCCCTGAGAATGTCACAAGGCTTTGAAATCTCAAAGCCCACTCCCAGTGACATACTTCCTCTAGCAAGGCCACACCTCCTAAACCTCCCCGAACAGCGCCACCAACAGGGAACGAAGTATTAAAACATCTGAGTCCACAGGAAGACCTCATTAAAACAGCCACGGGTAGGTTTTGCCATTATTGTTTGGTTTTGGTTAACCAGGCTGCCTGTCTAGTTATTGGACTTATATAAACTAGTTTGGCATTTTCATACTACCTGGAAAAAAATTTAAATGTCACAATCTTCATGCCTAAAAATGGAGCTGGCCCATCTCAGAGCCACTTTCTCAACCTCCGGTTAAGTTTTAACCTTGTCATAGTTGTTCCGTATCTACGCCTCGTGAAAGCCAGTTCCGTACTATGTGGGAAAAGGTGGCTGTGGGCCTGGTGAGCCACCTGCTCCTCCAAAGTCCCTCTTGATCACCAAGAGATCTCTTACTCTACCAAGCTACTTGTGACTAGTCTGACAGTACACCTTGCCCATGCCTCCTAGCTACACCCAACCTGGTATTCTAAGCCATTCTTTCTTGGGGGCTCTGTCTTCCCAAAATGAGATAAATTCCTCTGGGACAAATGTATCAGATTCCCTAGAATCTGGAGTTACAAGTGGTTGTGAGCCATCATGTGGGTGCTGGGAATCGAATCCAGGTCCTCTAGAAGAGCAGCCAGCACTGTTAACCACTGAGCCATCTCTCCAGCCCCAAGTCCTTTCCATCTTTTAAGAGAAATTTGAGCTTAGTAACTTTTAACTCTGTGGCTCTGAAACTACATTAGTCTATGAATAAGAAAGTTTAAAATGAAACACTAAAAAAAAAAAAAAAAAAAAAAAAAAAATATTCTGGTGTCTGTAAGAAATTACCCCCCTTTTTCTCATCTCCCTCCATTTCCCTCTCTCTCTCTCTCTCTCTCTCTCTCTCTCTCTCTCTCTCTCTCTCTCTCTCTCACTTTCCTCTCCTCCTCCATTTCTTCCTCTTCCTCCATCCCTTCTCATCTCTGTCATGGGTCCCTGCTCCCCTACCTGCCTCCTGTGATTACCCACACACTCAAGAATAACAGCATGCCATAAAACAAGTTGGGACAATCCCAATGTCGCATGTAAAGTTTCATATTTCTCCTTAAATGTGAAAGTACATGAGAGAGCAATAAGCACAAAAGTTCTTCTACAACCTTCCCTTGGAGATTGTTTTTGACGCATTCTTCACTTTCAAGGACACAAGGTGAAAGAAGCCACTTTCCCCCTTCTGTTTGCTCCTGGCATTTAGGGAAATTTTTATGCAAAGGTGGGAGATGTAGGAAAATAATTCCCATTCCATTTTACAAGGAGCCACTCAATCTCCTCCTCTCTGACTGACCAGCCCTTGATGAGGTAGCACTTTATCATACTTACTGAAAGCTCCAAACTGGTTTCCTGGTCGATGCTAGGCAAGCTGCTCAGTATCTGAGAAGATGGAAAGTACAGTAGCCCTCCTGCCACAGGTAAGTAAACTGAGGGTGTACACATGAAGCAGCCTGCCCAAGCTTGTGCCGTCTGTCCTCAGTAAAGACAAACTTCCAATCTGGGTCAGTCTACTCGTGGTGTATTAACTTTCTACCACTATAGTGAAACATCTGATAAAGAATCATTCTGACTCACACTTTCTGGAGGGTCCAGTCCAGGATCAGTGGGCACCATTGTTTCCAGCCTTCGGTGATACAGGGTATTATGAAAACTTGTGGCAGAAAAACCTGCTCCCCTCATGCTGGGAAGCAAAAAAATAACAAGGAGAGGTCAGAGGACACACCCTAACAACCTAATGACCTCCCATCAGGCTCTGTCTTCTAGAAGTCCCACCACCTCACAGTAGCACCACCCGGTGACAGAGACTAATGCATACAAACCTTTAGGGGGCCACCTTGCATGGAAAAAAAATTGGAGTAATTTTTAATTACCTGTTTGCTACCACCCTTTCTGCCTTACTGTCCAATTTCGTTACATTCTTTTCTCCCCCTCTTGTCAAGGTCTCAGTATTTACATTATTTAGCAATTATGGTAATGCCACCAGAGTCACTGATACTAGAATTATTATCATCTAACAATGCTGTACTTACAACACTGTAGTTATATAAATACCACTCTGTGCAGAACTAAATAACATAATAGAGTCTACAGAGAAGGAAAAATGAGCAGCTCTCTATCACAAACCACTGCTTTTTAAAGAGAATGTTCCAGGCTTCTTGGTCATCATGCTCAGTGCACTTTTTCTGACTCCCTTCATCCCTCTTTGCTGTGCCCAGTATTCTCTGGAGTATTATTTTTTCATATAGGGTGCACGGGTATTCAGCTTTCTGAGAATTTGCTAGTCTGAGAATGCCTTTACTTTGTCAGAATGCTATGGACCAAACAATGGTTTAATTATGGGAAACAACAAACCGTCATCCCCCAGTATGTGATTACCAAACTCATCTATCTTTGGATTGTATTATGTCAGATTGTTTGGTTTCAGAAATTGCTATTTGTTGTTTGAATCTTAGGTGGTCTTTTAATAAAAATAAATAAATAAAAATAAGAATAAAATGGTACCAGATATTGCGGTAAAAGCTAAAAGGTCAGAGGAAGCAGAGCAAGCCACAGCCACAACCTATTACCTCATCAACTCCACGAATCCTCTGACTGAAATCCTCTGAGTCTTCACCCAAAAGGGTCTCAACTGAACTGCTTTAGTTCCTGTTTCCTCACGCCTTATATACCTTTCTCCGTCCAGCCATGTCACTTCCTGGGATTAAAGGTGTGTGTGCTTCCTAGTACTGGGATTAAAGGTGTGCACCACCACCACCTGACTCTGTTTACAGTGTGGCCTTGACCTCACAGAGATCCAGACGGATCTCTGCCTCCTGAGGGATAGGATTAAGGGTGTGTGCCATCACTGTCTGGCCTCTATGTCCAATCTAGTGGCTGGCTCTGTCCTCTGAGAGACAAAAGTTTATTTATTGGGGTACACAGTACATTGGGATACACATATATTACCACAGCGTTGGAGCCGCTGACTTGAGTTCCCTTCAACATCACTCAATGTATTTTTGGCTTTGGACTTGAATGGATTTTCTAACCCATTTCTGAAGTGTCCCTAACTGTGTGCCCAACATTTTGTGCCATTTTAGGTGAAGTGTTGCTCTGAGCATTGATGATCATAAAATCAAAATATTGATCAACTTCAGAAGGCTTTGAAGATATTCTGTGTCCTCCAAAACTCTGTTCAATATCCCAGATACTCAGCCAAGACATAACTTATGTAAGAACAAACAAGTACATCTATCTCACTAGTATGTATATTTGCCTTCTTTAACAAATGGCACAATTATACGTACAACAAAGGATTGTTTCAGAAGTTTCTCTAGGATTTATATGACTTATTCAGTTACCCACCTATACAGGTGGTGTAGAAAATTATAGCAAGAAAAATTTCATTCTAGTGGGAAAAGCTTAAGAAACCCTGATGAAGAGGACTTTTTCTACTAAAGTCCCCTTGTCCCCTTGGGTAAGTCTCATTCACTGTGTATGTGATTCTATTTCAACTTCTCCAACTCTAGTTTCTCCCCTAGTAGATGAATGTTGGGCTCTGATTCTAGCCTCTAACTGCTTGTTGACTTCTATTTATCTGTTGGTTTGTTTTTTGGTTTTGTTTTTTTGTTGTTACCGGTGGTAGTTTTTAGGGATATTTTTGGGGGTTTTTGTTTATAGAATGAAAGTAAGTTTTCCTTCCAAGATTTGTCTTTGACTGCACTGAACGTATTTTTCCCATGCAACCTGTGAATTTCTTTTCTTTAACCAATTGTATTTTAATTACCAGGAGCATTTCTTATTCTGATTATTTTTTAGTCACAACAACTTTATTTCAAAGATATCTACCATTTGATTTGTTCTGAGAATTCTAAGAAGAATTTTCTGGGTTTCCTCTTTTTGCATTTGGCTCCATTGCTTGTTTGTTTTGAGGTAGGGTCTCACTTTGTAGCTCAAGCTGGTGTCAGACAGGCAATCCTTCTGACTCAGCCCTGCTGGTATTGCAGACATGCGCAATCAGACTAAAAATATGTTTTAAAGTTATTTTTTTTTAATTTCCCGAACTATAACTGCATTAACTTTTCTTCGAACCAGCTTGTCTGTTTGCTCACATTAATCCCGTTCTTTCAAGAAATCAGCACCCTCTGATACCCAGCGCTGTATCTGTGACTGAAGGGACACATCTGATCTGGGCAGGTAACACACCTCATCCTTTCTCACAAGAGGAGGCTCAGCGCAAACACTGGCTGAGTGGGCATGTTGACAGGCAAGGTTTCCTCCTCTACAGGGCTGGCAATCTAGACCTCTCCTGAACTGCCTAGGACAGGAAAAGCACAGGTACCGTTCTACCTGGGCAAGCTGCCTTCCCCCAGCCTCTTCAGGGCAGGCCCCAGGTCAATTCAGGGCCAGCCTCTATGCTGCCCTCCTCACTCTCCCAGGGACAGGGTTTCTCTGTGTAGCCTTGGCTGTCCCGGAACTCGTCTTTTTTTTTTTTTAAGTATTACTGTTTGAAACATGATCCAGTTGTGGCAGCCATGCCTGGCCTTCAATTCACTAGTTATGCAGCCCAGGCTGGCCCTGAACTTTCTGAGATACTGTGCCCTCAGCCTTCCAACTGTTAGGACTCCACTGCTGTACCACCCCCTGTCTATGCTGTCTTACTTTCCGATGTTGGGTGTCTGTAGACATCGTTTTGTTCCACATGTCCCAACGGACCTATGTTAACAACAAAATCATATAGTCGAGAAGGAAAAGAGAGGGATGTGCTTGCTAAGGAAGGGTGTCCCCAATCCTGAGTCCCAAACCTCCAGTCAAAACTGGTGAGTGCCCAAACCCTGTCTGCCCCTAGTCTTAATCTCTCCAACCTTGGAGTATCTCCAGCCTTGCGCCAAGAATCTGTTTGCTTCTTGTGTAAGCCCACCGCTTTCTGTCTATCACGGTTACCCACACACTGTGATCCCCACATTGTCACCAGCCTTGCTGTCATTTAAGCTAGATTTATGGATAAACAGACAATGGACAGTTAATGGCTTCAGTCACATCAGAGGGACCTCAGGAAGGTTAAAGGTTGGTTGACAGGCCCTGTACATATCCTGATCACGAAGACACTGGGCAGAGGTTAGTCTATAGAACTCATCCTTGGGAATTGTTTTCACCTTTTCCTCTTTCTACTCTGCCAAATTGTGTTTGTGGGAAATCATCTGAACACACGCATACACATATGTTCATACATTATCTATTAATTATATACTTGATAATTATCTAATATACATATACAATCAACACGTTATTTAATAATTACTCAATTTAGATATATACATAGACACAAAGATAGTGAGCCATATTTTAATTGGGGGGAAATCTTACCTTTAAAGAAGAAATAAAAACCTATGTTTCAGAGCCTGTGAGATGGCTCATCCAGTAAAGGCATTGGCCACCAAACCTAACTACTTGTTTGATACCTTGATCTGCATGCTAGGAAGAGAGAACTGGCCCCCAAAATTTGTCCTCTGACTTCCACAGGTATATCATGGCACAAGTGTGTGCACATATACATACACACATACATATATACATAAATGTAATTTTAAGAAACTACATTTTTATCACTGCAGAGAATTTGAGACATCATTAATATGCAAACATCTATGTGTTTTGTGGAAGCTTTCTATAGGAGTTGAATTGTCTCAGACTAACTAATTCCATCTGAGCATCCTTGAGCCTTGGTACGTCTACCAATCAGATGTATTAACAGAGTAGGTGATATTTATAATCACTGGAGAACGGAACTTGGTATCTTTAAAAAGACCATGAACCAGACCAAAGTAACCACATCAAGATAATTTTAAACATGTCATTTTTCAAAATGTTTCAGACTGTAGGAATCTTTGAAAGTTCATGATAAAGAAGTATTGATAAATTAACATTTCAAAGAAATGTCTAAATATTCATAAATAATGGCTTATCCAGATGTTTGAAAACAGGGTTACAGGGAAGGCTCAGTAGTTCAGAACACGCACTGCTCTTCCAGAGGACCCAAATTTAGTGTGCAGGCAACTTACAAACAGCTGTAATTCCAGCTCCAGTGGATCCAACGCCCTCTTCTGGACAGCCACAGGCATACTCTCACTCACAGATACACACACACACACACACACACACACACACACACACACACACACACACACCCCAAGAGCACAGAACTATAAATGAAACAGATGAGCAACACATGTAAACAAACAATTCCAGGGTAAATGAGTAAAAACAACATCCTGTTTGTGGGCCAGCGAGTTGTCTCTGGGGTGAAGGCACTTGTCATCAAGCTGATGACCTGAGTCCCACCCCCAGAACCCAGAAAGTGTAAAGAAAGAACGGTATACACATGTTAAATAAGTAAACTCTTTAAAATCTAATTTTTTTAACTTCATGTTTAGATAAGTAGTTAAATCTAAAATAATTTTTTGCTTCACATTTGGATTATTTGCTCTATCATTCTAAACATAAAAAAAGATGCACCTCTAATGTGATGGTAGTAGCCTTCATTTTACTGTAGCAGATGGCCGTCTGTAAAACAATTAAGGTACAGGAATGTTGTGAAGCATTGGCGGTCAGCACATTCCTTAAGCCTCTTCACTTCGCAAATAAATAAAGAGAAACCTAACATTTTGGCTTCCTGGCTAATCCTCCTCTTTGCGTGGAGGGTGCTCTGGCCTCTTTGTTGTGCATGGATGTGTATACCTGCCCTCACACGGTGCGCACACGCAGCCCTTTTCTTTAGACCCAGGGTAGCGACGGATAAGGCTTCTGGCCAGATTCAGCCCTCCTCTGCAGTCATCAAGCATGACAGAGTTGGAAAGAAAACATCTGGCCCAAGGTCACTGCTGGCCTTTGTAGCTGGGAATACCCTTTGATCTCCCTTCGAAGTTTTCTATTGAGCCTAGCAGATCAATTAGTTAATAGACCGTTCCCACTAGTGGTCCCACTAGCAGACGGCGGAAGATAGAAAGTTCTAGTTCTCAGCCCTGCCCTGCCCCATCTACTTACAGCAGATCCTTTTGTCCCCCTTGGAATAACATAATTATTAAACCACTTCAGTCGCTCCTGTGGTGAACGTCCCCTCTTTCAGGTTCCGCTCTAGGGCTGGAGCCTCCAGTGTGTTTAAGCATACCACTCCATGACTACAAATTCATTCCCTGTATAGTTAAGGTTGAGGACGGCTTGCAAACCATTATTAAAGCAACATCTTCCCTGGGTTTGGCTAATTCCCCTGGGGAACTGTAATGGTCCTTTTAGTACCTTATATAAAAAATTTTTTTTTCAGAGAAGTGTCTTGCATTTTTACTAGGTTTCGTTCTAAGCTGGCCGGCTTTCCTGACATTAGCAAAGATTTATTCGGGGAATTTAAACAAACATGTTAAAAATTGGTTAGTATTTCAATCAGTACAATTTAAAAAAAATAATAATTCCATATCAGGGAACAAAACTGAGTTATTTAGGGATTGGAATATAGAATTTCAGTCAGTTTTAATTAAGATAGTGTCTCTGAGGAGCTGGAGCGATGTCTCAGGTGTTAAGAGCACTGGCTGCTCTTCCAGAGGACCCAGGTTCAATTCCCAGCACCCACATGGCAGCTCTCAAGTGTCTGTAACTCTAGTTCCAGGGGATTCGACACCTTCACACAGACATACATGAAGGCAAATACCAATGCACATAAAATAAAAATAGATCAATTATTTAAAAAATACAAAGGTAGTGTCTCTGAACCTATGTGTTTGCTATGAGTTTTGTAACCTAACACAAAACAACTAATAATTGCTCTCAAATAGGTTGGGGTTTGTTTTTTCAATGCAGTCAATCACACCAGGACAATCAAGAACAACACAGCAGGGGGAGGCTACTCTGTTCATGGGATACAGGTGCTTGCAGCCAAGGCTGACCACCTGAATTTGATCCCAGAGCTTACATGGTGGAGGGGAGTCATCTCAACTCCTCCACACACGGATCATGGCACAAGTGTGCCCACACACATAATAAATAAATGTAAGAAAAGAACTGATTAATTAAAAATTAATACCACTGTGCTCCAATGAGCTAAGGTTTGGGACACTGCCCAGTGTACTTTACAGTACGAGTCTGGGTCTGACCTGTGTACTGGGACCAACTCAAACCATGAGGTGCACACAATGCCCCTCTGGAAACACCCAGTTGAGTGGGGATAAACGTGGTAACTGTCCCCCACATGGCAGCACCCCAGGGAATTTCAGGAGACAGAATGCAATTATCCCCCTTTAGAGTTTGGCATGAATAGAAGGATTACTATTGTCCTTTGTCCCCAAAGCACAGTTGTTGGTGGCTCTAGACACAGCTAAGACTTGAGGGAGTATGGACTCTGTGGGACCTCAGTGTTCCTCTTTTCACCTCCATATGTCACTCATATATGTGTTCTCAGAAAACTCACACAGTCTTCAAGACGCCCCTTTTTATGTCAAGTCACTGAGCAGTTTGGGTTTTGGTTTCTACACTGGTGATCAAACCCAGAGCCTGGCACATGGTAGGCAAGTGCTCTCCCATGGTTTTTAGTAATAAAGTCTCTGAGACTCAGTGACTCTGGGACCCACCAAAGTGGAGAATGACTAGGAATACTTGTCCCCAGGGCCTATGAGATGGCTCAGCTGGTAAAGGTGTTTGCCAGCAAACCCTGCCAACATGAGCCCTGGGATCCCATGCTAAAATAAAAGGGAACCCATTCCTGTGCCTTGCCCTTGGACCTCCACATACATGCAACAGCACTCATGCATGTACTTACACACATACATACTCGCACACAAATAAATGTAACTTTAAAAAATTTTAAAGAAACGTCGCCAAGCTTTGCCTCCCAGAAAGCTCTACCCAAAGCTTTGAGGATCTACAAGAGGCCGTTGGAGATGGGAAGGACCAGTTCACCCACGCTGAGAAAGTGACAGAAGGCAGCTGCAGAGTCCAAAGGGGTTCTCACATCTCATTTCCTAACCCGTATAATAATTAGCCCTTGTAATCGGGTTGGTAGAAAGTTAACTACTGAGTGTGAGTCCTTCAGGGTGGCTTCAGCGGGTGAACGTCCGTCAGCTGCTTGATTTATGCCAAGTAATCCCCAAGAGAGGGAAAGCCAGGATGAAGCGGGAGTGCCGGGAACTTCCCGCCCTCTGGTTTATCCGGCTCTAGCTTCATGTCTTTGCTCAGGGCATCCTTGCCCTGACTCTCCTTCCTGGGTCCTCCTGTTGGCTTTTTCAAAAGTTCACCCTTCCAGACGATCTTCTAAGACCCACTCAGTCGCACCAACATCTTTTGGTACTGACCTACCCAGCACCCTCAAGATAGCATGTTCAAAGTCCACGTCCTTGACTAACTAGTAGAAGCTAACACACGTAGTTCCAGAGACCCTAAGATCAACTTCAGCAATGCCTCCATCTTAGCTTTCGAACCCATTGGTGTCCAAAAGGAATTTTTTAAGGAGGTACCCAGGCTGAGACCGATGAACTGTAGCTCATTGGGTGTGCTAGAAGAGAATCTGAATCCTCCAGGACCACGCCCTTCCGTTAGCGGTTGCCCTAGATAACAGCTATCCTGAGGGCAGAACCAGCAAATTCTTCTTTCTCGAGTCACTTCATCAAAGTGGCCCAGGTCAAATTTTATGATGTGCCAACTTAGTGGAGAATAAACATCACCTATAAGTCAGCAAGTTGCTTACACCAGCGGTTCTCTCACCAGAAAGAGTGTTTGGGGTTGCCTTTCTACAAAAAGAAGTCATTTGGGGACTGTAACTCAGTCCTGAGTTCTCTTTTTTAACCACACAAAAATAATTAATTAATTATATCTATCTGTTTGTTTCGTGTGAGGGGACATACATGCGCCTGTGTGTGTGTGTGTGTGTGTGTGTGTGTCTGTGTGTGTGTGTGTGTGTGTGTGTCTGTGTGTGTGTGTGTGTGTGTGTGTGTGTGTGTGTGTGTGTGTGTGTGTGTGTGAGATCCAAGAACAACTTACAGAAGTCAGTTCTCTTTCCACCATGTGAATCTCTAGGATCTAACACAGGGCCTCAGGCTTAGCAGCAAGCATGCTTACCTACTGAGTCTCCCTGGCCCTAGTCCTAAATTCTTTCTGGTCTCTTAGGGAAACATTTTGTTGCCTCATTTTTGCAACCCTCCTCCTCTCCTCTGCTGTCTCTAGTCTTATTAAATTGCTCTGGGAGCCTGTCTTCAGTAGGACTGAGCTTCTGAACTCATCCATCTTCCAAGTCCTGGAAGCGTTCACTCCAGTGCTGCTCATTTCTTGCAGATGTCATTAGGATGCTCTCAGAGAGTCACAATTCCTCATATACACACCAGGCTGAGAGACCCATTTAGCAAAGATCCCTTGACGTATGGACTCTGGGAAGCTTTCTGTGTAGTGAGCTGCATCCACTGGGATTTGACTATCTGCCCTGGTCAAGGCCATGTCCCTTCCCTTTGGTAGCCATAGAAAACTTAACATTCTTCTAAACCCAATTCACAGAGTGTAACACAAATTGCTGAACAGTCTTATTAATAAAAAAAAGAAAAACCTAGAGCCAGATATTGGGGTGAAATCTGAAAGATCAGAGAAACAGAACAAGCCACAGCCAACCTCACCTTGCCAACTCCTCATCTGATTCTGTTTCCTCAGAATGGAAGCCTCTAAGTCCTCATCCAAATGGATCTCAGCTGAACTGCTGCTCAAAGCCTCTAGTTCTTGGTCCTCACACCTTATATACTTTTCTGCTTCCTACCATCACTTCCTGGGATTAAAGGCATGTGTTTTTCCCAAGAAAATTTCCCAAGACATGAAATCTCAAATTCTAGGATTAAAAGTGTGTGCCACCACTGTCTGGCCTCTGTGTCTAATCTAGTGGCTGTTCTGTTCTCTAACCCCAGATAAGTTTTTAGGGTACACCATATATTGGGGTGTACAATGTATCACCACAGCAGTGGGTTACATTTCTTCTTCCGACTTGCTTAGAATGCTTGTCTGATCTGAGTGGGACTTGGATTTCATGACATACAGTGTAAGTTCACACATTCAACTCTAAAAGAGACACTGAATTGAAAACAATTTACAAAAGAGTAAACCTTACCGAAATGGACCCCTGGCTTTTCCTCACTTGGTCTCTGTACCCCACTCCTGTGCAAATGGAGGTGTCAGAACAGAATGTTTCTTTAACTCAGATTAAAACACACACTGTTGCTCTGGCCCAAGGGAAGAGCCATATGCTGTGGGACTTTCAGAAAGTCAGTAGAGTTCACCAAGTAGCAAGGATCAAAATACTAGTTTTCTTTTCACGTTCCATCTCAATGTTCTCAGTATCAGCAACAACATACGGATTAATTCATCTAATACTTTATTTTATACATCTAAGTCATTAGCAACTGTTGTACCTAAACCCAGACCTGAGAAAGCAGGAAGCATCTAAGAAACAGTAGGTTTTTTCTCTCGTGTTTATGTGTGTGGTTTGCATGCATATATGTATAAATATGGGAGTGTACATACCACATGTGTGTTCACATGTGGTATGTACAGGTATATCCATATGCATATGTGTATGTGTGTTCACATGTATAGGTGTGCATGCACATGTATGTGGCATGCAAGCTTGTGAATATGTATTTTTGCATCTAGGAATGTGCATGCACACATCTATGTAAGCATGTGTTCACATGTGGGGTACAAATGCATTTGCATATATATGTGTGTTTACAGGTGAGGTGTGTGTTTATGTATGTAGCATGCAAACGTGTGCATACGTTCAAATGTGGGTATGCATGCATATGTGTATAGATGTATGTGTGTGTTCAGTTTCATATGTGTAAGGTGTACATATGTGATATATATGTGTTCATATGTAGGGGTTTGCACGTGCACATGTGTGTATGCATGTATGCACATAGAGGCCAGATGTTGACATCTGGTGTCTTCCTCCATCACTTTCCACTTCATTGACTGGCCCAGAGTCTCTCACTGAAGACAGTTCTCAGCTAGCTCCAGGAATTCCCTGTCTCTCTGCCTCCTGTGTGCTGAGATGATGGGCAGGCTGCTGTGTCTAGCTTTTCGAGTCAGTGGTAATGCCTCCTTAAGTGTGTTCTTAGGGGAGATCTAGCTAAACTGGACCTGTTTCCTCATGTACCAAAGGACATCACCAGTGGGGTGACTTCCCAGGTACCTGTGTTTATTCTATATGTAACAACATATTATGTATGTATATGCCAACTGTGTCTATCCAAAGTTCTATCTCGGGCTTCACTGAAGAAGTTCTTCACACACAGGCCAGAATCCCTGGGAACCTTCACATCTCACTTCACCTCTGGTTTTGAGACTGATGCCTCCATGTCACCAACCCCAGCAACAGAAGGAACCCTAGTCACTAGCCCTGAACCAGAAGCATGCACATGTCAAAGGCAACGTGAAGGTAAACATCTCTGGGAGTCACTGCTGTGGCTGTCAGAATGTTTTCAATTTGCAACACAAATTTATCGGAAGCCTTTCTGCTGGGGGAACCGGATGGCCCAGGGAATTGGTAATGAGTCTTGCAACCTTTCAGGTCTTCCTTACCCGCCTGAATGGAGCTCAGCTAATAGAGGATCACCCGATACTATTGGAAAGTGTTGCAACATGAACCAGACCCTGGATCCCCTCCCAAGCCTGAAACACTAAAGCAGGCTGTGCCTGGCAGAAGAACAGTGGCAGACTAGGATTGTGAACTCAGGGTTGTCCAGGGTCTGAGCTTTCCCCCAGAACATTCCAAGGGAAACTTCCATGGAATGTCAGGCCTAAAGAAGTAGGATTCGTGTCCACCTCACATTCCTGAAGGGCCAGGAATTCCAGTCTTGGAATTCTTATTTCTTCCTAATTACTCTCCCTTAAGAGAGTCAACCTACTTTTGCAGCAAATTTCAAAGAGAAATGACTCTCACTGCTTATCACGTGATGTGGACCTTTATCTTTATTAAGAAACAAAAGAAAGTTTACCATGAGGGCTGTATGGGCAAACCCAAAACAACAAATCCAGGAGTTTCCACGATGTGTTTCCGAGTTACGATGTGGTCTGCTGCACTGTAAGAATTTGTAGTCACCCCAGGGAAACCTTCAAGCAAAAACACAGTGCTAATATCACCCGCTTCCCTGCCCCTTCCACTTCCATATTTATATAGCTACTTTTCCTTTACACTCTTCAGTTTATAGTGGCAATAATTTTCCCTCATATATAGTCCAACGAACAACCAATTAACAAATGCCCAGAGCGCTCAGCATTCTTGGCTGTCCAGCCTAGTGGGTCATTAATTTGGCGGAGGAAGGGCTAACAAAGTCATAAACCAGGACTTGAATTTTAGAAGTTGGTTCAATTTTACATTATTAAAAAGGAAAATGTAGTAAAAATAATAAGAGCTTTGCCAAAACTCTACAGCAAAGTCAATTAGTCTCACAAAGAGCACAGAGTCTGCGATGTGAACCTACATTTGGAGCTGCTTAGCCTATTAAAGCATCTCTTGCAAGTCCTATTCCAGGGCTCCCGCTGTGGCCTGAGGAGCACTCCTGCACCATCCTTAACACAAGCCATCGAGAGGCCTTGCTTGGGCCTGCATTCTTTCATACCTACAAATATATACAAATAGCAATTTGCTACATATAGCAAACAGAAGCCTTGTGTGACAGCTAGTAAAATGCATGCTGCATTAAGTATAGGCATATAATGTACTTTGTTTGTTTTTGTTTTTCGAGACAGGGTTTCTCTGTGTAGCCCTGGCTGTCCTGGAACTCACTCTGTAGACCAGGCTGGCATCAAACTCAGATCCACCTGCCTCTGCCTCCCAAGTGCTGGGAATTAAAGATGTGTGTCACCACTGCCCAGTTCATACAATATACTTTGAAGATTTGGTTTTTATAAAGTTTATTTCAATCAGCAAAATGGCAATGTTAACATTATATGCTGAACTGCCCTTTCATTTAGCTGTCAGTTTGCACCATATCTCAAGTATCTCCGGTGGTGTGTGTGTGTGTGTGTGTGTGTGTGTGTGTGTGTGTGTGTAGGAACAGACTGAAGTTTTTGTGCATTTGTATATTACTGTGGACAATAAGTATTTTGGTTTGCTCTTACTAATCAACAGGAAATGATTAAAGTACTAAATGAGATTAGTGTTTCATAGGCAAGTCTCTAAAACAGTTTTCCAGTCAACTATGAAAGTAAAATGACAGATTTTTTTTAAAAAAAGGGAAAACAAAGATATATTTCATTAAAAGCTAATGAAATCTTTGAAATTCCTTAAATAAAATGAAACTGAATCTCTTCAGCCCCGTGGCTCCCATTCTCAGCCTCTGCAAACACTCGCTTTCCAGGGAGGCTCGGTACTAATTAGCTGTAGTTTTGTCTATATTTTGGTTTTTTCTCCTACACTGAAGAATAGCAGGGGGTCAGCCCTGCAGAAAGAAGATTATTAAAACTTTAATAAGCCAAGCCTTTGAACCTTTCCACATTCTTTACCATTTTTCTCACATTTCCAGCCCCGGGGTCTACACAGCGTTACAGTGCCCACTTGAACTTTGTGCTGACGATTTTAGTCACTTTGTATATTTCTTTTTCTTAAGAAAAAAGAGAGAAAGGGTGAAAGAGAAAGAAAGAATGCTAATTTCATAGTTCTTCTAAGCAAAGGAATTCAATTAATTTTAAAACTAAATTTGCAAGATGATTCTTGTCCATTTGTGAGTTGAGCATTCCCAACAGTGCAACTGTTTTCTTCCATCTGCTGGAGGTAAATTGTCAGGCAGCCTAGCAACCAGCCCGCCTAATCACAGCGTTCTTTTCAACATAGCTAAAAGGCTCCCCAAGAGTGAAAGGGGCCTTCACCTTGGAAACTTGAACTCTTGAGGCTGCTACAAAAGAAAGCCCCAAGAGAAAGTGTCTTCTTAACGTTAGCTGCTTGCTGGCTCCCCAAAGAATTTAGGGGGTTTTGCATATAACAAGAGCAAATAAAATCGCCTGCAGTAGACTTCAGTGTGGCAATTGCTATTCCATAGACACTTGACCTCTCAACAGCCAATTCTGTCTTTCTGTCGGTTGGTTTTCAGTAGAAGAGCTGCAATTATTCAAGGGAAGTATTACCACAGGAGTTAGAGCGCATCCAACCTTGCAGATGCCTCATGTCTACCACGGTTCAGGTGAAAGGTGAACAGGCATGTCACACAGTGCTTTCAGGAAGGCTCCTGGAAGGGAGGGAAGATCCTTCTTGCTTCCCTCTTTCTGCTGAGGAGAGTATTGCTGTGATGGCCAAACTCCAGGAGCCAGAATAGACCTTAAGTCGGAGAGACAAAAGAGATGGGGACTAAGCCCTGAGGTAGGAACCTGGGTGGTAGTGACCACAGAGCTACCTTGCCAGCTATGGAGGACAAAGCTAGAACTTATTTTATACATAAAAGAGATATAAAAGATCTTTATTGTTCAACCCACTGTTATATTGGGTATTTATTTTATGAGATGAAAGTCAGTCCTAAAGTATCACCTAGCTTGTGTTGCTCTGTTAGTAGCGATGCTTGACTAGCTGGAAAAGAGGAAGGCAGTTCTGGCCTGCCCGTCCACAACAGAGACAGCTGATGCTGCCACGCTCACACAGCTCTGCTCTTCAGAGCTGGGTCTCCACATCAACCTGTTGAGCATACATAGTTTGACTGAACATCAGCACATGGCCTTGAAGCAAGAATCAAAAGAAAGGGGCTGGAGAAATGGCTCAGTGGTTAAGAGCACTGACTGCTCTTCCAGAGGATCTGGGTTTGGTTCCCAGCACCCTCATGAAGACGTACAACCAACCGTCTGTAACTCCAGTTCCAGGGTATCTGATTCACTTTTCTGAGTTCCACAGGCATCAGGCACACATGTGATGCATATACATGCATGCAGGCAAACACTCATAGAATAATTAATAAATAATACATCAATATAATAATATACATTACATACAATTTATAAATAACATATTATTTATATTGATTATGTAGTTTATAGAAAAACAATATTTTATTTAAGAACACTTATAACCCTTAAAAGAAAACAAAGTGGCATGAATAAATGCAAAGTATATGTGTGTGCAATTCATACAGCTCTGTGACTCAAGATCTCTGTCCCAGCTCATGGCTAAAATGCTAAGAACAAAGAGATTTATATCTCAGTTTAAAATCTCTTGACATATTTTTTAAAATCATCTCTAGCAATATTTCCTTCCTTGTCACTTCCATTATATAATATATATTCTTCTGTATTATCTATTAATATAGATTAAGACACTCCAAGCATGGTGGCACAGTCCGATAATCTTAGAACTTGGGAAGGATTGAGAATTCAAGGTCAGCCTGGGCTACATAGTAAGTTTCCTACCAGCCAGGACTATGAAATAACACCTTGTCTCAAAAGAAAATAATGAAGTAAAACAAATATAAAATCATCAAGTAATAAAAATAATAAAGTAAAATAAAATACAATAACACAATAACATCATTCCACATCATGTCTAAACACATGAACATTATCCAACATTATCCAAGCCACAGAAGAGCTGCCCTCTCTCCATAGCGCTGCTATAGCCCGCCTTCAGCCTTCTGTTAAGATACACTGTTGTAGAATTCATTAAAGCCACTTCTTAACAACACCCAGTTCAAACCAAAGTCCTACTTCCTCCCATCCTTTCCCCAAGCCCCTCACATATTCTGCACCCCCTGAGTCTTTCCTGACACCACCCCACTTTGGAGACTCCACAGTCCTCTTCTCTCTCCGTGCAGTGAGACAATAAAGCTAATTTGTTCAGCAGCCGTTTTGTGTATGTGTGTGCTGGAAGTCTTTGGGCATTGATATAGCAATGGAACAAAGCTTGTGTCTGCCTAGAACACAGCTAAATATACCCAACAACCAAATGTAACTCAGGTGTTTGCAAACAAATGGAAAGGTTCAGGTCTAGAAAAACCCTAGCCAAGAAACCAAAGGATCAGTTTCTCGCCAGCAGAATCATTTCGTGTTCTTGTGCTGTTCCTGGAACAGACCCATCAGAACCCTCCCCTGGTGACAAGTGTGCAGTAAGGCAGCAAGCTTAGCTTGGCATTCCTTCAAACGGACAGCCTGCAGCATAGGTAGGTGTCACTCAGCACCTGCTTCTGTCACAGTCCTTGCCCCTGTGGTGATATGGTGTGTACCCCAAAATATTGTGTACCCTAATAAACTTATCTGGGGATAAGAGGACAGAGCCAGGCACTAGATTAGACATAGAGGCCAGACAGTGGTGGTACATACCCTTAATCCTATCACTTGGGAGGCAGAAATCCATCTGGATCTGTGAGTTCAAGGCCACACTGGGAACAGAGCCAGGCAGTGGTGGCGCATACCTTCAATCCCAGGACTTGAGATCTCATGTCTTTGCTTGGGAAGGACACACGACTTTAATCCCAGGAAGTAATAAGGCAGGACACAGAAAGGTCTATAAGGCGTGAGGAAACAGGAAGTCTCACTCCGGAGGCTGGGGAGATGGTAAGGTGAGGTGGCTGTGGCTTGTTCTCTCATTTTTCAGCTTTCACCCCAATATCTGGCTCTGTTTTTGTTTTTTTTTTTTATTAATAAGATCTTTTAAGATTTGTGTTACACATCCCTGCTCTCTTTGCCATCTACCCTCATTTTCAAAATGTCCAGCAGTTGCCAAGATTTGTTTGCTTAGAGGTGCCATAAGTGCCTTGGGCATGGGCTCAGGTCCTAGGTAAGAACTGTCCCCTGGTCACTCACTGGCAGCATTCTTGTGGCACTGCCTGCCACATTTCCTGACTCTTTCCCCCATACTTAGCAGCTCTAAGTCCCTGCAAAAGACTCAAATAAAGGAAAGCCAAGGACAGCTCAATGTCCATCTTCATTTCTGATTTCTCCTTATCCTCCCCTGAATCGTGGAATCAATTTCTGCCATTTCACTTTGTTTCTCCATCCCATAATTTTTAATTTATTCATTCAAATGCTCTCAGTTTCCTGTTCTGTTCTTTACATTATTTTCTTAGTGGTCACTACCCCTTGAATCCTAAACTTACAGTGATCTGTTTTGACTTGATATTAGCTCAGCTCCAGTAGCATATGAAAACACTGCCTGGTGGTATTTTCACACATGCTTATGCATGTTTGGTTTATTGACATAAATTCATTTTACACGTGTTATAAATCGTGGAGGACACAAGGAGGAAGTCCCCAGGACAGTGTGACAGTTCTTTTTATTGGTCTATGTTTTTCTCCTTCCCCAGGTATCTGAGTCAGCAGCCAGTGGGTCCAGCCTGAAGAGCACTCCACAGTGTTTCCCTTCTGACAGAACGGCTGTCAACAAGAGCCCTCTGCTTTTGTCGGGAATCTTGGAATTTCTTCCACTTTTGAAGGGTGGTGGTGTGCTGCGATAGTGTTGGTCGACAATGCTTCTGATTTCAACATGGTCATCGGCTTCATTGTCTTCTGGCTCCTGGTTTCCAGTGAGAAAATGGTACAAATTTTCCTGAGAATCCCAGGATTGTAGAAACTTACGACTCTGTTGCTACTTTCAAAGGAACATAAAAAAAATCTATAGATTTCAATACAGACATGGATATTTATGAGGTGGTCTCTTTGACAAACCAGCCCTGGAGCTGCTTTTTCTTGTTTTCTTTTGAGACAGGGTCTCACTCTGTAGCCCAAGCTGGACCTGAACTTGTGATACTCTTCCTGCCTCAAGCTCTTGAGTGCTCAAACTACAGGCCTGCAACATCACACCTCACTGGGATTTGCTATTGTAGATTGTCAATGTCTACCATCACCCATTTGTTTAATGGCTATTTAAAACCATATATGTGAATATTTTATTCCTTTTCATGTATTCTTATTAAATATCTCTGTTCTATTATTTCAGAAGTCATGAAACCAGGATAGTTAGACTTGCCTGGTCATTGTGGCTCACCTCTGGGCTAGGGCATTCCTTCAATATTCAGCCTGGATGCCTACAAACATCACGCTCATCCCTTCCAGCTTGTATGAGCCTACAAATTCAACCCAAGGACAAGCAATGTGTCCTCTCGAGTTCCTCCCCAGCATGCACAAAGCTCTATGCATACACATTTTACTTCAACCCCCAGTTATAGTGACAGTCCTTCAAAGTCTCCATTCTACCACCCACATCAGCAGAAGAAACTTTCTCCTTAGAATCCTTCTCCCCAAAATTTTGTGTCTGTCTGCCATGCATGGAATGAATCTTTTGTCCTTTGCTCCACCTGACTACAAACATCATTCAACAGGAACTGGTGCTAGGAAACCATTTCTTTTAAAGCTATAGCTTTAAAAGGAAAGGGTGAGCATTGGGAATGCAGGTGGGGGTATGATTGTTTGCTCCAAATAATTCAGGGAACTGCCAAAAGACAAAAAACACACCAGAAACTGACTTACAGTATTACTCAGTAGAGGATGTGTCCAGCACAAATGAAGCTCTGGGTTTGATTCAAGCGCTGAAAACACACACACACACACACACACACACACACACACACACACACACAAATATGTAAGCTAAATAAATAAATGCAAAACAAACATTAAGCCAGGCATGGTGGTGCATGCCTTTAATCCCAGTACTCTGGGAAGCAGAGGCAGGTGAATCTCTGGGAGTTTGCAGCCAGCCTGGTCTATAGAGCGAGTTTTGGGATAGCCAAGGCTACACAAAGAATCCCTGTCTCAGAGACAGAAAGAGAGAGAGAGAGAGAGAGAGAGAGAGAGAGAGAGAGAGGGAGAAAGAGCCAATGGCAACAGTATATAGAGTTAGACATGGACTCTATGAGTCAGAAGCTTAGCTGAGACCTTTCTGTTGGGCAGTCCTACTGTGTGCTCCAAGGAGCCATAGTCTAACAGCAAGTACTGGTGGAAACTGACGGACATTCATGAACAGATCAGGCTAGAAGTGCTAGTGATTTCAGCTTAGGATTTGAAAAACACAATTACAGGATACATTTGAGTTACCCTGAATTACAGCCAACCCCCTTTTATCTACAAAGGCCAGGAAATGAGATGCCCTGCTTAAATAAATGTCATATACATAAATGTCACACAATTGAAAAGTAGTAACTGGGCCAGATATGGCTCAGAGAGTAAAAGCCCTGCCCACCAAGTCTGGTGACCTGAATTTATTCTCCAGGACCCACTTGGTGGAAGCGGCAAACGAACTCTTAAAAACTGTCTTCTGCCCTCTACATGTGCACTGTGATGTACTCACGTCTTCAAAGTAAATAAATAAATAATTGCTTTTCAAAGTAGTGAACAAAAGTCTCAGGGCCTCTCCTGAACCCTTCTTCATAGTGTCCCCGAGTCTTCAAGTGTCTTTGCCTTTCTTGAGCATATATCTATAGAGGGTTTTTATTTTCTCCTAAGATTTATTGTTATGTATGTATATCCATGTCTGTCTATTTATGATTTGTGTACATAAGTACAGTTGCATTTCCAGGCCAGGAGAAGATGTTGGGTTCCCTGGAGCTAGAGTTCGATGGGTGCTAGGAACTTAACTGGAACTTAACTTTCCAGGTCCCCTGGAAGAGCAGCAAAGGTTCTTAACCATGGAGCATCTCTTCAGCCCCGCAAAGCTTTTTTGAAAGAGTTAACTTTTGACTTTCCACCAGTCATATAATTTCATAATACAATTCCAGACATGTGGATTTTGTTTACAGACAAAATAAGGATATATGTAGATACCAAACATTCTGGGTCATTCCAGGATTTTAGCTACGGAGATGAAGAAACATTTCTACAACAGACATGGGAGTGAACAACAGTAAGAATCTCCAGTTCCTCAATACTTCCCAGCGTGTGGACCTCCCCAGACAAGCACATCCATCTTAACCTGTCAACAAACCTGGCTCATCTTGCAAAGAAGCCACAGTCTTTCCAGCACAAATTCTAGTTGGCTTGTTAAGCTTCATTGACATAAAGATGACACTTTGAGCTTTAGTAAGGCTATCTAATTTATCATTATAACTTCTAGCCAAGCATTTGTCAACCCTGTATCCATTTGAACAAAAACCACATGTACTTAGAAGATGTCAGCCTCCAGGGTGTGGACACACACAGCTTGAGGATCACTATAAGAACAGTGTCTCAGCTAGATTTCTATTGCCAGAATCAACATCAAGACCAAAAGCAACTTAGGAAGGAAAGGGTTTATTTGGCTTCCATATCCTGGAGGCAAGAATTAAAGCAGAAGCATGGAGGAAAACTACTCCTCATAGCTTGATTGGCGATTTCTTATACCATCCCGGACAACCTGCCCAGGGGTGGCATCACCTACAGCTGGACAGGGCACACCTCTATTGATTAGAAATCTAGAAAGTGTCCCCACAGACTTGCTAGCGGGTCATTGGATGGAGGCATTTTCTCCATCGGGCTCTCTCCTCCCATCTGACTCTAGCTTGTAGACAAAAAACTAGCCAGGACAAACCAGATCCTGCCCTGGGAACAATGTAAAGGTATTCAGAACTGGGGCTTGCTTCCACCTAGTGTCTTGGGAGCACTCAAGTCCAGGTAGAAACAAAGGAGATTGTAACAGGACCAGAAGTGTTCTAAGCTCCTGTGTGATAGCTCAGCTCATCTCTGCTCTTATATGACGGCTCTCTTTCTGCCCTTAAAATTTTATTTTAACAAAATTCAAACTGTATGGTTTAGCCGGAAGCCAGGATGGGTAAAAATATCAAAATAAAATTATAGGCCAGAGGTGGTTGGCACACACCTTTAATCCCAGCACTCGGGAGGCAGAAATAGGTGGATCTCTGTGGGTTCAAGGCCAACCTGGTCTATGGAGTGAGTTCCAGGACAGCTCTAAAAGCTACACAGAGAAACCCTTTCTCAAAAACCAAACAAACATATATATATATTTTTTATGCATTTTTATCTATGCAGAAAGAGGATGAATTTTTTTAGCTGTCATTTTCCTTGGCCCATCTTCCTCGAGTGGCTTAATAGATTTCATACATAGAAGTCTTGCTTGTGCATGTCTTTAATCCCAGCACTCACTCAGGAGGCAGAGCCAGGCGGATCTCTGTGAGTTCGAGGCCAGCCTGGTCTACAGAGCGAGATCCAGGACAGGCACCAAAACAACACACAGGAAACCCTGTCTTGACCCCCCCCCCAAAAAAAAAGGAGTCTTGCTTACTTGTATATGCACTGGCCTCCCTGACACCTGAAAGCATGGAGGAGGAATCTGCTCTTGTTCCCTAATTCTACCTGGCCACACTCCAGTGTGTCTTCTGCTTCCCTCGGATTCTCTGGCATTCCGAATCAGATAGCGAATTGCCTTTTCTGATAGAGAGCCAAGCCCCAGTCACCCTCCATCCCTCTGGTGGAGGACAAACCGTGAGGTCCCTCATGTTGGATGACAGGAAGGTGTCTGTCTAGCTATTGCTTTACACTAGACTACAAGCACTGCCCATAAAATTGAGTAATCACCTGATTTGCATCAGTATCACAGTACCAAGTCCTAGAAAAGAGGCTTTCTGAAGTCCTTCCTCTGGACAGGCAGCCTGGGTTAGTCTAAGGACTCTACTTCACATCCTTGTTTGCCCCTCACTGGGTTCTGTCTGCAGCTACTGCTGTTGGAACAGTCTAACCAGCTGGTACAACTTTACAGTACCCAGCCTGGGGTCCTCGCTTCCAGACCTGGCATGGTGTTTGACACACTGGGATCAGGTTAGTGTCCTCATATGGTGGAGAAAAGAGCCATCCCATGTAAGCAACCCTTTGAGTCATAGATAATGTATCCTGTCTTTCTCCCTTAGGCTAATGACCCCCATCACATGGGGAGTCCCAAACGGCAGTCACCAAAGTTGTGCTCAGTTCGGCAGGGCAGCCTTCCCCTCTTTCCCTTCTTGCTGCCTCAGGTCATCCTCCACAGAAACGTACACGCTCTCAAGCCTGGATTCCACCACCAGATCTGTTTGTGTGAGGATTCAAGCGAGGATGAGAATCTTTAAGCAGTCTTCATATCTCCGAGTTTTCGTTTTGACATATTCTGAGCCGGTCAGGGTTTGGGTATGTAGACATGATCCCTGTGCAACAAAAATGTCATTCTCAAGAGCACAGAAAGGGAAAAGGGAAAAGAAGAGAGAAGGGGGAGCAAAGGGATGGGGGTGGGAGGAGGAAAACAATCAGTACCTGTTCTTACTACTCCCCTTAGGCTTCTGCCTGATGGACCACCTGCTGCATGGCATGCCGTCCTGACTCACCTTCTATGTGCATCTCCATCTCTGTGTGCATCCATCAATATGTTGTAGACTGACTCTGTTTCAACACTTCATTTCTCTTGTCCACTTGTGACGGAGTAGGATGTGCAACACATTCAAGTTCTCGTCTTCGATAGGCGAAGCCATGTGCACTTAATAAACTAACTTATCCCCAGTATGATGAGCAAACGCTACATGAACTTTTGCAAACTTCACATATTTAAGTGATGGAAACATAAACTTGGGTAATCTTCTCAAATACCAGCTTTATCACATCATTTGCCTAAACAACAAAGAACAGTTCCCCCTGCCATCATTTCAAATCTTTAGCCTCTCCCTTTCTTTTTGGCTTTCATTAATCTTTCATTGAGCTTCTCCTGGGAGTAATAGCCAAGCTTTCTGACTTTCTTCTCTTTCTGGGGTCTTCTCCAGCTATACCCGCCTCTGGATAAGAGCTTTTGTTGCTGTTTCACACTTTGTGTGAATATTCAGCCCTCGGCAGTTCTCCAGACACACTTCAAATCCATCTGATCACACCTTACATAGTTCATTGCAACTGTGGCACACCAGAGCTGGGGTGCAGCTCACTGATGAAGCACTAGCTTCATATGCCTCAAATTCATAATCCAAGTCCTTAAAAAAGGAAGAGAAAGAAGAGGTCAACAACGTAGAAAGAAAGGTGTGGGAGCCAGGGCAGGTGGCTCCAGGTATGTAATCCCAGCTATTGGGGAGTCTGAGATTAGAGATTTGGGTTCTTGAACACAGAGCAAGATCAAGGCCAGCCTGGGTCACTTAGTAAGACCCTGACTCGAAGTTTTAAAAAGTAAGGGGTATAGTACATAGCGTAGTGATAGAGGGCTTGCCTAACACGTACCAGGCCTGGGTTTAATCTCCAATAAAGGAAAGAAAGAAGGGGTGGGAAGATGGGAGAGAGGAAAGGAGGAAGGGAAAGAGGGGAGGAAGAGAGAATGGATAGGAAAGGGAAGAGGAGGGGAGAGGAGGGGAGAGGAGGGGAGAGGAGGGGTGGGAGGGAGGAAAGGGAAGTGGGTGTGAGGAAGCTGGTTATCATTAGATAGCCACAGTCTGCCATGCAATCGCCTCTCTGCTAGCCCAAGTCTCGGAGATGTGACTTTGTCTTCTTCTAACAGAGGGGTACACACTCAGACACTCCAGAACCTAGTGATTTTCTCTCTCTGTAAGTATTTCTTACCGAAGTGCAAATCTGGGGAGCTCCTCTTGTGTCTGCAGTTACTCAATCAGCTCACAACAACCCTTAGGTCACAGGGGTGTGTTTCAGAGTGGCGTCTTCTCGTCTCCTGCTCTAATATGTGGAAGCCAGCTCATCACTGGAGACTGAGAGTCTGCTCTTGCTGTATTTCCTTCCTTTCTTCCCAACTTCATTCACCTGCTGGTGTATTTCCAGGGGATTACAAATGACGTCAGTGTTTGACAGCCAGGGGAACTGAGCTGGGGGACCTGTCGGGGCCTGACCAGTTCTTATAGTCCAGGTTCCTTCTAGTCACTGTAGCTCTGCACTCTCCTCACCCCTTGTCCTGGCTGCCCCTGAGATCTCCAATGACAGTCCAGGCAGCCTAGAACCCAGCCAACTGGCGGCTTTGTCTAGGGAGTGAAGAAAAGGGGTCGTCTTCTAACTGCTTCAAGTGTCAACGTTGTCTTCTGAAACCTTGAAAACCTTGGAAGCAGAAATACAACTGACAAGTGGCACTGCCCTGTGTAAGCCACCTTTGTGGCCCCATGGGGAAAACGGCACTGTCACAGTGCTTGGTTCCCAAGGCCCCTCCCTCGTGTTTCCCAAATGCTGCAGCAGTGCATACGCCTCCATTCTGCCAACAAAAATTTCCCTACACCCTCTCTACCCACCTTAAAACATTCCCCAGCAGAGCAGCTTCTTGTATAATATTAGAGAGACCAGCCTTAATATTATACATCCCAGGGACTACTAACAGCAAGGACTATTTGGGGGAAATAGAATCTCAGCACACTGAGCTCTGTAGTCCACTTGCTTTATTTCCTCTGCCATAATATCTTATATACACTGCTTCAGTTCTGTTCTCGTGCCTAGCTCCTTTCTTGCCTGATTTCTCTCTATACTTATCCACTGCTCCTTCTAAGTTCTATCTTAGTTCTCTCATCTTAATTCTGCCTCATCTAGGTCCTTTTCACCTTGTCCTTACCCAGCTAGGACTTCCCCATCTGACTCTTCCTCATCTTCCATCTCATCCACACGTACTCTCTGGTCAAAATCTTCCTTACCCCTCTCTGTTCTCCATATCTAAGTTCTTCACCTTCCTCCTAAGTCTCCCAGGAATCCAGTTATAAACCCAAGCAATAGCAAGTCCCTGGTGGAGCAAGGTCACCAGGCTTGAATTCTACAACATCATAAAGGCAGGTAAGAATTTTCCTCAGGCAGTGACCACCAGACTTCCAGGGTCAAATGGAGGGGTGATAAGAATCATATAGAGGGGCAGTAATTGTTAATTATCATTTGCAGCCCAAAAGGGAAATAACTAAAGAATTAACTAAAGGCAAAATTTGGGTAATGTGCTCAACTATAATCTTAAATGTGATTGGTAGAAAATGTTAAGAATCTATAAGTTGCTAGGTCAATGGGAGAAAATAAAACTGCCTTCTTTTTTCCTGTGGCTCCTATCTGTCCAAGCTATCTGCCGTTTATCTGCAGGGTGGGGGAAAGTGTGCTCTGTCTCTAGGCAACCTGTGTACAGCTAGATGCCTCTGGTGATAGTTAAAGGGAGATCTGGAACTAGAGGTAAGATTTGGGAAAGGAGGAAGTTAAGCTTAATTGGCACATCCCCAGGCCTTCTCAAACAGGTAGTCTGGATGGTTAAGTCTGTTCTTAGAGAGTACAGAGGTATCTCTGATAAGGAACTTTGTCTGGGGATGGACCTGGCTGGATGCTGCCAATGGCGATAATTACAGGGAGGCTTGAACTGGGGTTCTGGCTGTGCATAGCTGTCAGTGCACAAGGTTATCTAAATATTCCTTTAGTAGAGAGGAAATGATGCCCAATAAATGATGGAAAAGCTACAATAGTACACAAGAAACTCATAGCAGGAAACAGCTGATAATCAAAAGCCAAATGTCACCAAGGCTCCTTGAGCCTCAGCTTGACCTCTGGAACGCCCTTGGCTTCTTCCAGGTATTAGCTTTGTCATAATCAGCTGACTGAAATCCTACTTTGTATATTTTTTGCGGCTTGCAGCAGCAGCTTGTCTTGGTTTGCTAAAAAGATAGTCACCGTGCTTCTCATTCACAGTGTTCTCATCTCATGACAAAGTTAGCGCCTTTGATTGACACCTGCCTGTTTTCCCCCTTCTGCTCTCAGCTTCTCAGTTTGGAGTCCTAGTTAGCGTTAACTGTCAGATTAACACAGCCTACAGTCTCCCGAGAAAGGAGTCTCAGTTGAGGGGTTTCCCAGATCAGATTGGTCTGTGGGTAATTTATACAGAAAAGTCCTGCCCACTGTGGGTGGCATCATTCCCTGGACAAATGGTTGTGGCTTGCATAAGAAAGCCGGATAACATGATCCTCCTACAAACAAGCCAGCAAGCAGTGTTCCTCAATGACTTCTGCTTCAAGTTCTTACTTGAATTTCCTGACTTCCCTCAGTGCTGGACTGTAATCTGCTCACAGTGTTTGTCAACACAGCAGAGCAAAACTAGAGCAGGTGCTGTTTAGCAAGCACACAGCAGCGCTTTCCATATCCAGCCAGCCACTGATGGGATGCTTCAGCGGTCGCCTGGCATTTCTCAGGTAGGAAGGTCAGTACAGTGGCCCTTCTTCACCATCTCTGCTAGGTCTGCTTGCTGCCTTCAGTTCTTGTCTTTCTGCTCCTTGCTGAGACAGTTGGGAACACCTGGCGGGAGGGGGGGGGGGGGGGGAGGAGGGGGGGGTAGAGCAATCCGATGGTAGGAAAGGGCCTCACAGGAACCAAACTTATTTTGTGCTTTCACAGCAAAGCCAAACAGGGGCTTAAGTGGAGAACTGGCACTCACACACAGAGCTAGAGTGAGGAACACAGTGGCTGCAAACATGTCCAACAAGCGGAGGAACAAGCTTCTGAAAGCCCACCTTACCCTAGCAGGCCAAGCTGGCCATTGAGCTGCCTGTACCTGAGCTGCTATTGATCTCTATAAGCTCAAATCACTGATGAGCCTGGAGATCCAGAAGGAATCTTCTGGAGAGAAATTTTTCCTACCTTAGCCATCCCCGTCTTCTTTTGTTCAAGAAGCCAATGGATGGATTTGGTTTTTTTGTTTTGTTTTGTTTTATCAGAGCTGCAGCTTCCATTTGGCTCCAGTAAATGACCTAACAAAGCCTAGCTGGATTCCTTTGGGTCCAGTCTCATTTTTTGGCCATTTCTTGAACCCAAAAACCTGACTCTGATGATAGTATCATAGCAGCTAATAAGATGGAGAGAGGTCATTTTCCAGTTCACCAATTCTTCATGACATCATGAAGCCTCATAACACAGTTGCCACGAACATGAGTTCTGAGCTCAAACAGTTACTACTTCCCAGATGATTAGCTTTGGGCAAGATACTTAAACTCTTGATATTATGGCATGGGTTAATAACCGATCCATATACAGATGATATGAATCATCAAGCAAAATTTAAGATCTACACAGTGTGCTCTGCTTCAGAAAGTCGAAAAATATAGAACATGTTTTTTGAAAGATTACTGTCTGAAGTGATGGACTAGAGGACTAAAATCTGATGATCTTAATGCATCCTGTTGGAAATACACAGTTACACATACGCAGTTACGTCATGACTATGGAAACTTTGAAGGAGACAAACTGGTAGACTAGCAAAGAGACCTGAGTCCTGCCACTCACAGTGCAGATATCTCCAGCATAACTCTTTTCTCCCTAAGCTGAGCCTCTCTGTGCAAATGAACATGAAAAGTATTTGAAGCTTAGCCGATGTCATCCAAGTACAAAAAGAGTGAGTGGGCACAGCCTTGATCCCAACCCACTGGGATTATAGTCATGTTCGCTGAAGAGAAGCCAAACTTTTTCTTTTGATATGCAAAATCATTAAAATGTATCCAACCAAGACCAAGGGCATACCAGAGTTGTAAGGTACCTGTCAACCCCAAGAAAGGTACTGGGTCCATATTCTATCTTGCACCACAAAAGTAAAATAAAATAATGCTGTGATGCTTTGAATAAGTATGGCCCCCCACAGACTCATGCCTTTGAATGCTTGGCCCATAAGGAATGACACTATTAGGAGGTGTGGCCTTGTTGGAGTAAGTGTGGTCATGCTGGAGTAGGTGTGGCCTTGTTGGAGGAAACATATCAATGTGGGGGCAGGTTTTGAGATCTCATATATGTTCAAGCTAAACCCAGTACACAGTTGCTTCTGCTGCCTTCAGATCAAGATGTAGAACTCTCAGCTCCTTCTCCAGCACCATGTCTGCCTGCATGCTGCCATGAAGATAATGGACTAAACCTCTGAAACTATAAGCCAGCCCCAGCTGGAATAGAATCCCTAACTAAGACAGAAGTCAAATGGATTTGAAAGCACTAACCTAAGGCTGGTCCCACAGAATATGGATAAGATCATTTCCCAAGAAACAAAGAATGTCTCCAAGAAAAAAATGTTCCCTAAGGATGTTAGTCTCTGCCCTGTGGAGGCCTGGGGAACAATGACTGAACACCTTGATTCAATAGTGAAGTCCCTCCTGACCCAGCCATATAGCAACAGGCAACTCTTTACAGAGCAGGCCTTGAGAGTAAGAGAAGGCACTCATAAAGCCATGTGATGTGCAGAAAGTGTGTCCAAAGCAGTGCCCAGAGCAAATAGATACATAGAGAGATAGATAAATGATAGAGAGATGATAGATAGATAGATAGATAGATAGATAGATAGATAGACAGATATATAGCCTTATATGCTAAAAAATAACTGATATCAATGAACTGTTAAACCAGGAGAGAGCACCCAGAAAAGAATGGTAAAGATAGAAGCAGAAGTTAAGTTTGAAAGAAAAGAAGTTATGAAATTAATGCATACATTAAGAAGTTAATCATGGGAAAAACAGTTTTGGACACTTGTTGGTATGAGTGATCATATTCTCAATGACTAAATGAGCAGAGATAGACACCATGAGTGTCATAGTAGGCTGACGGGTACACATCTATTCTATCAGGAGCTCTGGCTCCCTTGGAGTCCAATTTAATGTGATGCCAGCCCAGCGCAGCCTTCTTCCAATCTTTTCTTTCTTTCACACAGGACTTAGATCTTTCTATGGATATGCTCCTCATCTGTCCTTTTTTTAAAATTTCTCTTTTTTTGCTAGAATATTCTTTCTGGGTGAGGGGAGAGGGAACAGAAGCAAAGTCTGTCTTATTTGCAGTGTTGCTAACGCTGGAATCACATGTGGTGTATTTTAGGAGCGCAGATAGTAACAACTGCTCAGGGGTATGTCTGTATAGTCCATGGGTTCAATTCTCAAAAAAAAATGCACTGAGGAGACTCTGGATTCCCACTACTGAGGGCAAATGGGTTTCCAGAGGTATATTCAGGCTGCCACGGGAAAGAAAATAATTTTTCCCTAAACTGTGAATGTACTTTATAAACTTTATTAGTGTCTAGTAAATAAAATTCAATAAACATAGTTGCTTTCTTTTATTAACCCAAATATGTCTAAAACCTCCCATCCTGGAGTCTCCTATTCCACTGTGGACACATGCAGCATGCACACATCCCTCTTGCTGCTGAGTAATTAAAGACCACAGTATAGTCTCCTGTTATAGATTATATCATAGTCTCTCATAGGCTAGGGGAATGTGGACAAAAGGATAGACACACTTTGATTTCCACTTGACTATTAACTTTGAACTGTCTTTATAATCTGATATTAAATGGGATCTGGAGCTAGAGATGTGGTTCTATAGTAGAAAGTTTGCCTAGGGCATATGAGGCCTTGGTGAACATGCAAACACCACATGCACATACACACACACACACACACACACACACACACACACACACACACATTCACACATATGCACACACAGAGTCTTTATGGCTGTCAGGAATGGAATCATCTATGTCTTGTTACCCAAACTCAGTTCTATACAGCTTAGAAAGACCTTGCATTTACTATTTGGTAAAGTTCCTCTTCAGAACTTGACAATGGGCTTGATCGATAGCAAGAGACTTAACCACTGACCAGTGCCCTGCATTTCCTTGGCACCTAAAGTAGGAGTAACTTCCCTTGGAAATCTGGAAGTCTGTCCTCAGACGGTTCCTGCCGACAAAGCCCTGCCAGTGGCACAGGGCACAGGGGCTGCATTCTTGACACAGGATGATCATTCCTGTGTTGTGGTTTCCATCCAGTGACTCGGATGCCAAATACCTCTCTGACCCCTTCCCATCAGTAATTTGTCTGCCTCCTCTCTGGCCAACTCCCCCTCTAGAAGAAGATGTTTCACACACAGCAACAGAAAAGCCAGAGCAAAGCAGAGTTTAAACAAGCCCTTGCCTTTAAGGAGACTCTCCCATGGATGAACGCAAGGAGTCTGGAAGGGTTTTAATCTGTGGCTCTTCAAAGTCCCTTCAAGCATTTGGTTTCACTCTCTGGCTCCCCAGCTTCACTGAACTCTGAAAAAGGATGGAAGCCCGAGGCCCGCCTCTCTCTTCCAGCTCCATCCCTAGAAGCAAGCTGGCACACCCTGGCTGGGAAGCTGAATGATAGCTCAGCTATCACTCCCACAGTGAAACACACTGTGCTCTTCGGAAGAGATACTCCAGCAAGCTGGAAGGAATCGGCATTTAGAGGCCTCTGGGCCCGCAGCTCTCCCTAGACAACGACCTCTCACAAACTACAACATGTTGTTTCCTTCCTACTTTTTGGCAAGAGAGGCTTTAAAAAAAGAGACATATTGTTGCCTAACAGGATTAAATTCTTAACTGAAGCATTTTCATCTAATCTATCCACTACTGTCTAATCCCCTGAGTCAGAATGTAAGGAAAAGTTTCTATTTTGACTCAAAGACCACATTCTCAGACCTTCCCCACCCTGGCACTCCCTACACTGTCCTTGCAGAATGTTGCAACCCTTGCAATAACCCCCAAGTGGGGGGTGGGGGGGATGGGGGACACGGGAAAATAATCTCAACCGCACCTTCTCTATCCCCCAGGCCGCTTCTTAGTCTCTATTACCCAACCTTAAGCCTTGACAACAGAGACGTTCCTCTCCAGAACTCCAGAAGGAAATATGTCTCCTGGCCCAGTGGCATGGCTCAGCCAGGAAGGCCTTTGCATCTGAGCCTAAGGACCAAGACACACACGTAGTGAAGGAGAGTGCCAACTCGTAAGCTTTTCTTCTGCTGGTCACACCAAAGCTGTGGCATTCATGCGTGTGCCCACACTCACACCAAAGAAATAAATAACAGTAACAAAATTAGACCACCCACCCCTCAGAAAAGAGCTCAGTGTCAGGGTATGTACTTGGTATGCACATGGCTCTGGGCTCCATCCCAGCCCCCAAATATAAATATTAGAACCATGATGATAGTCACCCACAGCCGTCCCCATTCTTGTGCATGAAGGTGCCTCATAAGCGGCAGTTAACTCTACAGATGCAAGGTATGACTGGTTACCATTCTGAGTGCCACTCTTGATGAAAGTCTACATTGGCCCCTGTTCCTAGTTCTAAACACAGATTATTAGCAGAATGCCATCTTTGGCAAATCACACCCACTCGCACAGATTCTTCTTATTGCTGGTCCCAGGAACAGTCCTCCTGGCCTATTAAAAAAAAAATTCATGTCATTTCATCCAGGGCTATCTGGGGTTTTCTGTCTGGCAGGTGTTGTTGCTATGTTGGCAGAAGACTTAGATTAGTAGGTAAAGCAATGTTGCCTGGAAATGTTTCCCTAGCACAATAGGAATTTGTAGAATTTGCTAGAAAGATCCTCATGGACATGTGACCTGAAAGGACTCCTCCCTCTGACATGCGACCATCACAGAGCCCTTTAAATGAGGAGCATTATCGAGACCCACTGACTTGTTAAAACTTCAGAAGCCTTGGGAGCAACTAAGTCTGACTTCTCTGTGCTGTTTGGCGTGGTCCTCGCTTCTCAGCGCATTTTGTAGCCGAGCTGTGCTAGCCTCAGGTGGAAGCGCACAGACACGTGAGGTTTTAGCAGCAGCTTTTCACTCAGACACTTCTTCTGGTTCTTGAGAACCAGACTAGATAAGGTGACAGATTGCCTTTGGGTAGAAGGTCTGATGAAACCCTGACATGCTGGGTGGCCAGAGTTCACAAGGCCTGAGTGTGAGGCCTGCATGTTCCTCCCCTCTGCCCTCCTGACCTCCTAAGTACTGGTTGGCTCAAAGAATATTCTGGCTGACCTGTGGGTAAATTTAGCAGTGCACCAGAGACATAACGCTTCAGGCACACTGATCATCTTCTGTCTCTCAAATCAGATAGACAGACTTCCAGGCTGATTTGTAGGGAGGAGTTTGCAGATTCTGGCGAAACAGGTGGGAAGATGTCCTCTTGAGTCTCTAGAGATGTAGTTCTCAGCCTTCCTGATAATGTTGTGACCCTTCAATACAGTTCCTCATGTTGTAGTGACCCCCAACCATAAAATTAGTTTCATTGCTACTCCATAACTGTGAACTATCAGTCTTGGTAGTATTGTGAATTGGAATGTAAGTGTCTGTGTTTTCCCAAGGTCTTAGGCAATTCTGTGGAAGGATTGTTCAACCCCCAGGTTGGGAAATAATGCTCGATTGGAAATGGTGTGTCTGCCAGGGAAAGTCACCCACTTTCTCCTCTCCTGATCCCTGAGTGGAGCAGCTTTCCTCAGCTGCTCTCATTAAATTATCGCATCCTGTGACTTCCAATTTTTTTTTCTTTCTTCCTTTTTTAATTTAATTTAATTTTTAATTTTGTACTAGGGATCAAAGCCAGGGCCTCATACGAAGTGCTGGCCACTTCCCATGGTTTTGTTCCAGTTATAACTTTTTTTTGAGACAGGATTTCTCAGTGTAGGCTTGGCTATAATCAAACTCAGAAATCCGCCTGCCTCTGCCTCCTGAGTGCTGGTATTAAAGGTGCACACCACCATCGCCTAACCCAATTATGACTTTTATGAAAGGTGAATAAGTGAGAAAATATTACCAGGGAAGATGCTGTTTTACAAGACAAGCTGTTGGACTGTCCTTTCCCAAGTCAGTAGCATTGTTCTATTAGGCCTGGAGGAAATGTCCTGCAGGCATGCATCATAGGTTACAATATTTAGCCTCTCCATGTTTTCTATCTGGTGCTCCTGGAGCCTGGACTCTTCCCTTTGATCATCCATTTTCCCTTAACTCTGGGTGACTCTAAATTTCCTTAGTCAAAGCTGGAAATTTTGCAGACCTGAGTCTGCTCAGCCCAGTCCCTCCCCAAGCCTGTCTTTGTGAGTCTGGAAATCAGAGATGAGAAGCACCAGGGCTCTGGTCAGTACCTTGTCCCCTGCAGCAGGTGCTGGACTCCATATGTGACCTTCATCTGTGTGTCCCAAGGCATGTTCTACTTTGTAGGACACATAAAATCCCTAATCCTTACATCTTTTAATGGTATAAAGTATAAAACCCACAGACTATTAATGCCAGATTCTTGCTTATTGTTTCAACATTTCTGAAATCATGTAATGAAGGTTTTCCAAATACCTCTCTACTAGCATGCCACCCTAGGATAGGAGGGGCAGATCGTTCTCCATCTATAATATGTGACATAAGAAAAATATTTTCCTTTCAGAGTGAGAGCCCGTGACAATTGTCCTCAGTGCCTGTTTTGACTGCCGAGGCTGCAGCCAGTCCCTCTCTCCCTTGTTGCTGCTCTTTCTCACTACCCTCCCCAGATGCAACCCCAGACACTTGCTCTGGATCTTTTGTTATGGAGTTCTCTGTGTCTTTATGAAAGAAAGATCTCAAATCCTGAGGGAGTACCTAAATAAGGAAGGAGGCAGGTATCACAGTGTCCCTTTAAAATCTTGGGTCAGGGGAAGTAGCTGGTTTAGTGGTCAAGAACATTTGCTGATCTTCCAGAGTACCAGAGTTATAGTCCCAAATATCCGTGTCAAGTGACTCACAATTGCCTGTAACTCCAGCTCCAAGGGATCTGACACGCTCTTCTTGCCTCTACACATGTGATGTACACACACACACACACACACACACACACACACACACACACAAATGCAAATGGGGGAAACATATACATAGAAATAAAAATATATATTGAAAAAATAAAAATAAAAATACCCCAAGAACCTTAGACTATCTAACAAACAAAAAAATCAACCCCAGGCCTGAGAAGCCCTCTTTTGAGTTGTTGGTGAAGGCTGTCCAAGAGACTCCCAAGATTATAGGCCATTGTGGCTGCTCATGGTTGCCTCCCAAAAGCAGAAGTCAAGCCACTACTGCTGAAGACGCCATGCACTTCAGATACAGGACCCAAAGGACTTGAGCTGGATCTGACCTGAAAGCCTCCTTTTGAAGACTAGATTTCATGGTATCAGAGGATGCCATGAAAGCATCCAAGAGAGGAAAGCAGCCAATCGTCCTACAACAACCAGCATCACAGAAGACCCTAAAGGTACAGCAGTGGTACATATACCTTAGCAGCAACCAACCGCTCTCTAATTGGACACTGGCCTGCTCCACAAGAGGGAAACTATGCCTGATACTGGAAACCTAGCTGATGACCCAGAGCTAGTGAAGTCATGGAACTTGGAGAAGAACCTGCAACTACCACTTTATTAAATCAGCATAATTCCTAACTACATTGTAAACATTTATCCTTATACCCCCAGATAAGTGTAGTCCTAACCCCTCATCAAAGAAACTTCTCTCTGCAACAGATGGAGACCATTACAGAAAACCACAACCAATCAAAACATAGAGAACAAGAGATAATGTGGTACCCAGTCCCAAGTATTATGTGTACAGCGCTATTTCTGTATCTAAGGCTCAGGGATGATGGTGGGAGAGGGAGCAGAAAAGACTGTAAGACAAACAAGATGTCTGCTGTAAGAGTGTGCCTCCTCGGAATGTCGGAGAGGCTGTACCCACAAAGTCTTCTCAGCATGGCTCCCTAAACAAGACTTGAACATGACGATAGCACTGATGGGCATAATAACACGGAAGAGGGAGATCTCCTGGGACCTCAACCATAGACAGAGGAAGAACTATGGGCAACTTGGGAATGCTGCAAACAGGAGAAGTGGTCTTCCCCAGGGAAGAGCCCTCCAACCCAATACCAAGTTGTCAGCTCTGAGATCATATATACACAAGTAACATTAAGTGAACTGAATAGACTGTATTTATGTATTTAGGAGTGTGTGTGCGCGTGTGTGTATGTGTGTGTGTGTGTGTGTGTGTGTGTGTGTGTGTGTGTGATGAAAATTAAAGTAAAAGAGGCCATGAATTTGAAAGATAGCAAGAGGAGTACATGAGAAATGTTGGGGGGGAGGAAAAGCAAATGAATGAGATATGATTTAATTATGATTTTTTTTAAATGGAACTAAAAAATACATAAATAAAAATAAAATCTGCAGGGTCCCAATGTATGGTTCAGTGGCAGAACCCAAGCTTAACATGCTCTCCGCCCAGAATCCAGTCTCTCGTGCTGAAAAACCACAGAGGGAAAGGTAGGGAGACTCACAGAGAAAGGCTTCATTAGAAGGTACAACTGCTCCTTGCAAAGCACGGTACCACCTAGATACCCAAACAGTACTTCATATGGGAGGAAAATGAGAATACAAATTAATTCAAATGTACTACAGAGAGTATGTTGTATCTTCTGCATAGACTACATCAATCATTTAGACTTTATGTTAACTAGATCAAAGATTCCTCTGAGGATATAACCTGGTAGAATGCTGGCCTAATTATGCTCAAGGCCCTAGGATCAATCTTCACTTAGGATCAGTAACACACACACACACACACACACACACACCCCTTCTTAATTATAATAGCAACAATAACATATGGATATGCTTTCTATGGGGAAAAATTAATTTTCAAACATCAAAGGGAGACCTTCTAATTGTAGAAATGTGGCCAAGTTAATCAACTTGGAAAATTAATTTAATGGCCAGATTGTATTGACTTTGTCTGTTATCCCTTCTCCAAAACAAGTTCAAAATATTAAAGATTTTGCAAATAAGAACCCATCTAGCCTGTTGGTCATCTCGAAGTAGGGAGTCTCTTTCAAGCTGTCTTAGAAAGGGTGACCTAGAAGCTCTGAAAACTTGCCCTCTATTTTGACAAGAAATCTCAAGGTCCTTTGGTCTGGGAACAAAAGAAAAGAAAAGATCCTTCTTAATTAAGAAATCAGTTTTGCCAAAGCAAAATGCTTTTGGTCTAAGTTCTGAGTCCCTAGAAGACAGGAAGAAAGCTGCCACAACTGAGCTGTGTTTAGTAAGGTCTCCTAGGCGGGCTGGCCTGGAACCCCCAGAAGAGGCACCCTGCAAAAATGAACACTGACCTGAGGGCCAGGGAGGACACCCTGTAGGCCAAGGAAGGCCATGCCATGCTCCAGAAACCGCGGGGCCAAGGCACGTTGTCACCCAAGCCCTTATAACCAGCTCTAGCCGGGCATGGCGGCTGGGACCAAGCTGATGCACTCCTGGAAGGCAGGCCTGTTCGTGGAGTGGGTCATTTTTCAGGGGAAACTTTTCTCTTGGCCCAAGTTTCTTCTTTGATTTACCGGGCAATGGGGGTGTGAACATAGCACAAGGCATCAGGGAGTGATGGGGGAACTTTCCAGGACAGACAAAGCCCAGCGTGTGTCATGGAGTCTTGGCGACAGGGCTATTTCGAGGCTATCTGTTCAGACGCTGAGTTGGCCACATCACTGGGGGCTGGCCTGGAAGGTTGTTCTAAAATAGCCTCCCACTTGCACTGAAAACGAAGCTGCAACCATCAATTGCAAGCCAGCCGGTGCTTCCTGCCTGGCAGAGCCCTGCTCAGCTCAGACTGTCTGGGAGCCTAGCCCTTGCAGCCTCAGCCCCTATAGTTTGCAAAGCGCTGAGCAGTGGTTGTCATGGCAACAGAGACCCTCTAAACGCAGCAATTTGGGCTCCTCTGTCGCAATCGGCTCCGTTTTCTAATCATTTGGACGGTAAAGTAATTAGAGGGAGAGACATTCCAAAAATAAGAAGATCCACTGCGGAGCTTCGTAATTCCAGTGTAAGCACACGTGTCCATTTGGAGCCTCCCTGGAGCCCTGGGCAGGTATGATTTCAATAATCAAAGGTTTTGCATCCATTTGCTAATTACCACTCTTGCATCTGAATGTTTGGTTGGAACTTCCAAGTTCCAAGTGCCACTAAGGCTAGGCTTTTGTCACCCTGGCCACTCCCTGCCTTGTGTCCTAGCTCAGCTTCCTCACAAGGGAGCACAGACCAGGTTTGTTCCTTCCCCCAACAAAGTGTGATTGGGGTAAAGAAAAACAGTGTTTGGGGGGAAGGGATGAGTAAGGCATGGTAATTATATTCCTAATCATATGTAATTTAAGAGAAAATGAGAAGATGTGGGAGGCTGTTTAGCCTTGACTGTAATTCCACAGGCAGAACACAGGCACCCTACTGTCACCTGGGTGTCTTTCAAAGCCACCTCAGCTCCCGCAGCCAAACAGTTAATTACAAGGGAGGGGTGCCTCCCAGCAAGGGCTGCCCCAATGCACTGCCTGGGACAACAATGGCCGCTCCATCCCAGATACCAAAGCTGGTCCTCAGCTGTGTCCCCCAAGTCCTCTGAGACCTAACTTCTGGTAGCAAGGTCTCAGAGATGAGAGAATGCCCAGGAAACCAGATACCACATCCAGTCTGCTCCTATACCTCTGCTCTCTGTATTTTAGAAACGCAGTTTACTTGATTTGCACCTTGAATTCAGACGTGAGTGGGTCCTTTATTGAAGACTAGCTAGACAAAATGTCGCCTCTGTTAGCTCATCTGTGATACACAAGCAGTACAGAGTCCAGGGCTAGTGGGAGGACTGGCTGAGATAATAAGGAGATGTAATAAAATCCTGAGCACTGCTTGCCACTTAAGTGCTTAGTTACTATTAGATACAATTTTATTAACTGAATCCAGGCATGGTGGCACACATCGGAAATCCCAGCACTGAGGAAGCTGAGGCAAGTGGATGGTAAGTGTGAGAGGTCCATCTCAACTAGGTGGCAAGTCTCTGTTTTCAACAAACAAAATGGATACATTAAATTAAATTGAACAATTAGCTGAGGTAATGGGTCAGTAGTACAGCAGACGCTTCATGTGCCAAGCTCGGGCTCCATCATCTATAAACTGGCTGGTAGGGAAGTTATGAAGATTCAGTGTAGATGAGTTATAGGCCCCAGGGTTCTACACTTCTCGTTTTATTTTGTATTTACAATCATATGAACAAGAAAACTCTATTCTTGTCCACATTTCAAAGAAAAGTGAGGTTTGGAGAGCTCAAATGACTATGTTGCTTCCAAACTTCCAAACAGAAGCAGGAGTTCAAAGTCAGGAGCTGAGCATGACAGCTGTAACTTAATCAGGCACTGCTCTGTTTCTCTCTCTGTTCTCTCTCTCTCTCTCTCTCTCTCTCTCTCTCTCTCTCTCTCTCTCTCTCTCTACTTCTTTCTGATCTCTCCCCTCTAAATACACCTCCAAAGTCATTAGGTGTCGCTAAATGAAACCCTCACGCAAACAACCTGTGATTTGACTGGAGAACTACTATTTTCCCTCCAAGGAATTCTCTCCTAAAACCCCAGAGAACTCTATCTACTGCACACAGATAGGTTTACCTAACTAGAAATCATACATAGAGTTATAAGTTACAGCTCACTTGCATGTATTAGATCACTGGAATTATATTTCAGACTCCCTTATAGCATAATTCTTCCTCATCTTGGCACACAGCCTCAAAATTTGCACCTCACACACACTAGGCATGCACTAGTATGTACCTCACACACACTAGGCATGCACCAATATACAGTCATGCACTCACTCATCCTGAGTGGAAGAGAAAGACCTATTTACTATCCAAAGGAGGTGACTTACTCAGAAATGCAAAGTGATTTCCCATTATGTTTGGCACTTGGAACTAATGGCAGAGGCTTTAAATAGATGGCCCTGTGTGTATGTCAAAGGGGAGGGCGTTGAGTTGTACAGTATGTGTTTTCATGTATGTGGGATCATTTGTGCACATCTGTGGAGATCAGAGGTTGACATCAGATGTCTCCCCTTGACTGTTCTCCACCTTAGGTGTTAAGGAAAGGTCTCTCACCTGAATCTACACCTCACAGATTCAGCTAGTCTAACTAGCCAGCCTACTCTGAGGATCCGATCTCTGCCTCCTGAGCTCAGGGGATTATATAAACAGGCTGCCACTCATACCAGGCACTGGGGTTTTGAACACACTTGTACAGCGAGCACTGTATCTACTGAGACATCTCCTCAGCCCAATATCCTTATTTTTTTAATTAAATGAAGATAACTTTTTAAACAGATACAGGGTGAGGAGATGATAATGGTCCAATGACTTCTCAAGCACAAATGAACTCCCCCAAATGTATCCACTGACACACATTGTAAGTGCCATTCTCTTAATCCATTGAGTAACATGTAGAAAATGCAAAATAAAGTGAGAGGAAGAAGCAATATGGACTTGGTATGATATGATGGCTAAAAATAAAGGAAAATTATAATTATAAAGGCAGGGAACTATACTGTGTGTGTGTGTGTGTGTGTGTGTGTCTTTGTCTGTGTGTGTCTGTGTGTGTGCCTGTGTCTGTCTGTGTGTGTGTGTGTGTGTATCTGTGTGTGTATGTATCTGTGTGTCTGTATCTGTGTCTGTATCTGTGTGTGTCTGTGTCTGTGTGTGTCTGTGTCTGTGGTGTGTGTGTGTGTGTGTGTGTGTGTGCCTGTGTCTGTTTCTGTGTCGGTGTCTGTGTCTGTGTTTATGCATGTGTGTGTGTGTGTGTCTGTGTGTATGTCTGTGTGTGTCTGTGTGTCTGTGTGTCTATGTCTGTGTGTCTGTGTCTGTGTCTGTGTTCCATAGTTATGGGGAAAGCATTTTCATGATCCATTACTGGAAAGTTAACTGGTCCTCTGCATTGACAAAGCCTTCACATAGATTATCCAACTCAGTCTCTGGGTGGCAGCTGTGTCTCTCAGACAGCATGAAGACAGTATCTGATAGGGGTCTTCTCCCTTTAGTTCCAAAGGACCCCTGACATATTTATCTGATCATGACCACCTGAGGCTCTGTTCCTTGACATCTTCTATTATAGAAAGCACAATAGAAGTGACCCATTATTGTTTAAAAAAAATTCTGTGGTCTAGAATCATTGACTCAAAAATATACTTAAAGCCAGGCATGGGGCACACTCTTGTAATATTAGCACTCAGGAGGTGGAGTCAGGAGGATATGGAATTCAGAGCCAGCCTGAACTACATGAGACTCTGTCTTTTAAAAAAAATCATAATAATAATAAAAGAATGCACTTAGAGTGGCTATGGTCGTACATATCTATAGTCCCAGCATTCAAGAGGCAGAAGCAAGATGGCTGCAATTTGGAGGCCAGCCTGGGCTAAATTGAGAGCCCTGGCCTATAAGGTAAAAGAGAGTAGTGGAGAGAACATAACAAAGAAGAAAAACAGCAAATGATGGCAAGGATGTTGGAGAAAGAAATCTTCATATGCTGGTGCGGCCACTATGGAAATCTGTATGAGGTTCCTCAAAATACTAAAAATAGAATGACCATTTGACCCAGATGCAGAACTCCCAGGCATATGGCTGAGGGACTCTGTTGTACTCGCACTAAAAATAGAAGTGACTGGAACTCAGAGACACTTGCACACTCATGTTGACTGCTGCACTATTCACAATAGCCAAGATATGGAACTAGCCTTGATGTCCTTCACCAAACAAAGAAAATGCAGTAGATGTGCCCAGTGACGAGTCAGCCACAAGAAGAATGAAATTACATTGTAGGGAAATGGATGGAGCTGGAGATCATGGGGAAAAAAAGTAAAACAGACTCAGAAAGCTAACTACCACACATCTTCTCTCATATGTATAATCCAGATTTTTTTTTGGGGGGGGGAGACAGGGTATTACTATGTAGCCTTGGCTAGCCCAGGACTTGTCATGTAGAGCAGGTTGCCTCTAATTCACAGAGATCTGCCTGCCTTTGCCTCCCAAGTGCTGGTATTAGATTCTGGGGTGTGCAGCACCACACCCCAGAATCTAGCTTTTAAACATTTGTGTAAGACGTGAAAGCAGAACGGGACACTAGGGAAGAAGAAAGACAGATAGGATTTGACTATCAAGCTACTTACCCAGGCTGGCAGAGAGAGAGAAAGAACATTCATCAAGGCAACAACATGAATCAGCAAACCCTTCCAGATTTATCATTTAATAAGCAACTTTGGAAAATAGAGGGACAAATACCAATGCCTCTGTTTTGTAAAGCTCAGAGCATTTCCCTTTCCTAAAGTCCATTAGTAACAGGTCCTTCGGCTCCACTTTTCTTCTATATAGACTGTATTTAGCTGCTGTCTATAACCTGAAGGAAATGTTATACTGGAGAGAACTTCCTTAATGGTTTTAAAATTGGAAACTGATCAAGAGTGGTGGCATATATCAATAACCCCAGAACTTCAGAGGCTGAGGCAGGAAGATCAGAATTTAAGGCCTGCTGGAGTTACTACATAGCAACCCCCTTCTCAAAGCAGGAACAAAATAAAGCTGGAAGTTGGCAACAATAGAATGAGTGGTGGTCCTTCTGAGTTTGTGATGGCTGAAGATTGAAGGCCTCTGAATGGATATGACTTCCCCATCCCTTCATGTTGGTGCTCCAAAGGAAAACTACTTCAATGACAGCAGGCCTTTCGTCATCCTGGGAAGGGGCCAAGCTTGGGAGGTTTAATCCCATGCCTGTCTTCATCTGCTGTATGCTGCTATGACAGAATACCCGAGCTTACACAATTTACAACAAGCAAACTTTGGTTTTACTCACTGTTCTTGAATGCTGGGCACCCAAATGTTCGGCACTTTACATCCACATAAAACCTGAGAGTGCTTGGGAAAGGGTTCTAGACACACAGAAATGGTGCCAGGCATGGCTTCTTAGCCTCTCATGCTTGCCATGATGTGGAGACTCATCTCTGAGACACTGTCTGCAGACTTGGGCCACCAGCCTGAGCCCTGTCAGTGTGCCATGAGCCTGCTTGGTGGGTTCCCACAGTCTCTCCTGTGAGCCAAGGTAGAGAGGTGTCTCCTGGTAGCTGCCTTCGGGAAGAGCCAGCCACCATGCACTACCACCATACACTAAGCTAAGCTATACCAGCAGCAGCTGACATAGTAGTTCAAGATTCATCTCATGGGATCAAAAAAAAAAAAAAAAAAAAAATACAGATGCTCAGTTAAAAGAGATCCAGACAGAAAAAAGCCTCTGAATGGGTTGCAGTGTGTTTAAAGTATACATAGGTTTGGGAGAGAGAAGAGGAAGAATATGTACAGTCATGGATTTAAAAATATGGTTTTAAAACAATAAAGTCCTTAAAGTGGAGTAAAATAATACATATATTTTTAAAAAAGCCACATAAGGATGGGAAATATACCGAGAGTCTGGATACCGAATGTTACTGTGTTGTCTTTGAGTTTTTTGACCATTGAGGAACAAGCAATAGCTGCTAAGAAACATTTAGTTATAAAAGCTGCTGGATTGAACTAACCCATATATTTTAAAAATATCTTCACTTCAAAATTTAAATCAAAAGATATATTACTTTGGGAAAGAGAATATGCTTTTATTTCCACAGGAAATGAAAGTCTATGGATTCGTTCAAAGTTAAAGATGATCAGTTTTAATCAAGAAAGACCTCCTGAAAATTCTGACTACAAATGTAAAAGAATAAACCTAGAAAAACTACAAAACATGTAATGTATATTTTACTTGCTCACACATATAACCAAAAATCATCCTTGACTGACTTGTGTACAGTGCACAGTCTATATTTGCATTAATATAGATATGTACGTTACCTTAAAAAGTTTATGTATTTTCAAAACAAGGGAACCAGACATCAATAAAAACAGATGGCCCAGGTGATCCAGCATCCAGAACAAGTTGACTGAGATGATACCGCCTACTGATGAAATTATTAAGGCCACTCCACATAGTTAAAAGGGAGGTTTATTTAGTGGTGTAACTTACAAATGAAGGGATAGGTAGGTTGCAGGGTCTTGGAAAGGTGTGTCGCAGTCCGGCGGTGTTCTCTGGAGAACTCTGCTTGTCTACCTCCAGCATCCGGGGTCCTGGAACCAAGAGAGTCCCAGCATACAGAACTGGGTCTTCAATGTCCTCTCCCAGCCCCGCCTTGTGGGTATGACCATTACCAAAGCCTCAATGGGGGTTGGAACTTCCAGGTCAAAGCCTACAACAGCCTCACAGACTACTACAGCCAAGACTTAACAATTATCTTGACTTTTTTTCAAGATTCCTCCAAAGACTAAAAATGCCCCCTAACAACAGGAAGTAGTCTGGAGAATGGCACCTACATTCCCAAAAGATGGGTTATGGATATTTAGTATCATTTAAGGGGTAGTTGTTATTGGTAATGGTGAGGAAAAAAGCTGAACAAAGGAAGTCAGATTCAAGGATCTCTTTCGGAAAAGAAAAAGGGAGGGATAGAGAAACCATAGAATAAAAGGGTAGATTATTGAATCTACTTTTAAACTAAAATACAACTATTAATTTCAAAATATTTTACATTAGTATGGATTTTGGTTTATTGATACAAATTTAAAGTTAATTTTGTTATACTATGTGTATGTTTCTACTCTTGTTTAGGTATTCTGTTTATGCAGCTCATTTAAAAATGTGATATATAAGTAAGAAATATAGATTAATAGTCATCTATAATAGTCAAACTTATAGTCATGTTAGGTATGTTTTCAATGCTATAAACAGATATATTTAGATAGATAGATGATCCTCAAACACTTCAAAGGCCTACAGAATATGACATTTACTATGTTTAATAACCTAAGGCTTTTCATGACAGTGAGACACATCTGCTCTTGGCAGCACCAATCTACTTCAGAGAAGATGATGGGCATCCAAGAAACTCCATACTGAGTTTGCTTTCTTTATGGCAAAAGCTATCCATTTGGTGGAAAAAACCTGCCCTTGCCTCAATTGTTGACAGTATACTGTCCAAACTAGAACAACAGGATGTAAAAGAAAGCCAAACTTTGACAAGACAAGGTAGGACATCCTTCAAAATTCCCTGCTTCTCAAAAATGATGGTCAGATATACCAGGCCTTATAAGCCAAAGTTGGATGCCCCAACGTCACAGAAGAACCTAGGGTGACTGTCCAGGCAGCTAGATGTCCCTGTCATTAGGTAACATTTTACTCTTCGGGGTTTTTGATGGAGTTTAAGACTAGATAGTCATAGTTAAAGTTTTCCTTAGTTATGATAATAGGGAAATTAGGTATAAAACTTTAAACTCACAAAGATAAGATAGATAAGAAAATGTTTTCTCTAAATTGCCAAATACAAATGGACTGAATATTGTAACTGTAATTCTTACTGGATAACTGTGTTTGTTGTATATAATTTTTACTATGTTAAAGTTAAAGCCTTTCTTTTTAATTAGACAAAAAGGGAGAAATGCTGTGGAACAATATTTGTACAGTGTAAATATGTATTACCCTCATTGGTTAATAAAGAACTGACTCACCTATAGGTGGGCAGGAAGAGATTGGGGCAGGAGGGGTAGAGTAGGAGGAGGATGCTGGGAAAAAGAAGGGCAGAGTCTCGGGAGTCGCCAACCAGACACAGAGGAAGCAGGACTATGTAAGAAATGAGGTAACAAGCCATGAGCCACATGGGAGAACTTAGATAAGAAATATGGGTTAATTTAAGTTGCAAGAGCTAGTTAGGAGCAAGTGTGTGCTATTGGCTGAGCATTTATAATTAATAATAATCCTCTGTGGTTACTTGGAAGAGGCTTGCAGGACAGAAACTTCTGCCTACACAGGGAAGGTCAGGATCTGATGAGGTCCCTCTTGATATATTACTCAGTGTTGGAAGGCAGAGGGGCCAGAGAGCACAAGACAAAAGAAAGGAGTCAAGTCTTCAGCCACAGCTCTTGCATGTGCCTAATCTCAGAAGCTAAGCAGGGTTGGGCCTGGTTATACTTGGATGGGAGAATAAGGAAGCCAAATTTCTCCATTCATGTGAGAAACCAACTCCCAAGATAACAGCATTAATCCGTCCATGAAGCTGGAACCCCCATGACTCAAACATCACCCATGGTACCCTTCTCTCAATGTCCCTGCATTGAGGATCAAGTTTCCAATGCATGGGCTCTTGAGGGCATGTTCAAACCTTGCCAGTACCTTGCTTGGACTGGGTTGGTTAATAACAAGTCAACAACTACAGCTTCTTTGCCTTTATCACTTAACAGCCACTTCCTTCAATGCCTCCAAGCACTTCACAGGTAGACACAGCACACACTTTGCCATCACTCAGTGCAGAAGTGAATTCTTCACTTTTTCAGTTGTAATGATGTATTTCTTACATTTTAATGTGATACATTTAAGGTTCCAGAGTCAATGATTTGGGGCTCACTAAATCAATAGATTGCTACAGAATTCAAGTGACCCACTATACCACTTACACAACACACAGCTAAAATTGTCAAAAGTGTTTTTCTCTACTGATATGTCATATAGCTCTTTTCCTCTGTAAGATGTTTTTGCTTGAAACTTTCTAGTCATTGGAAAATTGTAACAAAGGTTTCTTTTCCTTCAATTTATGTAATTGTGAAATTCGCTCTAAGACTACAAGTATTCCTTAAAATGTATCACTGCTGCCAGGTGTAGTGTTGCATGCCTTCAAGCCCAGCACTTTAGAAGCAGAAGCAGGTGATCCCAGAGTTTGAGGCCAAGCTGGTCTACAGAGCAAGTTCCAGGCCAGGGCTACGTAGTAAGACCCCACCGCAAAACAGCAACAACAAAAATGTCACTGCCATGTGACCTTCCAAACTGCTAAGACACCTCAGATGTGGTCTTCACTTTCCATCCCATTGAGCTCCAAAGTGTACAAAGTGTTTGCCCCTAAGATCAGAGACAGAACTGAAACAGTATCTAAAAGCCATTGCCCCCCTACCCAGCTCATTTTGCAATAGGTGATTCTAATCCTCCCTTGCAGTTAGACAACGCGTCTTAACAACTTAGGCTGTGCGTGTTTCTGAGTATAATTCCTACTACAAAACCGAAAAGGCAATTCCTGTGCTCTCAAAAAAAAGGAAAAAGGAAAAGGAAAGGTAACATCAAGTTCAAACGGCAGCTAGAAACGTGATAAATCCACCCGGCCACAGCGATCCCTGCCTAAACTAACAATTCACTTACGGCCACAGTTCACCGCGCTGTCATCACTTCCATGCCTCTAACTGCCTTCCATCTGGTTCATGTTGGAAGTTTACAACACTTGCCCACTTTGGCTACACTAGTTTACATCTAACACCAAACACATGTTTATGTTTACCACATACCAGTTCTGCATTCTTGGACTTAAAATTATATCAATTTATAATCCCATTAATGGAAAACTTATGAGAAGGATCCGGCTCCTTTAATAAAATGAGAGAGAACAACCATTTGGATGCTGTTAAGAACGAGCCCATACCGAAGGCTAAATGCTTCAGTTGGATACACCCTGCTCAGATAAGTGGGCCCTGGGAACTGCTGTCTTGGCTGCTAAGAACAGACCATTGCTTGGAGTTCATTTTCTGAGACTCCACGTGGAAGCCTGGGTCTTCGCTGGAAAAATGATGAGTGATCAAAGACACTAGGGGTATGCTTTGTTCCAAGATGTATCAAATTTGAAGCTGGGAGTGTAGTACCATGGTAACACATGTGAGTTAGTATGCATGAAGCCTCCAGTTCAAGTTCAATCCCCAGCACGCCCATGTGCTTGCTCAGATACACACACACACACACACACACACACACACACACACACACACACACAAATTCAGGTTTTTAATTGGGCTCCTGAAACTTGTCATTTTAAAAAATGTCTTTCTACCTATGTGTGTACAGATTTGATTCAAACAATGGGGCAGACATAGGCATTCCATGGAGACTGGAGGACAACTTCAGCTGTCTGTCCTCATCTCCCATCTTGTTTGAGACATCTTGTTCTTCACTGCTGTAACACCAGGCTATCTGCTCCCAGCAGTTCTCCTGTCTCTGTCTCCCATTCCAGCTAGGGGTGCACTCGGTGTGCAAACGGGGATGCTACTGGGTCTAGCTTTTATATGGATGCCAGGGATCTGAACACAGGTTATCAGGCTTGCGAGGCAAATACTTCCCCCAGCGAGTCATCTCTCCAACCCTGAACTCACCACTTTTTAGGGCAGGTTTGTCGATGAAACAAGTTTCAAGAATGAAAGGGGGTGTGCCCCCAGATGGCAACAGCCTTTCCATATATAGCTCCCTAGCACAGGCCAGATACATGTTTGGGCATCTATAGCTACTGCTGACCAGTTTCCAAAGAAAACTACAGATAAGAACATTATTTGGATCTTGGGTTGTTTCTGAAGGATTTCAGCTCTATAAAAAAACATACTTTGAGAAGTATAAGAGATTAAGGTCTGGTCCCACACGCTTCTTTCCAAATAAAGAAAGAATTGCCCCTTTCCTCCTATGCCGCTTCAACCCTTTTGGTTAAAGAGCACACAGACTCTTGGTCACTTTTATAGTCTTCCTAACCCCTTTTCTCCCCTTCCCTCCCCACCCCACAAGAATGTAGCCTTCATTCTGTTCCCCTGAGGACTCTAGCAACAGTTCTCAAATGGTAGCACAATGCCCAGAGAGATGCCGGTGCCTATCCTGAAGGTTGGTGTTGCCCCCTGAGTCTGGAAACCCCTGATGAGCTTCTGGGTTCTGTAGGAAAGAGTGTGATCTGCAAGTCGGGATGCCTGAGTGGCCTAAGGAAGAGAGAGATCACTGTTCTTGTCCCTTAGATCCGGTCGCTCCAATCACAGCCCTTTCCTCCCACCTCATCCAGGGCTGTTCTCTACTGGTTCCTCAACAGTTTCTAACTCCTCCTCTGTCTGTAAAATGGCAAAATGACCAGAGCTCCCTGAGACTCATTGGAAGAATACAGGCCCATTTTGACTTTATAGCCAAGCATTGCCTCAAAGGGACTCGACTGCAAGGAAACTCTGGTGGACTGATTCCTTATTGTCTACACAATTCAAGTAACCTGCCAACATGCCTGGTTACTTTGCACCCAAATGTTTTTCATACTCATCACATCTTAGCTTGCTTGTTCCAGGGAGACTTGGCCTTGGCCAGCATGAGACATACCAGAGACAATCTTACAGTCTGGCCACAGCAAATTGAGCTCATTAACAACTTGGTTTGTGGACTCTCTGCCACTGTCAGATTCTTACACAGTGGATGTACCAAGAATTGTAAGAACATCCACTGAAACACTGGCCATTTCATGCGCCTGTTTGGCTTTTAATGGCATTAAAATAACAGATGTGGTCAAGTGGTCCTCGTTATATAAAATAAACTTGAACTTTCTATGATCAGCAAGTATTTCAACTTAGTGCCTGGGGTCCACATCCTCAAAAGTAATAGACTTAGGTGCAAGTTCCCTCTTAAGCATCACCTTCTTTTTGTTTTGTTTTGTTTTTTGTTTTTAAGACGGAGTTTCTCTGTGTATCCCTGCCTCTCCTGGATCTCGCTCTGTAGATCAGGCTGACCTTAAACTCACAGAGATCCGCCTGCCTCTGCTTCCCGATTGCTGGGATCAAAGGTGTGGGGAACCACCACCCAGCAAGCATCCTGACATCCTGATCTTATGGTGGCGTTGTTTACAGAGTCAGACGGAAGAGAGACTTCCTTGGTGGCATTACCACATGCTCTTTGCAGGTCCTTGAGCATTTGTGCACATCTGCTGTGTCCAGTACTGACTAGTGTGCCAGGAAACTACCAAACAACTGTTCTGGAAGTTCATAATGTCCTATTGATCTTTGTTCTCCAGGAGCATTCACTGTCAACCTCCCCGTGCCCCGGACAGAGAGACATCTTATTTTCCTCCTTGACAATGACCACACAATGACTTCTCCATTCTTCATTCTCTTTGGCTTCCTTTACTGTTTGAAAGAGTTTTTCTTTGGAAAATTCCTTGCTGTCGTAACTTTTGCTTTCTATTAACTTTCTTGCGCTTGAAGAACTTTTTATCTCATGTTACTTGTTTCCACTTATTCTTGAGACAGTTAATGGGTCATTTCCTGATCTCTGGGGATACTGCAAGAGTGATCTCTGTAAGACCACGCCCTCGTGGCTGGTCAGCACTGTATCTCTGCAGGAGTCCCTCCTTCCGCCAGGCTTCTACTTCCAGTCAGACTCTCCAAGGTTCTGCCTCCTGAAACAACAGTGGCTGCTGCCACAGGGGCCTTTCTGCCTCGGAGGCTAGGCTAAGGACCAGCTAAGGACTGAGAAGAGATAGTGGCGGCTGACAGGGACACATGTCAACACAAACGGCTCCGGATGTGGGTCACGTGAATATTACAATGGAGGAAGTAATAAGGAGAGTCTCCTGTTCACATGACGAGTCCTGCTCTCCCGGTCAAGAGGGTTTTTGCCTTCTTGGGAGGTCTGTTTTCACAGCCTGTTTTGACATTGCCTCAATCGGAGCCGATATTTCATGAACAAAGCAAACAGTTCATGAACTTGAACACTGAGGTGAGGGGACTCTGTTAGGTTTGATGGTGCTGGGCAGAGGCCACAAGGTTGTCTAGCTCTAGAAGCGGGAGTGCCACACCTCCTCAGTGCATCCTCCTCCTGCTTATTCCAAGGACCCGACTCCTGGATGCTGCCTTTTGCTATCTTCTTCCCAGCATCCTCACTGGGTCCCATGCGGCCACCAAAGGGTTGGCAAGTCACCTCCAGCCTCAGGACCAACTGCCTCAGCCTGCACAGTCTTTTCTCTTAACAGGAAACTCGATCCTCAAAACCAGGAACTAAGTCTTTGTTTACCGGAACTCCAGGAGCAGTATGGCACAGTAGTAAGCTAACATCAGCACCAGATGGGCCCCAGAGATGCTTAAAACTACCACCTGGGTGACTGTGGTTAACATCCTAGTTCCTTGTTTCTGAACTACATGGCTACATAAGAAGGGGGATAAGGTAGAAACAGAAGCCAGCCAGGTCCCACGAGCCTTCATTCACAGCAGCTGATGCTGTGGAGTGTCTCCCAGGGCCACAGAGCTGGAGAATGCTGGATCCTGCATCTTCTACCACCAAAGGGTGTCGTTCTGCCCCCCCCCCCCCATACGTAGGCTTATATTAATGGAGAGGAGCAGCAATTCTGCTAAGGCTATCCGGCAAACTGAATCCACTAACATTCAGGACTTCAGTCCATGCAGACTGCTATGATGAAACACGTTGGATTAGCCATTTATGAACAACAGAAGTGCGCTACTCACAATCTGGAGTAGTCCATGATCAGGTAACCTCAAGTTCTCTATCTGTCTCATGGACGGTGTCAGGTCCCAAAGAAAACCCAGAAAATGTCTAGCTGTGATGCCTATTAGCACACCAAAATGTCTGCTTGGCCTCTAGGCTCTCTCACCATCGCAAGTACCTGTTACAGAGCCCTGGCTCCTCTCGGCATTTCTCACCCTGTCCCCTACCCTAAACCTCTCCAGCTGAAGGATTCCACTTCCCTTCGCCCAGCTTCTCTTTCTTGTATAAACCTGTCATTATGGCCACAAACTCTCCTGGTTTTCTCTCTCTTGGTCCTCCGGGTCTCCTCTCTTGTGGCTCCCGCTCTCTCTTCTGCCCCTCTCTCGCTCTCCCCTCCCCCCTCTTCTCTGGCCCTTCAGTCTGGACCCTTCCAGATGCCTCTGGCTGTACTCTCCCTCATATCTACAATAAAAACTTTCTCCTTGACCACACCTTGGAGCTGTCATGTTCTCCTTTTCATTCAGATGGCACCTCCCATGTATCCTCAAATGAAAGGAGAGCTGACACCCTCCCCCATTTATTTGGGTTTTGGTTGTTCTCATTGTATTTTGGTTTTGGTTTGGGGGCAACTCTCTCTCTCTCTCTCTCTGGGTGTATGTACATGTGTCTGTATATAAAAATATGAAAAGACAAATATCATCAGGCTTCTTTGTTTTGTTTTGTTTTGTCTTGTTTTTTGAGACAGCGTTTCTCTGTGTAGCCCTGGCTGTCTTGGAACTCTCTCTTTATAGACCAGGCTGGCCTCGAACCTGCAGAGTTCACCTGCCTCTGCCTCCCAAGTGCTGGAATTAAAGGCATGTGCCACCACCACCCAGCAAATATCTAGCTTTTAAAAGTGATTATCGGGTTGAGTATTTAGCTCAGTGGTAGAGCGCTCGCCTAGCAAGCGCAAGGCCCTGGGTTGGATCCTCAGCTCAAAAGAAAGAAAAAAAAGTGATTACTCTGAGTAATATTATTTCTGAGTGTTGTATTTACACCTTTTACTAATTTTTATAATTACTAATTGTATTCAAATGCTCAGATAAGGGGAGGAAAAAGGTAGTTGTGGATCAAACCCAGGGTTTTGCACATGCCACACAAGGGCTCTACCACTGAGCTGCATGCCCTGACCTTTAAAGTGATCTTTACCATCACTCCCATCAAGATTTCAGCTCCTAACCGGCTTCCTAGGAAGACCTCACCTTTTGCTGTTGCTTTTAAATCTGTGTGTGTGAGTGTGCGATGGTGCTGGGAATGCAACCCAGGGCTTTGTGCATGTCAGGCAAGCACTCTAGCCCTGAGCTGCATACCCAGTCTCATTCTGAGATATTAATGGCCAATACGGATTTATGAATGTTCATGTCCTGAGAACTGTGCTCTGGGAACAGGAAAAGCGAGAACGGAAGAGAGCAGGGCACCCGCTGTGGTGCTGGGTGCTGCAGGCTGGACTAGGAAACGTTTGTGGGCATGGCTTTTCCAGGACCCTTGGAAGTGAAGCATATTGCGGCTTGGTCTGCATGAGGGGCTCTTTGCTTCCGACAGGACCTCTTTCAAAAATGGGCTGCAAGGCCCGGCCCTGCTTTCTAACGATCTTTCCTGGTGTTCAGCTTGAATGGAGGACCGATGGAGGACACGTGGTCTGGCCAGAGGGTAGAAACTTCTCAACCCTGGACTCATTCAGCAACCTTGAGGAAACGCAGGGTGGGAGGTGGAGGTGAGGTGCCCTTAAACTTTTTGTCTGAATTATGGAGAGGTTACACTGAACCACAGGTCTCCCAATCCTTTGATTTCATGGCTGTTGTGCTTTGAATCTCAAAAATCCCACACAGGCTCAATTTTTGAACTCTTGTTCTCCACCAATGGTGCTATTTGGGCAGGTTGTAGAGCCTTAAGAAGAAGGGCTGAGCTGGTAAACCTGAGTCATTAGGACCTCTGAAGGTTGTAGCTGCCCCTGGCTCCTGTTTCCCTCACTTCTTCCTGGTTCACCTGATGTGAACACCCTCCTCCACAGCCTCCCAGGGCCATGAACTGAGCTGTTACACCACTGCCCCGAGCTGTGATGCCGTGGTGGGATAACACCTGTGAAACCATGAGTTAAAAATATGACTTTCCGCCAGGCGGTGATGGTGCACGCCTTTAGTCCCAGCACTTGGGAGGCTGAGGCTGGTGAATCTCTAAATTCAAGGCCAGCCTGGTCTACATAGCGAGTTCTCAGATAGCCAGGGCTACACAGAGAAACCCTGTCTCAAAAACAAAAACAAACAAACAAACAAAAAATCTGTTGTATATACACACTGAGAGAGAGAGAGAGAGATCCATACACAACACACAATTTCTTTTTTGTTTAGTTGTTTGTTTTGTAGACAGATGATGGATAGATAGAACCTTGCTATATAGCTATAGCCCTTAACTCTACCTTCCAGATGCTAGATTTTCAACACCATACCCAGCTCTAGAAGACATTTGATTTTATCTTAAAATTCTTCTTTTAAAAAACAAATCCCACCTAGCTCAGTGTTTCTCAACATGTGGGTCTCGACCCCCTTGGGGTAGAATGGCCCTTTTACAAGGTTCACCTAAGAGCATCCTGAATATTATATGTTTACATTATGATTCATATAAGTAGCAAAACTACAGTTATGAAGTAGCAACGAAAATAATTTTATGGTTGGGGGAGTGGGGTCACCACAACATGAGGAACTGTATTAAAGGGCTACAGCATTAGGAAGGTTGAGGACCACTGGGCTAGCTAAACTTGGGCTATAGCAAAATCAAAGCTAGCATAGGCTCCATGAGGACCCACCCCAACAACTCTGAAATAAATTAAAACCACAGCACTGAGGATCCTGCCCCACCATAGGGCAAGCACTTAGCCAGCACCATGCCCAGATTTATGTCCAGCAGTGTAAATAATAAGTAAGTATCAGCTAATGGGATGGAGTGTAGCTCAGCAGTGGAGGGCAAGCTTAGTCTAAGCAGGACTTTGAACTGAATCTTTAGTACTGCAAAAACTCACCCAATAAGAGAGATTTGACACCAAAGGGGAAAAAGGAATAATCTCTTTAAACATTAGTCATTTCAAATGAATAAATGGAGGATGAGGATGCAGTTCAGTTAGCAGAGTGCTTGCCCGGTATGCAGGAAGCCCAGGGTTTAATCCCCAGCACCGCATAAACCAGATGTGGTGGTGCATGCCTGCAATCCTATTACTTGGAGTCTGGGAGATGGGAGGATCAGATGTTCAAAGTCATTTTCAGCTACATAGCAGGTTTGAGGCCAGCCGAGGATACAGGAGACCCTGTCTATAAACAAAACTAGACAAATGTCACTTCTTGGGAAAACTCACTTCTGCTTTGAATTTTCTCTTTAGTTGAGAATGGCAGGGCACTCTAGCCCAGGGTGACCTCTTCCAGCACTGTAGCCTAGAGGGGGATGGGGACAAAGCAGACCTTTGGGACTGGGTGAGGGCAGTTCCTTCAGCACCAGGGAAGATGGATTCAAAGTCAGGCAACTTTGGGGCACATATTAACATAACACATTTTGCAATCCAGTAAGACTTTAAGAGGAAGGATTTCAAAGCCCATGTGTTTGCCTTGGGGGACCCCAGGCTAGAGCAAAGCTTGGTGCTGATAGGCTCAGAATAGTATAGCATATTCATGAGGCAATAATGGGGGATGGACGATTCCATGTTTACTGCAGAGGTTAGTACAGCTTCTCATTTACACAGCTTTCAGGAATGTTCCTTCACATGCTCCCAGCTGGACCAGGCTTCTCCAAAGCCATTCCCAGATTGAGTAATTGTTTCTTATGTCTTCAGGGGCAAGTTCCATTTGCAGTCACAAATCCCCATGAAAATTTGTAGGAAAATAACCCCATGCTTTCATGACATCTAAAACGTGATCACCCGATACTGAAACATAAAGAGTGCTCCTTCCGTTTTAAAGGTGAGCTGCAGAGCTAAATTGAGAGTTGACTTAATCCCATGTTTATGGGGTGATTAATGTCCCAAGTAACCAGGCTGGTTGGCAAGTTAATGCCTTTTTCCTTTAACCAAGGGTGCAGGGCTTCTTGCCTTTTATCACAGAGCACATCACTGCTCCTGGATTCCAACAGAGTAAGACTCAAAGCCACTGCCTGAATTTCCACTGTGCCAAATGAACCCGGAGTCTTTGGCTCGCCAAGACTCCTTACCAGAAGGAGTTTCAATGATTCAAGGGGGAGGGAAGGTAAAAGAAATTGGCAGTGGTGAGTACATGGAGTAGGGGAGGATCTTCCTAAGAGTGTTGACTAAGGGAGTCTATGTACTGAACATGATGGGTGACTGGTGTTTTAGTTTCTTTTCTGTTGCGGTGACAATGTACACTGACAAAAGCATCTCTAAGGGACAAAGGGTCACTCCACTTTCTATCCCAGGTCACCATCTGTCCGTCACTTTGGAGAAGTTAAGGCGGGAACTGGAAGCAGTTATTCATATGCTCAGGCAAGAGAGAGAGAGAATGAGTGCATGTATGCTTACTGCTCACATAGGACCCAAACCCAGGGCACCGTGGCATCCACTTTCAGACCAGCTTTTCCCACATCAGCATGCCCAGAGGCTACCTTGATGATTCTGTCGTCATAAGTTGATGATTAGCCCAGCATCAGTGGTGGCCGAAAAAACAGTAACTGCTTGCTGATATCTACACTCTGCTTAGAGTCCTGCCAAGGAGGTTAGCTGTTTTCTTCTTGGTTATCCTAAGATAGTGATGTAAGACTAAGAGAGAGTCAGCAACTGACCCAGAAAGTGGATCTAGATTTTCCCAACTTACAACTGCCACTTCCCCCATTCCGTGGGTGGCCTTCAGATCATATATCGTCTCCCATTCACAACAGTTTAAAAAAGAGATGTTCATCCATTCACAGCTTCATCAGTGAAGAACTCAAATCCACAGTGCTCTTTCCCAAAATCAGCATGCCTAAGATGCCTCAGTTCCTCCCACAGCACTAACATCACACAATCATCACCACCTAGCCAGCCCACTCTGGGACATCCAGCTAGTCTATCTCTTGAGTAAATAGTTTAGTAATCCAACCCACCCTAAGAAGTACCCATTTTGACTATAATCAAACATGGTCAAGTGCCTTATATGAACACTTCCCCACAAATTCCTTCACTTGACAAGTTACCTGGAACGGAAGGGGGAAGAGGAAGATGGAGAGGGAAGGAGAAGGAGGAAGAGAGGAGGAGGGAAGGAGAGGAGGTGAGGGGATATCACTAGAGCAAACCCCCGCAGTGAACCTGCCCTTAACCTTTGAGTCTTTTCCTGCCATTGGTAGTATCCCAAATACACACACACACACACACACACACACACACACACACACACACTCACATTCCTCTGCCCCCACTCCCACAAGCACACCTTTGAAGAAAGACTGGAACCTGTCTGTATTTGACTGCAGACTACACTGAGAGCTACTGCGCCATCCTTCCCGTGAGTGGAGATCCAGTGTCTTACCTGGAGGAGCGGCTGCTGTCAACCGTCAGCCCACAGGTCAGACAGAGAAAGGAAGTAGTGAGAGAGGAGCTCCTGGGCCGAACAGCCCTGATCTGGGCCTGGAGCCCGGGCACAGCAGCAGCAAAGACTCAGTAAGGGAAACTGTTGCCTTCTGCTCGAAGGAATGAACTAACGCAGCCAAAGGACCACTCTTCAGGAAGGCAGGACCAGCCCTGCAAGCAGGCTCACCTTAAGCCGTGCTCAAGACCATACTAATTACAGGTAGAATCATTATTCCTCTAATGAGATACTGTACTCTTCCTTTCAAAATTCCTGCCCCCTAACACGGTCCCCATGAACTGCTGTGAGCCTCAGCTAGGTCTGTCTGCCTTTCTGAGTCCAGACTCAGAAAAGTGTAACTATTTCTCTCTCTCTCTCTCTCTCTCTCTCTCTCTCTCTCTCTCTCTCTCTCTCTCTCTCTCTCTCTCTCTCTCTTTCTCTCTGACGCTGAGTGGAGCCTCCATATGCCTTAACTACACCTTGGAATGTCTTCTTTAAAGCTCTCTTCCCGCCATGTAACTACCTACAACCCTGGGGCTGATCGCCATGTTAGTTTAACTCAAGGCCTTTTGTTTTTTCCCATTGTCCTCCTCCAGGTAGATACCAGGATTTACAGCTTGCCTGCCCTGGAGTTTCTTGTTTGTTTGTTTGTTTGTTTGTTTTGTTTTTAATTCTAATAAAGTTCCTCAAGTTTCTGTTAGAGTCCATTCTTAAAATTCTTTTATTGATAAGACTAAGAATTAAACCCATGCCAGGGGAGTTAACCCACCCCTGACACTGCCTGGAGCACCAGGACCCAGAGGCTGGATGACCCAGAGACCTAGGATAGAACCAGGCACGACTGGAGGGGGAAAATGTCAATGTAATGATGCCTAAGGATATTCTGCTATGTTCATGGATTGGTGCCCAGTCCAATTATCATCAGAGAGCCTTCATCCAGCAACTGATGCAAGCAGATGCAGACCCACAGCCCAACACTAGGCAGAGTTTGGGGAATCCTGCAGAAGAGGGGGACAAAGGATTGTAGGAGGCAGAGGGGTCAAGGACACCACAAGAAAACTCACAGAATCAACTAGCCTGGGCTCAGAGGGGCCTCACAGAGACTGAATCGACAACCAAGGAGCTTGCATGGGACTTATGTAGGCACTCCACATGTGTGTTACAGTTATGTAGCTTGGTCCTCTTGTGGGACTCCTGACAGTGGGAACAGGGGCTGTCTCTGACTCTTTTATGGGCTTTTAGGGCCCTACTCCTCCTACTGGGCCTCCTTGACCACCCAGCCTTAATACATGGGGAGGATGGGGAGGTGCTTGTCTTACTGCAACTTGATATGCTACGTTTTGTTGATATTCAGGGGAGAATATCAGCAGAAACAGAGGAGGATTGGATCGGGGAGGGTAGGAACAGAGAGGGGAGAGAGACTGGGACGGGGGACGGAGGGGACATCTCGGCCAGGATGTAAAATTAATTAATTAATTAAAAACAATAAGACAAAGAAAGTCAAGTGAGGACCCTGAATCCTCAGGTATCATAAGACAATGTGAAGAGACTTTCCCAAAACACTTAGAAATCTAACTGTGCACTGGGCCAGGGTTTGGGACAAAAATGGATAGAGGTGATCACTGTCACCTTCAATTTCCACTTAAACTGGTTATTTTAAAACTATGGCCAAGACTGAAGACATGGCTCATAGGTAAGAGCACTTGCTGCCCTCACAGAGGACCAGAGTTCTAGTCCCAGCATCCACACTGTGGCTCACGATCCCCTGTATCTCCAGTTCCAAGGAATCTGACACTTTCTTCTGGTCTCCATGGGCATGTGCACGTACACACACACACACACACACACACACACACACATTAAATAAGACCAGGCCTGGGTTTGTAGCTTAGTGGTGAAGTACTTGCCTAGCATGTATTAGGCCGTGGGGTTCCATCCCCAGCACTACAAAAACCATTTTTTAAAGTACAGTAAATGAGGTGAGGCTATCTCACACACACACACACACACACACACACACAAACTCACATGCACATGCGTGCCATGTTATTGACCTAATAATAGCTAGCATGTATTTAGTACTTATCACATACCGGGCATTGTTCCTTAAGAACACATTTAATCCACATAGCCATCCTTTGAAATAGGTGCACGTTACAGATAATTAAGTTGAGGCACAGAGACGTTTGTTAAGGCACAGAGCTAGAAAGGGACAGCAGAGGCCCAAAGGGAACATAATTAGGTTCTTGTCTAACAATCCCACTAAGTAGCTGTGTGACCTCGGGGCTATCAGAAAAGTCTAAAGACTCTCCAGCAGTGCCCCAATCTACAACAGGGTGAAGTTAAGGTCCTTTGGGAAGCGCCTCAATCTCCCCTGTGGGCTGGAATCTAATTCGTGGTTATGGTGGGTGAGAATCTGATCTTCCTGTGGCAAAGCCCTGTGGAATCCCAGGCATGAAGTGCCTTCTATAAACGCTCACTTGTTGCTGTGTTACCATGCATTAATGAGAAACATCACACTAATTTCCCCCAGCCTCTGCTGGGATTTGTCTGTATCCCTGGATTCCTTTTCACTTGCCATTTAGATAATAGTAGGAGAACACTTCATTACGAGTACAGGGAGGCATCTGGCTTTGCTCTCTCAAATCGCTCCACCCTGGCAGATCCAGGCAGTTATGGTTCAGTTCACAAAGATGGGGTTTTGTTTGTTTGTTTGTTTGTTTGTATTTCTGGCCCCGGGGCCTGCAAAAAGGAAGAACATAGCTTTATCCCCTTAAGGTTCACAGTTAAATATCGAATACCTGCCTCTGTCAGTGCTGAGAAAGGAGCCCAGATCACACGTGCTAAGCAAAGGCGCTACCTCAACGCTCCGCCCCCAGCCCTTTATCTCCCTTAGGCATTCCTTGTCTCTCTTTGCGGGCTGCAACCTCTCTGCTGGAAGATTTGTAGCTTTAAAGTCCCTGTGAGCCAGCAAGGCATGGCAGCTCACACTTGTAGGCCCTGCACTTAAGGGGCTTGAGGCAGAGGGACCAAAAGTTTGAGTTCAAGCAGGGTGGTGGTGGTGGTGGTGGTGGTGGCGGCGGCGGCTGCAGCGGCGCACACCTTTAATCCCAGCACTCTGGAGGCAGAGGCCGGAGAATCTCTGAATTGGAGGCCAGACTGGTCTACAGAGTTCCAGAACAGCTAGGGCTACCCAGAGAAACTCTGTCTAAAAAAAAAAAAAAAAAAAAACCGAGTTCAGCCTGAGCTGTGGAGTGAATTCCAGGCCAGCCTGGTATGCCCAAATGAAACCCTGTCTCATAAAACAGAAAAAAGATAAGGGCAGGCAGGCGGGAAGGACGGAAGGAGGGAAGACGGAGCTACCATGAAGGCAGCTCCCACGTAGCAATTGGGCTGTAGTTCAGTGTTGAAGCACAATCTTAGATGTATAAGTCCTCGGGTTCCATCCTCAGTGCCATCTTAAACCATGAGGCATTTCACCATCTGTTAGGATCCGTCTCATGCCCTTATTTTGTTTTTGTTTCTTCTTCTTCTTCTTCTTCTTCTTCTTCTTCTTCTTCTTCTTCTTCTTCATTTTTTTTTTTTTTGAAACAGAACCTTATGCAACCTAGGGTGACCTGAGTAGCTGAGGATGGTCTTCAACTTGCTGTGTAGCTGAGGATGGATGACCTTGAAGCATGGCCCTCTTGCCACTACTTGCTCAGATTGCAGGCATCACCATCACAACAGGTTTAAGTAGTGCTGGAGACTAAATCCAGGATTTTACACATGCCTACCAAATGTTCTACCTACTGAACTACACCCTCAGCCCCTTTTTGCTTGTTCTCTTTCTTTGTGTTTGTTTTCTTTTATTATTTTATGTGTATGGGTGTTTTGCCTGCGCCTTTCGCTGTGCGCCACAGCATGCAGTATACTCCGATGCCAGAAGAGGGCGTGGGATTCCCCTGGCACTGGTTAGCGGCCATGTGATTGCTGGGGATGAAGAGCAGCCACTGCTTTTAAGCAATGACTCTTTGTTCCGGACCCTGTTTGCCTGTTTCTTGAGACAGAGTCTCAGATGTCCCAGTTGACCCAAAACCTGGAATGCAGTTTAAGGATGATCTTAAATTTCTCGTCGTCCTTGTAGGGAAAAGGGGCTGTCTAGAGAAACCCACCCTGACCCTGGAGCCCAGAATTAGAGAAGGATGGCTCAGATAAAGCCAGTGAGAGAAACACAGTTTAGCTCAGATCAGAGCCATCTCTGCCCCTGTCCAACTGACTTGTGAAATCAACCAATCACAAAGCAGGACAGTAGAATCCTGGCCCTAGAACCCAGGGCCAGGGAAAGAAACACAGCCTGTGTTTGGGACCTGAGCCAGAGAAATGAACACTTCATCCCCAAACCCAGAACCCAAGAAATAATGCCCTGACTCTGAAACTAGTACCAAAATAACACTCTTGGCCCTTAGAATCAGAGTCAGTGAAAGAAATGTGCCCTGGCCTTGGAGGTAGTGTCAAAAAGCCAAGAAAGGCCAGTGAAAGAAACACTGTTTGGCCCTGATCATCTCTGCCCCTTGCTCACAAAACTGGCCAATCCCTGGGTAGAAAATAAACTAACCAATCACAGTTGACTCCGCCCCCTAGACATCATATATAAACTGCCCTGCCTGGTCAGTTGTGAGCTGTTCTCTCTACCCTGGTAGAGGCAGCTACTCTCTTGGACTCCTCCTTCCCAAATAAACCTCTTTCTCAAAAGAGTATTGGGTGAAGACCTTCATTGATTGGTGAGCAGAAGAACCTTGCTGGGACGTCCCATAGTGGACTGAGCAAGGAGGAGCTGAGCAGAAGAACCTTGCTGGGATGTCCCATAGTGGACTGAGCGAGAAAGAGCTGATAACACTGAGCCAGAGACTGGCTTTCCATGAGAGGAGCTGGATTGCTGTGTCCTGCAGGGAGACCATCCCCCATCACACCAGGCATATCCTGACTTTCCCGAAGAGTCAGGATACCCTTCCTTGCTGAAGCAATTCCAGGCCTGAGTCTCCTGAGAAGTCAGGAAGCCTTCTTTTCCAAGGTTGGGCTGTTTCTTTGCAGTCCCAGCCATCAGAGCTGTGCTAAACAGCTTTAGGTGTCCGGGACACCTTCAGGGCAGAGCTCTTGTTCTGAGTAGCTCAAGGTGTCTGGGATACCTCATTCTCTAGGGCTGAACTGTTTCCAGTTCAGCCATCAACTGACTAACATTTTGGTGCCGAAACCCGGGGCACCAAACCCAGAGTTTTGCAGTTTACTTACAGTCCTCCCTCTTTTTTTTTCTTTTTCTTTTTTTTTTTTAAGCTATTTTTTTTTCTCAGTGATGAAAATAGAGCCAAGGGCACTGCACACGCCAAGCAAGTCCTTGACCACTGAACCACATCCCCAAAAAAAACCCATGAGGACATCTGTGTGGAAAAGCCTCGTCGAAACCTGTTTAAGGGTCACAGCAGGAAAAGGAGAACGTGTCCATGACCAGATCACCTCCCCAGATGAGACGAAAACTTCCCGCCCGCCCACAGGAGCAGGATCCCCAGAGACATCTGAAGAAGACCTCACAGTGCTCATGGGGCAATAAGTAGAATCCTCTCTACCAAACTTCGGATGTTCACAACCACGTTCAAGATGGACAGTAGGATGCCTGCAAGAGGTAGGAGAATGTCCGCCGGAAGAGCGATGGCGGTCTTCCCGCACCCTGAGCTTCCACCCCACTCTGGACCTGTAAAAGAGACTTCACTGTAGTTCAGTCCACCCTCCCTCTATCCTCCCCCACCCCCTCACCCACGCCCTCATTTTTTTCTGTTTTGTGAGACAAGGTCTCATTGGGCATACTAGGCTGGCCTTGAATTCACTCCACAGCCCAGGCTGAACTTAAACCCTTTTGAGTCCCAAGGCCCCTGCACAAACAAGTCAGACCATAAGACCACGATGTCTGAAGCTGTGCTCAAGAAAGCCAACTTAAGCTTGGATGAGAGGTTGGACAATAGCGTGGAGAAAGTGACCATAGAACTCCACAGGACATCTTCAAAACCAGGCTTCTTTGACAGTGTCAATAAATTCACAAAGTAGTTTAAAGTGTGGGAGTGTGTGTAGACAAATGGCAAGTCTGAGGAGGAGACTGGGCACAGAGTTCAGCGGCAGAGTAAGTACCTAGCACTCACACAATTCATAGTGGCGGGGGTGAGGAGAAAGAAAAGAAAATGTTTCAGTGTTTCAATGTTTCAATGCGCTGGACGTGCTCTGATACTATTTGTGTAGCAATGAGCAGATTTGAAGCAAATTGTGTTCTGTCATTGTACCTTCTGCCTCCGTCTGTCTGTCTGTCTGTCTGTCTGTCTGTCTCTCTCTCTCTCTCGCTCTCTCTCTCTCTCTCTCTCTCTCTCTCTGTGTGTGTGTGTGTGTGTGTGTGTGTGTGTGTGTGTGTGTGTGTTTAAAATCAGAGTTTCACTGTGTAACCCAGGCTAGCCTCAAAACCTTGGGCTCCAGTGCTCCTCTTGCCCTAGCCAACTGTCAATATGGGACCACAGATACAGGGACCATACCACCATGCCCGGCACCATGCTACTTCTGACAGCTTGGGGAGAACACGGTCTCTCTGGGTACATGTAGTAGCAGTTAGGATCTGGAATTTACTTTGCATCCATGACCTAGAGAGAGCGTCTACAGCCAAGTATACTCTCAACTAGCCAACAGTACCCAAGAGATGATAACCATCAGAGTTAAGGGAGCAATGAGCTCTCTGAAGAAATGGAAGTCTGAGCCCCAAGCCCACACCCAGCATAGCCCCTGCTAACTTTCTCTCCCTGCATCCAAACCAGTCCTGAACTGACAGAACAGGATGACAGACAGTGAGGATATCTCAAATCAGACCAATGGCCTCAGTCCTCCAGAATTCCAGCCTTTCTACTCAAAGGGCCTCTGGGCTGCTGTGTTGGCTAATCTTTATGACCAACTCTACTCTGTTTAGAATCTCCTAGAAGACACACTGATGGTGTGCCTGTGAGGGTTCTAGACAGGATTCACTGACTGGGGAAGATTAATCCTGAACATGAGTACCACCATCCCAGACTCGATAAAAGAGTCTTGAAAACAGAGCAAGCTGGCAGAGTGCTGCACGCCCTTTCCTCACTTGCTTACCTGCCACAGTCTAAACTGTCCTTCTTCACTGGTTAGTTTTCATTGATAACTAAACAGAATCACAAATCACCTGGGAAGAAAGTCTCAGTGAGAGACTGTCTAGATCAGGTCGGCCTGTGAGATTTTCTTAATTGGGTTAATTGAGATGGGAAGGCCCAGCCCACAGTGGGCGGTACCATTCCCTGGGTTTGGGTCCTGCACTATGTAACAGTAGAGACAGATAGCTGAATAGCAAGCATACATGTGTTCATTTCTCTGTGCTCTTGACTCTGGATGTGGTAGCTCTTCAAGTTCCTGACTTGGCTTCCCTGAGCTGTAACCTGGGATTTTTAAGCCAAATAAGTTCTTTTCACTTTGAAGTTATTTTTGTCCAAGTATTTTATCACAGAAACAAAAATGAAACTAAAACACCCACCATGCCTTCCCTGCCGTGATGGACTTAATGAAATAAACCATGAGCCAAGCTAAATAGTTCCTCCTGTAAGATGTTATGTCAGATAATTTGACCACAGTGGTGGAAAAGTAACTCACACCCGACCCAGGCCTGCCTCCTCCCCAGCCAGGCCCACGTTCCTGGCCTCTGACACAAAAGAAAAAGTAGCAGGCCCTGTGGGGATGAGGCTGTCACTCAGGAAGGACTTTTTTGTTTTAGATTTTTTTATTTTTTGTATATGAGTTTTTTACCTATGTGTGCACTACCTGCATATCTGGTGCCCTCAAAAGTCGCAAGAGGGCATTGGATTCCCTGGAACTCAGTTAGGCATGACTGTAAGCCACCATGTGGCTGCTAGGAATGCTACCCAGGACCTCTGTAAGAGCAGCTAGTGCTCTTGACTGCTGAGCATCTCTCCAGGCCCTCAGGAAGTGCTTGACCATAAACAAGAACAAGCTTAGAGTTTGGGGTAAGAGGTTTGGGGGGGGGGGGGTTTGGGGTGGGAGGGGTGCAGCTAGAGATAAAAGAGGAGGAAATTGTTTTCTTCTGGCCAGTAAAGTCAATCACAAAGGTCTTCATGACTGTGTGAAAAATGATTTATTCCCTTCACTTTTGACTGTGTTTGTGACATGCACCTCAACTCCACCAAAAAAAAAAAAAAAAAAATCAAAGAAAGTCAACAGAACAAAGGAAACATCCAGGCTATGGGAACTTTTGGACCGAGAAGTGGGAAGCTGACATAAAATAACTTCACAAAAATAACCTCAAGGGAAAAGGAACTTACTTGGTTTAAAAACCTCAGGTTATAGACCATCACTGCAGGGAAGCCAAGAGGATTGGAAAAGGTGTGTTAACTCCTTCCTTGCCATGACAGAGAAACCTCATGAGCGTATGTCCTCCAGATAAAAGAAACAGTCCCAATAGCACGATTTTGTTTTTCCTCAGAAGTCTCTGCCTCTATAAACTTTTTAAATGATGAGGAGCAGAGTCAGGTATGGTGCAACATGACTGTAATCCTAGAATTTAAAAGGAGGCTAGTTCTAGGCTAAAAGAGATGAGAGAGTGAGAGAGAGAGAGAGAGAGAGAGAGAGAGAGAGAGAGAGAGAGAGAGAATCATATGTGCTGGCTAGTTTTATGCCAGATTCAAACAAACTAGAGTCATTTGGGAAGAGAGACTCTCAACTGAAAAAACATCTCCAGATGGTCTGTGTATAAGCCTCTGGTGCATTTTCTTGATTGGTGACTGATGTGGGAGAGTGCAGCTCACTGTGGGAGGTACCACCCCTGAGCTGGTGGTCCTGGGTGCTATAAGAAAGCGGACTGAGCAAGCCATGAGGAGCAAGACAGTAAACTGCACCCCCAGACCCATGGCTTCTGCTTCATTTCCTGCCTCCAGGTTCCTGCCTTGAGTTCCTGCTCTGGCTTCCTTGGATGATGGACTGTGATGTGAGGTTGTAAGCAAAATAAACTCCTCCTCCTCAAGTTGTTTTTATCATGGTGTTTTATCACTGTAATAGAAACCCCAAGATAGAGATAGATAGATAGATAGATAGATAACCATTTTAACCATTTCCAGGGTATAGTTCAATAGCACTACATACAGTAATAATATGTAATACAGTATAACACCACCCTTTATCTCCAAAACCTTTTCAACCTTCCTCACCTGAGACATCACACTCATTAAACATTACCTCTCCATTTTCCCTCCTTTAGTCCCCAATCACTTCGTTCTGCTCTGTCTAAAAGCTTGTCTATTCTAGGTGCCTCATCCAAGTAGAAAAGCAGTATTTACCCTCTGTTATCTGGCCTCCTTTACTTGACATCATGTTTTTCGGGTTCACACGTGTCCTGGCAGACGATTCAAAACTCCACTCCTCTTATGGGTGGTATATGCATGTAGCACAGCTCTACAAGCTGTGGATACTTGGGCTGCTCCATGCTTTGACTATTGTTAGTAAAGTCGCTGTGAAAACAGACACACAACTGTCTATCTGAGTCTCAAGGGAAGAAAAATGAGCCCTTGATTACCTGAGGCAGATGCTGCCAGAGCCCATGTGGAGGATAATTAGATGAAAGTGTTTGATGAGTAGCTGAAAGTTCTTGGTTAGTGCCTGTTCCTGTGAAGGTACACAACTCCCAGAAACATAAACTCCCTTCCTCAAGGCAGGATAGAGTCCCAAAGAAAATTCTTAGTGTGAGGGCTCGGTGAAGGAGACAGTGGTGGAGAAAGAACATAGAAGCCCAGGTGCTTATCTTCTAGCTCCTCTGTGCAATAGTGCCTATGCTGAGGCAGATGGAGACCAAGTTCTGCCGTTCTTAGGACACCAGGGGAGAACTACTGAACCAAGAAGGAAGAGGAGCAAGTCTCTAGTCTCTGCATAAGTACATCTTAGATCCAGACCATTAGAGACCACCTACCATTGGTGGATATGGAGCACGTGATTGCAGAGACCTTACTACAAAGGCCCAGCACTCCATATCATACACAGGCTGATAATGCCCACATTCTACCACCATGTTGGCGGGTATTAGGTAACATCTCAGGCACACAGGTCTACATGGATGGGAGAGAGACAAGAGCATGGGAGAGACCCCATGTAAAGTACAGACACAAAGGAAAATCTTCAAGCTGAGAGTGGAACAAACATTCTGAAAATCCATCCTGGAAGTCCCCAAATGGGAGACAATCACACTTAAAGAACTTGAAGCTGGTGGACACAGGTAAAACTCTACAAAAGTCTCAACTCTGACCTCACTGACTCACAAATACACACTAACTGGGAAGCCTATTTTCTTCAGCCTTCACTGTTATAAACAAGAGTCAAAGAAGAAGAAACCCACTATGAGGGATACAAGGAGTTCCCCTCTGAATAAACAAAGTTCTCAAAGTTGTGGATTTGCAGATATGACATAAATGTCAGAACTTTAATAAAGTAAATTTAAGTAATTACAATTAATACATTACAGGTTTTAGGAAGAAAATAGACAACATATAAAGCAGCATAGATCATTTCAGCAGTGGAGAAAATTCATTAAAGAAAGCAGTTTAGAGTACCAAAATGAAAAATAGTGAACAGAAGTGAAGAGTACCACTAACGGACACATCAACCAGTAATAGAAACAAAGGGTACCACAGATGGACACACCAGTCAGTGGTGGAAACAAAGGGTACCACTGATGGACACACCGGTCAGTGGTGGAAACAAAGGGTACCACAGATAGACACACCAGTCAGTGGTGGAAACAAAGGGTACCACAGATAGACACACCAGTCAGTGGTGGAAACAAAGGGTACCACTGATGGACACATTGGTCAGTGGTGGAAACAAAGGGTACCACTGATGAACACATTGGTCAGTGGTGGAAACAAAGGGTACCACTGATGAACACATTGGTCAGTGGTAGAAACAAAGGGTACCACTGATGGACACATTAGTCAGTGGTGGAAACAAAGGGTACCACAGATAGACACACCAGTCAGTAGTGGAAACAAAGGGTACCACTGATGGACACACCGGTCAGTGGTGGAAACAAAGGGTACCACTGATGGACACACCGGTCAGTGGTGGAAATGGACACCACTAACAGACATATCAGCCAGTGATGAAAATGAAGGACACCACCAACAGACACACCACCTCGTGATGGAAGCGAAGGCTGTCACCACTGCAAACACTACCTGTGATGAAATGAGCACTTCAATCAGCGTCATAGTTTCATTCCGTGGCTATGACAAAACATTTTGCCCAATAGCAACTTAGGGAGGAAAGGGCTTCTTTCATCTTATACTTCAAGATCACAGTTCATCACTGAGGGAACTCGGGGTAGGAACCCAAGATCATGAAGGCAGAAACCATGGAGAAGCACTGCTTGCTGGCTCACTCAGGCTCATGCTTATCTAGCTTGCTTTTATGGCCCAAGACCACCTGCCTAGGATGATACTGCTCACAGCGCACTAAACAAGTGAGGTAGCTCATGGGGCAAAGGTGCTCGCCACCACACTCAATCCCCAGGACCTACCAACATGGTAAGAAGAGCAAACAGACTCCCTTGAGTTGTTCCCTGACCTACGTGACACACATGGGGTGGGGTTAAACACATAAATTACTAGGCAAAAATAAACTTGAAGTAAAGATCCGCAAAACGGATAGGCGTTTTATTTTGTTTTCCACGTGTTTGGTTTCGGTGTTGGTGATTCAGGGCTGCAGGCATGCTAGATAGACTAGTGGATCTCCAGCCTCCATTCTGTCTGTCACCATTATAGCCGACAGACATAAATCACTCCGTCAAATTGCTACAAAAGTGCCTAATTGATTACTCTCGATTCTTGCGCTTACGTCGTGAACGAGTAGGGGTTTGGAGCACAGCCCATTGTTGGACACCTCACTTCCTATCAACTTGTCCTAGTGGAGCAAGGAGAGTTAGGAGAGCGATCAAAAAATGATAATGGAGAACCAACGGCCGGGTGATAGTGGCCTGTCGGGGTCTAACTTGGCCTTGAATCAGTTTGAACTCCGGGAGACAAGCCCTAGCTGAGGACTTTGCGTTTCCTTAACTGGGATCTAAACTCTTCAGTCTCCCTACACCTATCTGCCACTGGAGTCCAAGTATGACCCGAAGCTACAGCTGTCAGTAGCTGTTATCCTGACGGATGTGTTTTCCTTTTCCAGGTCCTGCTCTTCTAATATTCCTTTATGTTTTCTTTCTTCCCCCACATCCCCTCTCCTGCTTTCTCACTCTCTCTTCCCTTCACGCCCCCCATATACATTTAATTCAAGCAAAATCAGGAGAAGTTAAACATTGACCTTTGATACACTAGTCATTTTGGTGACCCTTACATGCTAGCCTCCCGTGGAATGGTCCACATCACCTGAACATGTCATCTGATTCTGGCATTCTTTCAGTGCCAGACAGTCCCCACCACACTACTGCATTTTGTTCTGAGATATCAGTTCTTCACTGCCTAGCAAGGAGCTGTACATCCCTGGGCTGTGTGGGCTCTGAGCTGTTTGGCTCTGGACTGTGTGGCTCTGGGCTGTGTGGCTCCAGGCTGTGTGACTCTGGACTTATATATTTCTGGACAAGCTGCTGATTCCAGAACAGAATACCATCTCTCTACAAATTCAGCTTACTGTTCTCAGGAAGGAGATTCGTTGTGGGTAGTGTTACCAATAAGGTAAATGGATTGTCAGACCATGGCTGGAAATGAGGTTCTTTGAATTGCTTTTGAGAAAATTCACATTGGGGATCAAATTCAGGCTTCTGAGTACTTTGAAGATTTACACACACAATTTACATTTTGTGATTGTGCAAAATATATCCTGACACTAGTCACTGAAATTGTACTCCCTTTCTCTTTTGTTTTAATTTTGCTCTGTCTTTCTTAGACAAGATCTTGCTACATTTCTCCAGTTGGTCTGGAACTCAATATGCAGACCAGGTTAGCCTTGAACTTGAAAGACTCTCTTCCTGCCTCTGCCTCTCCAGGGCTGGATTACAAGCATTGATCAGTGTGTTCTACTCTTCTGTCATAGAAACTATAAATCAAGAGTTGGGGATATAGCTCAGTGGTAAAGTATTCACTTAGCATGCATGAGGTCCTAGGGTCAATCCCTAGATTAAAAACAAAACAACAACAAACAAAACAAGAAATCAAAAACCACACACCGGGCCGGGCGGTGGTGGTGCACACCTTTAATCCCAGCACTCAGGAGGCAGAGCCCAGTAGATCTTCCTGAGTTTGAGGCCAGCCTGGGCTACAGAGTGAGTTCCAGGAAAGGTGCAAAGAGAAACCCTGTCTCTGAAAAAAAAAAAAAAAAAAAAAAAAAAAAAAAAAAAAGAAAGAAAGAAAGAAAAAAAAAAAAAGAATCTGAGGCAGAAGGACTAATTCTAAATTCAAAACCAGCTTGGACTATGTAGGGACTCTGAATTGAGCATAGATGATGGTTTGAGGTGTTCCCTCATCAAAACAAAACTCGTCATCAATAACTTCACTCACTAATATAACGCATGGAATGTCATCAGGATCTGGTGGTTTCTGCCTCTTCATCTTGGGAGACTGATATTCAAGAAAGAGAGAGGAGCATGACACTGTTTTTGGTTTTTTGTTGTTGTTGTTTTGTTTTATTTTTCTCTTCTTCCATCTCTATCAAGAGCCAAAAAATAAGGGTGAGAATGTTAATAATGTCCTTTTCTTATCCCAGAAGAAGAGGGCCATTAGTGAATAAAAGCCCTCTCCCTACCTTTGTCAAAACAACACATAAACATGGAATCTTCCCTCCCAAATTAAAATTGAGGAGAGATTTCTTCTCATTCCAGAAATAACAGAGGCAGAGAACCCTTTCCTGGTTGGATGGTGGGATGGGACAGGAATGGAAAGAAACTGTTTATGTGAGTGCAGGGTAACTTTCCCTTCCTAAAAGGTAGACACAGTGATGAACAACCTTCACTGTCAACCCTGACTGGATTTGGAGTCACCTAGGAGACAGTTTCATGGGTGTCTGAGAGTGTATTTCCAGAGGGTTTAACTAAGGAAGGGAATCCTGCCCTGAATGTGGGTGGCACCATCCTATGGGTTTAGACCTTAGATTGAGTTTTTTGAGAGAGAGAGAGTGGGGGCGGGGGACTGGATCCCAGCATTCACCGCTCTATTTCCTGGCAGTGAGGAGAATGACCAGGTGCCTTAGATCCTCCCACCATGCCTCCCCACCTTGATGGACAGTGAGCCACATTAAGCCCTCCCTCTCTTAAGCTACTTTTGCCACACCACTGAGAAAAGCAACTAGTACGACACCCTATGTCAACCAAAGTGCTATTGTAAAGCTCCCATCCAGAAACAGAATTTGTGAGCCTGGTTTTGATCTTCTCACCAGTTCTTCACGTCTGCTGGGGAAGAGTGTAGCCAGGCAGAGTGCTCTTGGACAGAACCCAAGTCTGAGTTCACAACGTGGCTATGGGTGAGTCATCCAGCAAATGCTTTTCAATTTCGAGGTAGGCAGAATACTCCAACCTGCAAGATGTAAGCTCCTGTGAGATGAAGCACAGCTGTGGAAAAATCCTTCTGTACACTGTGTGATTATATGTCACTATGATTGGTTTAACAAACAAGCTGACTGGCCAGTAGCTGAACAGGATAAAATTAGGCGGGAAAGCCAAATTGAGAATGATGGGATGAGGAAGGGCGGAGTCAGAAGAGTCACCAGCCAGATGGAGAACAAAAGTCAGATACACAAAATGGGCCAGAGGTAAAAGCCAGGACAAATAGATGAATAGAAATGGGTTAAGTTATAAGAGCTAGTCAGTAACAAGTCTGTGCTATTGAGTGAGCATTTATAATTTATATCATATCTTGGAGTCAGTTATTTGGGAGCAGGCAGTGGAGGACAGAAGAAGTCTGCCTACAAAGTATCAAACATTTAGAGGGTGGAGGATGCAGCATATGCCAGCTGCAGGCCCCTGGGTTTGGTCTCCAGCATAACAAGAACAAAAGAGCAACATTTAGATAGACACAAGCCAACAGGAGACTTAAATGCCTCTCTTTTCTGTCTCTACCAAGACACTATGTGCTAATCTTAACACTTCTGCTACTGGGAGAAAATTCCCCAACACCAGACTATTCCACTGTTATACAATATTCATTTCATGTATAAAAACGAATAAAGGTTAAAGTTATTTTTAAGCCTAATTGTCTCTGTAAGTTTCTTTACTTTGGCAGTACTTTTTTAATTGTTTGTTTTGTTTTGTGTTTTTGGACTTTATGTTTTGTTCCAGTTTTTATTCAAGAAAAAATATCCTGATTGTTTCAAAGTATACACTGTTACCACTTACGTTAGTTATAGAATTTGGGAACATTCTCTGTCCTCTCTCAAGTGCTCCTATCCAAATCCTGAGTCTGAGGCTTATTGTAAATGTAAATTCAATTACACACAGTATTCCAAATGGGCGATGCTTTGTTGGTCAAAAAAGGAAAGATGGCCCCAAGCATAGAACTATGTATACCACTTTCCATCTTCTTAAGACAGACTTTATTAGTTTAATTATAATTAGAGAAAGGAGACATGATTCCAAACCTAAATTGAATGACTAATGAGAACTAGAAGAAATAAAAGCATGGAGACACACAAGAAAAAGCTTATCTGTATTTCCAAGTAGCATTTTAGTAATAATTCCTACTCAGTAATGTCTTTCCCAAGATCAAAGGGCTCTAACAGTGCCACAGGATTCTTAAAACATACATTTGTGGTACAAGGAAGCCACTGTGATTTCATTTTACAAATGAAAAGGATGTTAGCTTTCAGTGATTATAACAAATACCTAGAATGTCAACTTAAAAAGAGAAAAGGTTTATTTTGGCTTACGGTTTCCAAGGTGCCTGTTGACCATATGACTTTCAGCCTGCGTAAGTCCTCACATGGCAAGAAGTATGTGGTTGAACGAGTAGCTCACTTAAGGTACCCAGGGAGGAAAGAGAAAGGAAGAAAAGACCAGAGTCTCTTAATTTCCTTTCAGCGTGTGCCCTCCATGGACAGGGATCCTCCTCTAGTACTAACCTCTTAATGGTTCCACCACCTTCCAGTAGAGCCAAACTGGAGACCACAACATGGTCCTTGGTGGCACGGTCCATGCATGAACTGTAGCAAGCCCGATGATACAGAGTTCTTGACCAAGTTGCTGCTCTTTTCAAAACTAGAAGTAGACTTCTTTTCAATCACACAGTAGTGACCGTGAGCCAGGAGAAAGGCGCTGTTGCCATATGTGCGTCATTGCAACTTCTCCTGTATCATCGATCCTTGTGCCACTGGTCACATAAGCAGTTGTCCAGAATGTGCAGGGAAGCTCTGCAGTCCCCTCTCTAGGTCGTCAGAGCTCCACACAGCTGTGCTTCCCTGTAGCCATAGGCTACCACTTGTAACCCATCCTAGAGCAGAAGCACACCCTTCCCGCAGGAGTCCCATAGACCCTCTGGAGACTTAAAGCCAGGAGGGGCACTCATCCCCTCAGTTAGCCCAGGTGGAGTAAGTGACATTAATATGACTTCTGGTTGCCACCATAAGCATCAGGTAACCTTGTCAAGCACACATCTAAGTGGCCCTGTTAATTGTGTTCAGAGTAACACATTAGTAAGTGGCAATGTGTGCTCCTCAGAGATGTAGCATGCTCCCGGAATCTTGTGGCAAGAGGCACATGGTAAGACTCAGGTAGCAACTGTTAGTCGCAGCTCTCCTGGAACCCACCTTTACTTCTTGAATCTCTCCAACGATAATAGAAGAGCCTAGCTCAATCAATAGACTAGAGGTGTCCTCCTTTCTATTTCATTAGAGAACCAAAGAGAAGGCATAATGACTTGTTTTAATTGTCAGTTTAGCACAGCCCAGAATTGCCTGGAAGGAGGGTCTATGGGATGCTTTCCAGATCAGGTTGGCCTGTGGTTCTGTCTTAGGAGGATTATCTTGGTCACGTTAATTGACATGGAAAGACCCAGCCCACTCTGAGCAGTACCATTCCCTGGTTTGGGGTCCTGGACGATGTAAGAGTGAAGAAGGAAAGCTTCTAGCAGTCAGTCACTCATTTCTCTGTGCTCTTGATTTTGGATGTGGCAAGGTGCTTCGGGTTCCTGCCTTGACTTCCCCACAGTAAAGGACTGTGAACTGGAAACGTAGCAAGGGTGTTTTAATCACAGTGCAGGAAGCAAAGCTTTAACAGTAGGTATTCATAAACTGTTCTGCCCAAAGCCAGAATGAGGGCGGTTATACAAGAGAGCAATGGAAACTGTCAGGCAAGGTCCCTTAGTAAACATATGTCGTCTTCCAGGGTGGGTGACTACATCAGAGCTCAGAGGCCACAGCTGCAAACCCTACTGGTGTTTCTTCAGTCTTAACAATTAAGTCCTTTCCCTCAGACATTATCTTGACCACGGAACCAGCTTGTCTCACTGCCTCTACCACCATAGGCACCAGTCCTGCATTACTGCTGGGTAAGAAGGTCACATAAGGAAGTAGAAGGTCATATATGTCACTGGTTGTTGGTGAGAGTTAAATCATGATTCATGGTTATGTGTGGCTGAGGCTGCTCCTAAATAGCAAGACACCAGTGCTTCTGGCACATGGGGGCAGAATTAACCGGGCTGGTCCAGGACTGGCCTACAAGCTTGATATGATGGTACCAGTGTTTACGTGAGAACTTCCAACCAAAGGTCAAAGTCAAAAGTTCACATCTAATCCAGTCATTAGAAAACAAGGGGACAACTGTGTTCAGAACCCCAATGTGTGATAGGAAGAGAGAAAGCACGTGATATCAGAACAGAGGCAGGCAGAATGATCCTAAAACAGACCCCAAGAGATGGCCTAGACAGTAGAGTTACAAGCAAGAAATGTGGGGCCTGGAGAGATGGCTCAGAGGTTAAAGAGCACTGACTGCCCTTCCAGAGGTCCTGAGTTCAATTCCCAGCACCCACACGGTGGCTCACAACCATCTGTAATGAGATCTGGTGCCCTCTTCTGTATACATAATAAATAGATAATAAATAAATAAATCTTTAAAAAGAAAGAAAGAAAAAAGAAAGAAAGAAAGAAAGAAAGAAAGAAAGAAAGAAAGAAAAGAAATGTGAAGCCAAGGGGCATAGTTAAGAGCATAATGTTGTCGTCAGCACTAAAACATGCCTGAGGAGGACAGAAAAAAAACCAGCAAGGAGAGAGACACCGATGAGAAATGCAATACAAGTGCCTTCTGGGTCCTACACAAGTGTCCCATCAGCCCCCAGGAGTGGCTATTAGAAGATAATAGACAGATGAAAGACATATGGGTCACTTCCTGGACTAGGGAAACTCCACTGATTCATCAGTACCTTACCTAACACAGGTGAGACTGACTTAAAGAACACAGAAGGTCACACACACGTAACATGAATGCAACAAGGTTCATGATAAAGAGCAATCGCCCTGTGCAATTACAATTTGTTCTGTTATTTAAAACAACAACAACAACAACAACAACAAACCTCTGTTGTACTTAGCCCAACAAATGTCTTAGAAGCACAAGTTCTTGGTAACTTTTTAAATTCACATTTGCTTATTTTAGTGTGTGTGTGTGTGTGTGTGTGTGTGTGTGTGTGTGTGTGTGTGTGTTTCTCTCCTTCCACCATGTAGAACCAATGAAACAAACTCAGCTCATCACTGGGCTTGGTGTCAAGCACCTTTACCTGAGAATCCCACAAATACATGCCAACAGTGTGTTTGCATGTGAACAGCCCTCATTAGTTTACAGGCTACAGATACGGTCTGGCATATGTTTTACTTTGTTTCTTCCTCAGTTATGATAAAGATAAGTTAGATATAAAACCTTAGATTCACAAATATAAGATAGATAGGATATCTTCTTTAATATTGTAACTGTAATTCTTGCTTGATAATTGTTTTGTTATTTTGTACTATGCAAAAGTTAAAACCTTCCTTTAAAAAAAAAAAAGAAAAGGGTAAGTGCTGTGGATATCGCTCTGTGTAAATAAAGTTCTGATTGGCCAGGCAGGAAGTATAGACTGGACAAGAGAGAAGAGAATTCTGGGAGGTGGAAGGCTGGGTGGAGAAGACACTGCCAGCTGCTGCCATGACAAGATGTAAGGTACTGGTAAGCCACGAGCCATGTGGCAAAGTATAGATAAACAGAAATGAGTTAATTTAAGATAGAAAAAGTAGATAACAAGCAGCCTGCCATGGCCATACAGTTTATAAGCAATATAAGTTTCTGTGTGCTTACTTAGTTGGGTCTGAGCGACTGTGGGACTGGCGGGTAAGAGAGATTTGTCCTGACTGGGCCAGGCAGGAAAACTCCAACTACACATGTATGTGATTTCTGTCTCACCTGGACCACCAAGACAGACAATAAGCCACACTGAGTGCAAGAAGCACCTATGCATATGGGCTTGACACTCCATTACCTCACTGAGCAAGGAACTGTGCATTCACTAACAGGATGTGCAAAGCTGGGTGCTTGTTGCAGCAGGAAGATGGTAACATGTCCCTCCAGGTTTTGATTTGTTTTGTTTTGGTTTTTCGAGACAGGGTTTCTCTGTGTAGCTTTGCGCCTTTCCTGGAACTCACTCTGTAGACCAGACTGGCCTCAAACTCACAGAGATCCACTTGCCTCTGCCTCCCGAGTGCTGGGATTAAAGGCGTGCACTACCACCACCCGGCCACCTCCTGGTTTTGAAACTTGCTGAACTGCTTTATGCTGCTGGGGATTTTTTTTTTTTTTTTTTGGTTTTGAAGTTGTTATTTTCTGCAGTGGGTGTTGAAATGCCAGCACTTCCCAATCAAAATGGACCATTCCTTCACACAGAAGTCAAATTGAGTAAATAAAGACTCACAAATTTAAAAACTAATTTAAAGATCACTAGATCTGGGGCTCAGAAGATGACTCAGAGGTTAAGAGCACTGGCTGCCCTTCCAGAGGACCTGAATTCAATTCCCAGCAACCACATATTGGCTCACAACCATCTGTAATGAGATCTGGTGCCCTCTTCTAGCCTGCAGGCCTACGTGCAGGTAGAACATTGTATACATAATAAACAAATAAATCTTTTTTAAAAAGTCACTAGATTGCTGGGCAGTGGTGGCACATGCCTTTAATCCCAGTACTTGAGAGGCAGAGGCAGGCAGATCTCAATCAGTTTGAGGCCATCCTGGTCTAAAAAGCAAGTTCCAGGACAGTCAGGACTATTATACAGAGAAATCCTGTCTCAAAAAACCAAAAACCAAAACCAAAACAACAACAAAAACCCACTAGATCTTGAATTATATGTATGTTTCTATGTATATATTCATTTATTGTGGTGTGTGTGTACTCTTGGGACACATGGGTGTGGGCATGTGTGTGCCACTGCCGGTGTGTGGCTACCAGAGACCAGTTTGTGCTGCTTCTCTCCTTCCACCATGAGGGGCCTGAAGATCAAGCTCTGGCCATCAGTTTTGGGGACAAGCCCCAGCTTCTGCTGAACCATTTCACCAACCCTACATCTTTAACCTATTGCAGGTGTGGCTCTGGCTTCAGTGACGTCCAGCTGCTGGCCCCTGCCCTCGGGGTCTTGTCTAAGCCTGCTGAGCAGTAGTACTTAAGGCAAGTTCCACTAGCTATTTCATACCGTCCTCCCAACAAAGTGCAGCTATAGTTACTAATCCCCACTGTGTGTGGCAACTGAGCGGCTGATGAGCCTAAGATGATACTCTTAGTAACATTCCATGTGTGAACTTGAACCCAGGCCCTTCAGAAACAAAAACTGCCTGTACCCACATAAGGTATTTAATCCATGAAAACAGTACGGTGAGCTTTTGGATAGTACTTTTGACTAAATGAAGTCCTACCACCGATAACTGGGGTTAGGGCTCCTGGCAGATCCTACTTCAAGCCTAGCAGGGAGGTGCCTTTTCCCAGGGCCGGGATGAAGAACAGGCCAAAGAAAATTGCCCATTCATGTTTTTTCCCCGGGCCAAGAATTTATGGGATGGATATTCTGAAGAGAGTTATTTTTGTTTTGTTTGTTCTCTTCAGGTGTGCGTGGCTGTGGCGGCTCCACACGAAGCCAGAAGAGCCTAGAAAGAATTGAAGAGCTTTGCTGTGGGCAAGTGGCTTTCCAACAGGCCCCCCCCCTCCCCCCGCCTTTTCTGCACAGTGCTGCTCTGCTACCGAAGCCCCTCCCCCTATCCCCCCCCCACCCGTCCCCTTTCCCACCCTCCCACCCTCCTCCCCCCTCTCTGCCCCACCCCTCCCCGCTTTCCCCAGTGGGAATCCTAGGAACACTAATACACTGCCGGGAGCCATGGAAGAGGAGAGCTCCATAAATCTGCTCCTGAGAAAAGGTCGCTCTCACAATGGGACAAACAAATTCAGCTTTTCAGAGCCACCAGGGACCTTCTTGGGGCAACTTGCATACAAATGCTGGCAAACAACTTCCTGCAGTCAGAGGGGAAGTGAAGCTCGTGGGTTTATTGTCCACCCCCAGTGGTAAACACAATGCAGTCTCTGGAAGGCTTTACCTCACAACGTGCTTCACAATCAAGTGTCAGGATAGGGAAATGACCTTTGACAGCTCAGAATCCCGAGGATGGAGAGCCAATTCTTCCTGTTTAGGAGGCATATGTGAAGATCCCACGCTGGACTAGGCTTAAGGTCAGGTGTGACAAATGCTACACCAGGTTTCACAGGGGGAACATGCTTTCTTATTTCCATAGGGAAAAAGTTTCCACTTTAGTTAGTTACTTGTTTATTTGGGCAGGGATGGCACTATCAGTGAAGACATATTTATTTGCTAGAAAGGTGCTGTACTCCTGTACATACCTCCCGCCACACCTGCGTTTTAAGATATTGCTCTTACCTATGCTTATTTATATTTTTAGTCAACACTACTGAAAACAAGTTGACATTACTATGAGTCAGGGTTAATAGAAGACAGACAGACAGACAAACAGATGATAGAATTTAAGAATACATGAACTGCCATGTGGTGGTGGTGCATACCTTTAATCCCAAAAGCAGGTGATCTCTGTGAGTTCGAGGCCAGCCTGGTCTACAGAGGAAGTTCCAGGACAGCATAGGATACACAGAGAAACTCTGTCTTGAACCCCCCCACCCCCAACCCCACTCCTGTGCCAAAAAAAAGGAGAAGCTGGAGAGGTGGATCAGTGGTTAAGAGCACTGGCTGCTCTTCCAGGGGACCTGGGTTCAATTCCCAGGACCCACATGGCAGCTCACAACTGTCTGTAGCTCCAATTCCAGGGTATCTGGCACCTTCACAGACATACAGACAGGCAAAATACCAATGCACATAAAATAAAAATAGCCGGGCGGTGGTGGCGCATGCCTTTAATCCCAGCACTTGGGAGGCAGAGGCAGGTGGATCTTTGTGAGTTTGAGGCCAGCCTGGTCTACAGAGCACCAAAACTTCACAGAGAAACCCTGTCTTGGAAAACTAAAATAATAACAATAATAAATAAATAAATAATAAAATATAAAATAAAGTAAAATTAAAAAAGAAAAACCAAATGAATAAATGCAAGAAATACAAGAAAATAGAAATAATCTAAAATCAAGAAGTAATGAATCTTCCCCAATGTGCATATATGCATTATTTTTTCAAAAGTTATGTTTGCTTGATCCATGTATGGTGACAAATACCTGTAATCCTAGCACTTGGGAATCTGAGGCTGAAGACCAACTGAGTTATCAAGTGAGACCCTGTCTCAAAAAATAGGCAAAAAAAAAAAAAGAGAGAGAAAGAAAAGCCTCAAAACTTCAAAAACTCAATTATTTAAAGTCATCTATGAAACAAGTACTTTTCTTTAGAAAACACTACATAATAATATAGTAAAGGAAAATGTTAATCCCATAGATGTTCGAAGAAAGGACTCTGACCCAAATCATGGCCAAATTAATTAAGGCATTAATTGGTATACACACGGACTGTCTCTCCCTAAGGTAGGGTTCAAGAGATCAGCATTGGACATGGGTGAGATGAGGGTTTTTATAGCTGAAGAGTAGGGGGTTTCCAAATGAGGGGTTTGGCAGGCAAATAGGTAAGGTTATGGGACCAGAACGTAAGCATAACAAGCTGCTCATAACAACTTCCTCAAACAAAGACATGGTTGCAAGGTGGTCATAATAACCTTTTGAAACAAAAGCATGGTTGTTTCCTGAAATAGTCAGTACAGAAACATTTGTAGTTCACGTTACAGGTGGGGCAAAGCCCAATCCTTGATAATCAGATTTAATCATAAACAGGAATGAATCTAGATTGTCTTTACTATAAGATAACTTTCAAGCCCAAGATGAAGGCAGACTGGTTTATCAAAAACACAGGGTTGGTGTGCAACTGGTTAGTAGAGGACTTACCTAGCATGCATGAGGTACTAGATTTGATCGGAGCACCCTGTAAACCTCCACCATCTATAAACCCAGTACTAGGGAGATGGAGGCAAAAAGATCAGTTCAAATTTAACCTTAGCTACATAACAAGTTCCAGGCCGGCCCAAGCCACCTGGTACCTTGTCTCAACCAAAACATAAAAGTCCAAATAATCATTTGAGTTTTGAAGTAGAAGGTAATTGTTTTAAGTGTATGTGTGTTTTGCCTGCGTGTATGTCTGTGCACCATGTTCAAGCCTAGTGTCGGCAGACATGAGATGCTAACATTACCTGGAACTAAAGTTAAGATGGGTGTGAGACATCATGGGTCACATATGTGCTGGAAATCAAACCTGGATCTTCTGAAAGTAACCAATACTCTTAACTGCTAAGCCACCTGACTTAGTTAAGCTTTCTATTGCTATGAAGAGACACCATGACCATGGTGTGTGCGTGCGTGTGTGTGTGCGTGTGTGTGTGTGTGTGTGTGTGTGTGTGTGTGTGTGTGTGTGTGTGTATTAGAGATAGAACTCAGAGCCTGGAGCATGCAACATTTGGACAGAATTCCATTCAGTTTGCCAACACAAACTTTAACCTGGAAGACAGTAGGTTAGGATGGAGAAACAAAAGGCCAAGGGTAGTGGTTTATATTTATTGATAATATGAATCCAAATGCCTGATGAGAAAACTTCATGATCTGTCTTTCCCCCAATTCTCTCTCTGGGTTTCTAGAAATAAGACAGTGCACATGGTGGCTGGAGGGACAGCTTATGTTGTCTGTGACATCTTCATTTTTAAATTAAGGGTAATAGCATAGTTTCTGATATGTTTACAATATTTTCACATCTTATGTCTGAAAAGTATATACCCTTAATACTTATTTTTAAATTAAGACAGGTTGGCTCACCTTTTCTAAATGAGAGTGGCTACATGACTAATTGGCTAGATAGGGAGTCTAATTGTTGTATCATCTCTCTGCTGACACAGTCATTGGCTGTGTGGCAACTTGCCTCATCCCTCCCTGACTTCTGAAAGGATGACTTTTCTTATGATTTACCTACGTCAGATTTCATTTGCATCATTCTAGAGGGAGCAGCATTTGTTCACTGTCATCTCCACTCACTTGGTAGCCTGCCAGTCTAAAGCAAAATATGGCACCTCTTGATCACAGCTCCTTGCCAGTCAAAGGCCTGTTTGCCTTTTAATCCAAATGAGAAGTAGCCTCTCTTACCAGGGCAACTATGAATTGAGGTCTCTGGCTATCAAAACCACATTCACTCAATTTAGTAAAAATTACTCTAACATGGACATCTAACACACACACACACACACACACACACACACACACACACACACACACACAATGAGAAACTGTTGTTAGAGATGTGGAGGCTTGAGTTCCCTTGAGAGAGTCCAAGGGGGAGAGATAAGGGAGAGAGAGCTTCTTGATTTCTCAAGGACTTAACTACTAAAATAATTTTTGTTTGTAAGATGAGCATCTTCAGAGAGACTTTATATGACACCTCTCAGTTTATTAATTCATCACATCTAACTTAGTCTTTACATGCCTAAAAACAAATCAACTTCCATCAGGCTCCGCCATCTACTTCTGCGCTCCTCTGAATACTGTTCAATGTACGATTTTAGTCTAGGAGCACAAAGCCTACTTGATTAGCACTCTGAGTTGTTCTGCATTCAGTTCTGTGATCAGCTAGTCTTTCCCAAGATCTCCTCCTCAGATTTGGTCCAGAGCAATCTAATCTACCATGTGAAATCGCCCTAGAGGCAGGCCATCTAGCCATTGGCTACTAGGTAGAATGGTTCTCTTGACAGTACTGAGGAATGCCCAAAGCCTCGAGATGCTCTAACAGCAAAGCATTCCACCCCTCCCCCCATGGCTGCTTATCAATCCCTCTCCTACTATCTATAATCCCTTTCCATGTTCACAGAATGGAAAAAGTTTGCAGACACATGCTGATAGACTTCCCTAGCCATAAATATATCTAATTTTTTTTTGTTTTTAAATTAATAGTATCTTATATGTATGAGCATTTTGTCTGTGTACCACATGCATGCCCGGTACCTGTGGAAGCCAAACCAGAGCATTAGATCCCCTGGAACTGGAGTTTCAGATCATTGTGAAGCACCATGTGGGTGCTGAGAATCCAACCCATGTCCTCTGGAAGAGCAGCCAGTGCTCTTAGCCACTGAGCCATCTCTCAAGTTCCTGCTTCCAAATTTCTTAAAAAGAAGATTCATTGGAAAATTGCCTCGCTGCAGGAAATAAATTCCTATCTAGTTAACTCCTTTCCAAATTTCTCAGATGAGAAAAGCAAATCACAGTGCAAGCTGTAATACAATTCATTGTTAGCAGGTCCAGGAGGACATGTTTAGAGTGTAAGCCACACTCTAAATAAAGAGGTGACCAAAATTGGAAGTGGGTGTAAACCGGTATCTTGGATTCTCAGATCAGCCTTTATGAGTCAGCTAATTGATGAACTGGGTACAAGGAATGAGGGTGAGTTGACAGCCCAGTGTTTAATTTTTCAGTTATAACTGTGGCCCAAAGAGCAACACACCAGACTAACACCTTCTCCCAAGAAATTAAATAATCCATCACTTACGAGCCCCTCCTCCATGACATAATTCCAGAAACCAGTACAGCAGCTCCTTGTATTTTGCTGAAAGCACCAATAGGCATGATTTTTGGGGGGAGGAGGGGGGAAGGGGTGGTTCGAAACAGGGTTTCTCTGTGTAGCTTTGGTGCTTGTCCTGGATCTCTCTCTGTAGACCAGGCTGGCCTTGAACTCACAGAGATCCGCCTGGCTCTGCCTCCCAAGTGCTCAGATTAAAGGCATGCACCACCACTGCCCGGCTTCCAATGGGCATGTTTTAACTGATGGCGGTGACTGTGCAAAATGAACCCAGCAGCCAAGTGCTTCTGAGATGTCATCTGCATCTCCCTGACACTAACCACTGTATCTGCAACTCAAAAGGGAAGTGGGTACATGAGACTAAAATGTTCTTCCGGTAGCCGTACAGTTACCCCCAAAGGAAACAATTACAAACCAAAAGACTGAGTAGGCTCGAGAACAGCACACACAGACACAGCACATAGCTACTACAATCCTAAGTGCAGCCTGAAGTTGACTGACAAGCTGCCCACCTCAAATATGCAAATTTGAGACAGTACAACATCAATTAAAAACAATCAACCATGTAAAACAGTCATTCGTTCCCAAGTTTTAGGAAATGCTAGTTGAGATCATCTAGCTCATCTGTGTCTTTTTTTTTTTTTTTTTTTTTTTTTAATTTAGACAAGGTCTCATTATGTAGCCCTAGCTGACATGGAACTCACCGTGTAGACCAAGCTGGCTTTGAACTCACAAAGATCTGCCTGTCTATGCCTCCTAAGAGCTGGGATTAAAGGTGCGTGCCCAGCATTAACAGGCACCTTCCTTTCTTTCTTTCTCTCTCTCTCTCTTTTCCTTTCTTTCTTTCTTTCTCTCTTTTCCTTTCTTTCTTCTCTTTCTTTCCTTCCTTCCTTCCTTCCTTCCTTTCTTTCTTTCTAAGAAACACTTTTTTCTTGGTACTAGAGTTTGAACCCAAAGCCTCAGAAGTATTAGGCAAGTATTCTATTCGATCATTGACACTGACACTTTCGTGTTCTGTTGTGGGTTTTTGTTTATTTGTTTGTTTCAACTTCTTTTCTCTCTTTTTTTTTTTTTTGAATTTTTTATTTTATTTATTTATTTTTTATACTGGGTCTCTCTATGTAGCCCTGGCTGTCTTGGAACTTGTTATGTAGACCAGGTTCAAACTCATGGAGATCCTCCTGCCTCTACTTCCCAAGTGGTGGAATTTTCTGGCAAATTTTATTCTTAGCAGAAATAACGACAGCATCTCCCTGTTACCCATGAGAGATTGCACACAGAACCTGATACCACGTTTTCCCCAGTAATCCTCTGAAGTTTTTGTTATTGTCCCCATTCTCCAGGCAACAAAACGGACCATTCAACGTGTTTCCAGTTTGCTGAAGTTCACACAGCTCTGGAGGTTTCAAGTTATTTAGGCTAGGAGGCACAGAAGAGGACCAATTAGACATTCTAAAGGGGAAAAGCTGTCCTGGCCCCGAGAAGGGCCGTCCTACAGCTTCGATACGAGAAGCCACTGCTTTCAAGCTTTTAGCCTATAATCAACCCATATTGAAACCAGATTTCCGGGCGCTCCGGAGGAGAGCTTTGTGATTTTCTAAAGCAGACATGTTTAGTATTTTAGAAGGTCAAACCCCCTATGGTGCAGTGTTTTTAATAAAATCAGTTGAACAGAAATTAGAGACACACCAGTCAATTTCTAGGAAGCCTCTGAGCTCTCCGAAATAAGAGAGGAAAGAACATGAAAGACAGTAATCATGTACGGATCAATTTCTTTCAAAAGGGGTAGGACTTCAGGGGTAGAGATACAGAAACATCATGACAAACTTGGGCCCATTTGTGTCTGGTTTGAGCAAATTTCCACTTAGAAAGGAAAATTACTTTGGGGAGTACTCAGTGTTGTTTTAAACAGGGCTGTTTTGGGTAGTAGTACAATCTTACACAGCCGCCTCAAAATAGGCAATGAACCTCTAAGAGAAAAGTGAACTAATGAACCAATCATCACACCATTCTTGGATCACCAAAGCAGATAGGCAGCCCTGCCTCCTGCTGTGAGTGCGGTACTCTCACAGGGAAGCCAGAGGCCCGTCTGTACCCAGTGCTCAGTAACCCACAAAGCAGAAAAACCTGTGCTACTTTTCACTGACAGGGCAAGCTGTGGAGAGAGCGGACCCCTAAAGACAAATGTAAACACAGGATTTGCTCTTAGGAAACGGGGTGGGGGTGGGGGGTGGGGGGTATGTCATGTGGCTAGAACTGAGTAGCCAGAAAAGCCAGAGGGGCCATGAATTCCTACCCCACAGAACAGATTGGGGTAGTCTCAGAAAGAACAGGAGGCAGGTCAGCAAACCCAGAACCAAGTTGTGTGCTCAGCTTCGGGTAAGCTTTCACACTGGGCCTTTCTGCAGGACCATGTGCACAGATGGTGGAGTGTTTCAAAGCTCAAGATTTCCTTCGTTGTTTTTTCCTAATGAGCTGCTGAGTTGCTAATTCACTCAAAGTCACTTGAAATTCATGAACAAGGAGCAAATAGAGGAAAATGTGTCTCCGTAGCATTAATAGAAGGGTGACTACTCAAAGCAGTGGTTCTCAACATTCCGCTGCAACCCTTTATAATACAATTGCTGTTGTAGTGACCCCCAACCACAACATTATTTCATTGGTATGCATAACTGTAATTTCACTACTGTTATGAGTCATAATGTAAATATCTGATACGTGACCCCCCCAAGGGGTTGAGACCCACAGGTTGAGAAGCACAGACTTAAAAAAAATAATCACTGACCTAAGCCAGGTATGGCAGCGAGGGACTAAATTCTCAGCACTTGAGAGATTGCGGTAGGATTGTTAATTTGCCCCCCCCCACCCCCAGCTAAAACAGAAGTGTGAGGGAGATGGTTGACCTTGCATGACTTAACAAAGGAAAGAACAATGTATGAGGGGCACCATCTCAACCTCCAAGCAAGTTCCTGCAACCTGAGCAAAAGAGGAGGTTAGGGTGGAAAACTCACCACCTGCCAATACTGATCCATCAATCCTCTTGCCAGGTTTGAAATATGAAGTTCAAGTCTTTGATCCTTTGAAATGGCAAACGTGGGGGGGGGGGGGTAATAAGGCCATAATAGGATGGTGGAGAGTGCACATAAACTTGAGTATTTTCCAAAAAAATTGTCAGGTGTATGTGGCAGAAAGCTGTCAACCTCCAAAATCATAAGGTTGCTGTCATTTATTAAGATAGAAATTTATCCCGGAGCCTAACCTGTTTGGGATCATCATCTGTCAGCAGTAAAATAATCTTGAGTATAAACTGGATGTAGTGGTGTACGCCTTTAATCCTAGCACTTGGGAGGCAAAGGCAGGTGGATCTCTGTGAGTTGGAGGATAGCCTGGTCTACACAGTGAGTTCCAGGACAGCCAGCACTACCATAGTGAGACCCTGTTCTGAGGAGAAAAAAATCTAGGAACTCATTCCTTTGCTAGTCATTTCCACTCAGATTATTCCACACACTTGGCTTACCCTAACTGTCCTAGTGAAAGTATGCAAAGATACAAAAACAATTTCATATTCAAATATGCAGGCTACAGGTTCAATTAAAAAAAAAAAAAAAAAAAGTCAGGCACACAAAAGAATTGAGGGGAAAAAACCCTGGCAAAACTATCTCACACTAATGATAACCAAGACTCATTTGAGGGGAAGTTCCATAAACAAGGTAAAGACAGTCTTACAGGAGGCAAATGTTACTTTCCTGGCTGAAGAGCATGCCCTGCCATGTTCTGTTTAGTTACATTAGTAAAAGGGTCGTTTTGAGGAGGAAACCTAATAGTTGTGTTATTAAAATGTCAATTTAATGACATTCACCACTGAAACCCTCCTTAAGGATGAAAAAGACATTTAGAAACAGATACTGTAAGTATAATCATGTCTAAAGACCAGGAGCATTGCATAATAAAGTTTGGCTAATTTGGGAGACAAAATATTTAATTTGGTTCGAGACAAAATAAACTGTCAAAGTAGACAGTGGTTAACTTGACTGAAGACATTCTTTAGCTGGGGGGAGGGGGCCTAGTTAAAAGGTCCTTGCAGGGAGAGTAGCTGGAACTGATAAAACATCCCTTTTGTCATGCCAACTTCAGGAACTCAAGCCCTATCTGGTCTGGCACAGTAAGTGAAGAAGGCTTAGGGCTTAGTGGCAGAGCGTGCGCTTAGCATGCTGCGACCAGAGACAACCCTTAGCACAAACAAAAAAAGTCCTTAGATGAAAACTAAAACCAGGATCATTCTTGAAAACAATGCAGGTGAGATGCTAGACAACCGTCATTACGCAAAGACAATTAATTACAGGTTTGTACAATGAAGAATGAACAAGATCAAAATGAAGCCAAAACCTGCATCTGTGAGGTCTGAGTAACAGGTCTTCATTCATATAATTAACATGTACTCTCTTACACTTCCAACTCAAATGTTTTGTTGGTTGGTTGGTTTTCTGTGGTGCTAGAGAAAAATCCAACCCAGGGCACCTCATGCACACTAGACAAGTATTTCACCATTGAGGTACACCACCATCAGCCTTCCCCACACCCCAATCTAAGTTTATAATTTAGGAAAGACACCACTAAATTTTCGGACAAAAATATATATATTTTAAAAAATCTTTACAATAAATGAAGATGTAGGAGCTTACAGAGAGCACACTGTTTATTTGTCAGTCATGGCTCCCTGGGATACAAAGAACCCTGGGAAAGTGTGTGCTGAGTCCTCTCTTTGCTTTTTATAACTTTAAAGCAAATTAATCCATTTGACTGTATTTGAGTCTGTGCAAATAATCCTTCAGAAGAAATATCCAAGATTCTCTTTTGCAGAGGTCATTTCATCTCTCCAAGATGTCTAAGTGAGTTAGTTTGTTTCCAGATAAAAGTGCTCCTGTCCAGCAGAACTCAGAAGGCCTTCAAGGGTTCAGTTTATAGTCCAGATACAACTCTGTCATACAAATTCCAGCTTTCCATGACCACTGTACATGCCCCAGTGCACGAGGGAAAGAATCTTCTCATTACTGAGCTCTGCTTGCCTCATTTTGTCACAGGTCAGACAACAGTTCTCCTGCCCACTGACGGGCACCATGCACTCCAAGTCCAACTTGGCCACCTGCCCCTTCTTAGAATGGTGTCCGTGAAAACTGTAGTGCAGACGAGAGAGCATCTGCTGCCGCTGATCCTGCAGTCTCTTGTTCTCACTTCGGAGCATTCGCAGGGCCAACATAATGAGCAAGACTAAGATCAGGCCGCCAGCGATGGGAACTGCTATCACGGCGGCACGGAACCACAGTTCTTTGGAGGAGGTCAGTTCCTGCACCTTAGTGATGAGGTTTCTGCTACTGTCATGCTGGTGCCGGTTTCCTTGTCCTAAAGGAGTATAGAGAAATTGGTCAAATAAACCTCTCCTAGAAGCAAGCATGAACACAGAACCACTCCCGTAGGAAAGCCCATTTTAACAGCAACTTACCAAGCATTTCAAGAAATGACATGTTACAAAAGTACCCAAAGATGCTTACAGATGCATTTGTTTACAGGCTGTCATTACTTGGATGTAATGGCCTTTTAATGTCCTCAACATGTTGAAATCACAGGCAAAGCCTATTATGCAGAGACATCTAATGCTCAGGCAGACATAAAAGGCACTCAGTTAGAGATGGTCTTTGCATCCAGCCATGCCCTCTCTCTGGTGTCTCTAATTACATTAACAACCAAATCAATAGCAGACATACAAAGTCGCTGCTGTCACAGGCCTATAGATCAGACAGGCCCTTGGGTCAGGACAGCTTGGACCCACCTGAGGCTTCGCTCTTGGGAGGAGAGAGGACGTCATGCAGGCCTCGGTAATTGCACATGTCTTCGTGACAGCATTCCAACGTGGGCATGGCGGGGCCAGAGTGGTTTTGGGCCTGTTTGGCTCGGCAGATGTCTGCTGTGCTTGCAAGTGAGTCCAAACAGCCATGAGTGAGTGGAGAATTGGTGTTCTGAGGATCGAGAAGTCTGGAGAAGCAGGCACTCAGCTCAGACTTACACATGTAACCAGTTGCCACACAGTGAGCGGCATCACAGTAGCATCGGATCTCTCCTGCAAACAAAGAAACTACATAAGCATCGGCTGAACCCAGAACTCAAAGGCACTTATTGTAGACTTTCAAGATAAGGGTTTACAACAGCAGCCCACGAGAACAGAAATGCTCCCAAAGCAGGCAGTGTCCTCACTTCCATCGAGCGAACGGTTAGGAATATATGAAACCCAAAAACAGATTTCTGATGAGTTAAGAGTAATGGAAATATGATGTGGATTGAAGTCAAAGAGTCTTTGGTATATTGCCTTTTGTTATAAGGTAGAACCATGTTACTTATGTGTTTTTATGCTACACAACCATACAACATAAAAATGTCAGGCTTTGGGGTTTTGTCTGTATAAATATTTGATCGGAACTACTGAATTGTTTGGCTTCCCAAAGGACTGAGCCAAGTTTTAAGAGCCTGAGCTGACACCTTATAAAGTTATTAACTAGACACACAACAATCTAGAAACTGCACAGGTCAGGTTTTCAAACTATGAAACTGGGCAGCTATCTGCAATCTCTCTAGAAAAGGCAAACTTTGCCTATAAAGATCCTTTCATGCAGAGGCGCTTTTAGTCCGAACATTGTAAAACAGGAACTAGGCAGTTTACAATTAGTGGTTTGCTTGCCAAAGTCAATTTCTTTCAGCCCAAATGGAAAGTCATAAAAGTGGGGGACGTAAAACTGAAGGGCAACTTCACCTCCCCCCAGCTTTACATGTAATTTAACATGTGACCTAAAAGGGGAAACTCAAAACTGAAAATCCTTTGCTGGTTGAAGGAGAAATCCTTAAGGAAACCTCAAATTCTTCTCCAGGAAGTGATTAAAGTTTCCTTTATAACACTCACTTTGTGAGTTGCAAGGCTCTGTTAACATCTAGTCACAATGCAAGATTTCAGACTTGGATGTGGACCTGAAAGTTATCTATCACAAGAAACTGAGATGCCCAATGGGGTGAACACCCATCACTGTTGGCTGCCACAGCTCACGCTACTGTAAACCAAACTAATGCATACGCCTCGTCCCAGGCCCCAATCAGAAGATCTGTCTAGTTATGGAAAACCTCCACTCTGACACTGAACACTGAGAGCTGTGGCTTTTCCAAACCTCCCCCCAGCTCACTTCTCTTCCTCCTCCTTTCTGTGAATGCCTGAGTAAGGTGTCTCATTTAATTATCTGTCCAAATTCCAGGCCACCACATGGTGCGCTCAGTTTTCACCCAGGCTGCTCACACTTCAGCTGGAAGGAAAGCCAGCCACCAGCCCACACTTTGCTATCCCGGTTGTGGGTCCAGGGTCCCTCTCCTGCCTCCTCCACTTCAAGTAAGAACCTTAACCCTGCAGCAATCCTTTTCTGCTTTCCCCTCCTCCTTCCAGGTTCAGCCTATTCTTGCATAAAAGCACACCAGCACACCTAGGTGATAATGACTACATATCCCTGGCCTGACAAATTCTATACAGATTGAAAGTAGAAATAAAACAGATTAAAAGTCTACTTTGCGCCTATTAGCCTCGGATTTGGTGCAGAAAGGGAAAACCAAATACAAGTAAAATGCTGCTCCAGTGTTTATGAGCCTATTTAAAATACTATATTTTCAATGACCTAAAACAGTCTTCATAAAATCTTGACAGGTAACTGGGAAAGTTCTAAGACTTTAAAAGAAAAATTGGAGCCACATTTCAACAAGGAGAATGAACTTTTGTATTACTGTATTAAAACTATATTTCTGTCATTTCTTAAGGTTTCTTCCTGTGGCATGCAAAGGCCAAGAGGGGACTGGTATTTTAAAACAGTGAACAATGCTCTTCTGTTTGCCCCTTTTTAGTTACTGTATGTAGTGATTAAACAGAAATGTCTGCTTCAGTCAAGATGGCTACAGCAGAGGCTGCTGGCTTCTTTTAAATGAAGCTTTTGAAGTCCGCAGCAGTCAGAAATCTCTGATCCCCTAATTATATCATTATCAGGCACATAGTTTCGGTATCTGTGACTTCATGTCAGCCCCAGTCCCTCCCTGTTCTGCCAGCCTTTGAGAGGGCCAGGAGGCTCCCCTCCGCAGGCTGCAAGGGCTGTTATTTAGGGCTAATTACACCCTTCCTTCCAAAATAAATAAATACTGTAGCACCTCATCCTTGCTGGGCTGGCTTATCCTTTAACCTCAGGCCTGCTACATGGCAATTAGAGGAAAGTGTGTTTGGGGGTGAGGGTCAGAGACTAAATAACGCTTCCCATTAAAAAAAAAAAAAAAATGAGTTCGCAGAACAGGAGGTAGAGTCCTGCCTGGTAGGGGTGAGGGGGAGCCTTGAAATCTAGGAGTTAAGAGAATTTCCATCTAAAAGGTGAGCCCTGCTGGAAAGAAAAAAAAAAAGAAAGATTATGTTTTCCCTCCTTTTTCCAGCAGTCTCTGTAAAAATACGGAGTGGGAAAGGGGGCGGATGACAGCACCTACTCCTCCCAGCCGGTTTAGAGCAGAAGACACACTTCAGCAGCCACCGCACAGTCCTACATTCCCAGGAAGACCTCACATCCTCGGTCCACAGATATGCACACTCCGAGACATTCAGACACGCGAATATACACACGGCACTAGCACTCACTCAGAAATAATCAGACGCATGTGCAGATACATTCAGAAGCACAAAAGTCAAGAACACAGACAAGCTCAGCTCAGAAACAGACGTCGGCCAACTTAAGGACACTTGTAAAACACACGCGCAGACATCCAAAAACATACAGAGACACTCAGTGGCACTTTCAGGGTCAGGCACCGAGTAAAACCAACAGAAACTCCCGCCCGGCCCAGTTGGGATCTGCGTTTTCTCAGGACCGTCCCGTCGTGGGATGTGAGCCCAGCGGCATCCGGCCACCTCCTGGCCCCGAAGACTGACCGTCCTTTAACGCGCCAGGCCCGGGGCAGTGAAGAGAAACGCGGCAAAGGCGCAGGCGGGAACCTCGCCACCGCTCACGAAGCCCGACGGCCAGCCCCGCAGTCCCGGCGCTCAGCTCCGCGGCACTCACCTTTGGTGAGCAGCACGGCCATGGCGCAGAGCTCCAGCTGCAGCCAGATGAAGATGTAGCTGGAGTGGCGATCCATTGACGCCCCGCGCCCCCGTCGCTCCGGGGGCCAGGCGCGGCTGCACTACGACTCCCGGGGCGCGCTGCGCACGAGCCCGGGCGCCGTCAGTGGCGGGGCGGGAGCCGGAGCATGGAGCGGGACCAAGACTACGGAGGACACGTTCTCGGCTCCGCACGCTCCCCAGAAGTCCTCCCCTCGCCCCGCCACCCCGTGCACAAGCCGCGAAAAGCGGACGCGCGTAGGACCCACCCGCGGCGAGCAGCTACTGCACCGGCCAGAGAGCCCGCGTCCGCGCCGTAAATAGTGCCGGGCGCCGGGAGACTGCCAAGCGCGGCCCCGCCCTTTGCTCCACCCCCGCTCTCTGATTGGCCGACGCTTGCAGCCCTGCGGCCAGGCAGCAGGGGGCGGGGCCAGACGCGAAGCGGAGCGGACCTGCCTCCCAGCTCGCCCTGGCGCCGACGTCTAGCACTCTACGGACCCGGCCGCAGCGCTCCCCCTAGCGGACGTCTGCTAGTGCAGCCTCGGGGCGCCGCGGAGCCCCGCTTCTAGGTAGCCTCTGGGTTTGCCACGAGACCCTCCTACTGCTCAGTTTCCTGCCAGCGGCCCCCAACACGTGGCTTCGCTTTTGTCCCACATGAACCCTACAAGGGACGCCACACTCTCAGTGGTCATGTACAGGAGTCTCCCAGAGAAAGTAGCTATACCCCAGCTTCGGAGCCCCGGACCTCCCCCGGGCATTGACCATACCCCGGCCACCGAGCCCCGGAGCTCCACAGGGACAATGGCTATGCCACGGCGACCCAGTCTCGGAGACCCCCGGGGATAGTGGCCTTGTCTGGGCCCGGCCCGCCCGCGAGTGGTCGAGGAGAAGTCGAGTGAGAAGCTAGGAAGGGTCAGCCAGGAGCTGGAGTCTGCTCTCTGTCGGCTCCCTGGCTCCCCCGGGCGCATCCGCCCCGAGCCGGCCGCCTTGTGATCAATAAAGCCCAGACAGACAGACTGTTGATCAGTAGGAGCCGCTGGGTTCTCCCGGGTAGACAGGGGACCGGGAGCCTGCTAGAGACACTTAACGAAAATTAGCAAATCCAAAAGCACCCGGCGCCAGCTAGACGACACTGGCCGAGACTCAATTAACCACCCCCCAAACAATCGCAGGCAAACACACCCGCTGACCTGATCAATATCAGCCCCACAGCGATCTCTTTCCTGAGATACTAAGTCATTTATTAGGGCTTGAGGGGCGGCCTCCCCAACGAACCTAAAATGGAATGGGATGCTGTTTGCTTGTCTGAGGGGGAAATGGGCTTAAGGATTTTATTATCAAAGGGAATGCTCTTTAACATCCCCTCCCCCAAGCAAAAGTAAACCATCTGCAAAATTCACTTTTAGGGTCAGCCAACATTTAAAACGATGAGAGATAAAAGTCAGGTCATTTAGAATGGGAGGGCAGATGTGAAAACTAAGAAGCTGGGAGACCGGCCTCCAGCTCCGAGGCCTGGGTTCCATGCCAGCACCGTAAAGCAAACAAACACTTAAGGGGGAAAACCGTCTTACAGACTGAAGATCTAGGAGGAAGGAGCCTTCTAAACACCTAACGTAATAAATTTGCTGGAAGTCTTCAGAGACATAGGAAGTTAATAAAGCTACCTTTAAAAAAAAAAAAAAAGATGTCTTTGTATAGAAAAAGTAAATAACCCTATAATCTTATGCTCTATTACTTTGCTAGGTCAAAACTGCATTTTGAAAGGAGGGAGGGGAGTCCACACTTGGAACTTAGCACTGGGGAAGCTTTTAGGTGGCTAAAGCTGGAGAATTGGCAAGAGTTGGGGGCCAGCCACTAGCTATGTAGTGAGTTCTATACCAGCCTGGGCTACAAACTAGACCCTGACTCAAAACAAAACATAATATAAAAATTTACAAATTTAAATAAAAAGAGGGAAGGAAATTGTCAAATACACCCTATAATCACACTGTTTAAAAGGTGGAGGCAGGAGAATTGCAGTTTTGAGGACAGCCTTTACTACATATCAAGACCCTGCTCTCCCCCACCCCACCCCCATCTCTCTCTCTCTCTCTCTCTCTCTCTCTCTCTCTCTCTCTCACACACACACACACACACACACACACATACACACATACACACACGGAATGGGGGTGGGGTAGGCAAGCTCAGCAGAGGTCTTAGGAGAAAACAGAACAGATAAAGTCGCTCAGTAACCAGCAGACCTCTCAGCAAGGACAGCTGGCAGCCCACAGGAAGAGTATCATCAGCATTTCCTGGCTGTTCTTGACCATTAGAACTTTGGGGAGTTAATCCAGGGGGCCCTGTGGACCACGTATTTAGGTAATGACATACTCTTTTAACCTTGGACAGTCAATCATTAGCTAAAAGGAATCTTCTAAAGCAGACTCACTCAGCCACTTCGAAGTGCCCACCAGTAGACCAAACTCACACACAATGTCCAGACTTGCAAAGATATGGACACCTAGACAACATGTTACAAGTCAAACAGTGGTACAGAATTGCATGCATGATATTAGGATGCAGCCTAACAAGGTGAAGATGTCCAGGGAGGGTCTCCTGAAACCAGTGACATTGGGGTTGGCTCCTACTGAGGAGGAAGACCACCTCAAGCACAGAGGACCACGGAAATTTAAGGATGAACTGAGTTAACTGTGAAGGAAGACAGGGTGGTAAAGAAGGGATGGGTAGACGAGGGAACTACAGGTAATTCTTTGTGTCTTGGACATAAAATACGGAGCAAAGAACAGGGAGAAACCTATAGAGGACTAACCCTATTTACCTTTGCTGCAGATAAATACTCCATCAATTGAAGAAGATGTAAGGAAATGTGTAGGTGAACACCAGGTTGTAGTACACACTTCCTGTGTTCCAGTTTGTTTCAGTTAATGTCCCCTTTCACACTGGGAGGGACAGCAGGAGCCAGGCTAGGAGACACTGCCTTCTTGCCTCGGCCAGTCACACAACCCACAACCTAATTAGGTTCTTTCTTTAGACAGAGATGCTGGCTGGCCGAGCTCTGGAGGTTATTTCAAGAAAAATGTATAAAAGTAGAGATGTGGGGACAGCTGGAGTCTATCTGCCTGCAGAGAAACAGCAAATGAGGAAGATGTGCTGATAAGCACTGATGTGAATCCCAATGGGTTTCCAATCACGCGTGTGTGTGGGGGGGGCGGGGGACTGGTGAGCTCATGTGCCATAGAGCAACTTCAGATATCAGTTTTTACCTTCCATCATGTTTGAGGTGTGCTCTGGCTTGTTCAGTGTTAACCAGTCTTTGAGCTTCTGGGGAGTCTCCTGTCTCCTCATGAGGGAGTTGGGAGCATAGCAGACCAAATGACGAGGGAGGGTTCTAGCTCTTTATTCAGATAACATGCTCACTACCACCCCTGGTTTTTCTGTTGTTCTGGGCATGGATCTTAGACTCTCTTGCATGGCAAACACTTTACCTCTTGCACTATCTTTACTAAGCACTAAACTTGTCTTTACTTTTTGACCTTAATGTTAACTCAGGAATCTTGTTGAAACAGCGTCCCACGTAGCCCAGGCTGGCCCTGAACTCACAATCTTACCTCCACTTCCTAAGTGCAGAGATTACATTCATGACTCACCAGGCCTGAAAAACTCAAGAATCTTAAGAAGTCCCTCCCTCCCTCATCCCCTCCCTCCTTTCTCTATTTTGTAAAGCATGGAATTGTTGTATACCCCAGGCTGGCCTTGAACTAGAGTCCTCCCTCCTTCAGCCTCCTAAGTGCTAGGATTAGAGGTATGCACCACTGCAGCCTGCTTTAAAAAACACTCATTTTGTCTTTTGATTTCTGTGATATGGGGATCAAAGCCAGGGCTTTGCACATGCTAAGCAGCTGCCCTTCTACTGAGCCATATCCCCAGACATAAAACTCTCTGATTTACAGTTCTTTCACTGGCACATCCAAGGAGCCCTCCAAAACACTCGTATTTATCAAATTCATATTTGCCTTCTAGTATTACATATTTGTCAATATTATTATCTACACTTTAAAGTTTGCATTTATATATTGGTCCAAATATAGTTCAGAATAAGACCTTGTGATTCATTCCTCAGACAATGATTTCAATTCTTTTGTTTTTATTGCTATGGTCAGACTTCTTAAGTAGCTAAAAATTAGTTTTTAAAAGAAACAAGCTTGTACTCCAGTGAGCTTTTTAACTGAGTGAATAAGAGTGTTTGAATCAGTGAGGAAAATAAAAATTGGATTAGAGATAGTATGTCAATCAATAGTCAAGAGAATAGGCAACAATTTTAATTCAATTTAAGATGTTTAAGGACAATTGCTTCTTTACAGAATTTTGTTCTGTGCTCTGCACAGGACTCACTTAACTACTTTTCTACATTCAGCTTCCTCACACACAAGCAACCAGCAATGGCAGTGTAGACATGGAACCCACTGCTTCCTGCATACAAAAGGCTATGGCAGTGTAGACATGGAACCCACTGCTTCCAACATGCAAACAGCTATGGCAGTGTAGACATGAAACCCACTGCTTCCAACATGCAAACAGCTATGGCAGTGTAGACATGAAACCCACTGCTTCCAACATGCAAACAGCTATGTCGGCGTAGACATGGAACCCACTGCTTCCAACATGCAAACAGCTATGGCAGTGTAGACATGGAACCCACCGCTGTTTCCTCTGTTATATAGTTTTCTGCCTGCTAACAATCCACTTTGAATTCCCAATAGTAACTTGTATTTTTTAAGAATTCACTTTGTTTCAGTAAAAATAAGGAGTTCAGATCTGAAAATTGTTTTCAGGAGACTCGGGTCAAAGGTAAGAGATCAGTTTAGATGAAGGGAACAGCTATGAGGTTAGGGGTTGAGTTGTCTGTTTGATTTCGAGTGTTCATTTTTCTTCCATTATGGAAAAAGAGATAAAGAGACAGACGCCTGCAGATGCTGGGTGCAGAGTCTGGGCGGTAATAGGATAAGACCTGGAGAGAAAAGTCAGAGACTTAAACTCAATTTACATTCCAATGTGTTCTTACAGGATCAAGAAATGCTTGGGGGTCTTACAAAAGTGAGTCGTTACTGAGTTAAGTTTTTTAAGTAAATAAACAAATAAGACAGATTACTAAATTTGTGGTTCAATGAAATCTTCCCTAGAGATCATTGGGAACTTGGCAATGTGCATTACTCAAACAGTATCAACAATATTCTGTGTCATCCTCGTTCTCCCCAAAGCCTGTGTTCTATTGGATTATATTATTATTAAGTATCCCCTCCCAGCCACCAGTCAAGATAATGACTTTTCAAAAAAGTATCCAGTGGCCTGATGGTTTGACCTACTGGATGTCAAATAATGAATTTAAATCTGTTTTTGTTTTAAACTAAAATGCTGAATCAATCCCTTACAGTTGACAAATCACATTTCCTAACAAATAGGGAGCTAACATGGACCCGTGTCTTCCACCCCTTTAGTGGTTAACACTTTTATTATTGTTGTTGTTGTTGTTGTGGATTAAAACTCGTTTATGTCTAAGCCATTGAAATTTGAGAGCTTTGATATTCTCACGAGATAACCAAACATGTAGATCCTTGCTGACATCAGATGAAACTTGACCTTCTGTTCTGCCCACTCTCCTGCCTCTTCAGGCGTGTCCCTGATGGTCCAATAGGATCTTCCACTCCTGTAGCCTGCAAACTGAAATCTCACTGACATGAGACATTGAGGCCTTTTGCAGTGGAACTTTGCAAATCTACTTGCCATCACACCGTGTGTGTGTGTGTGTGTGTGTGTGTGTGTGTGTGTGTGTGTGTGTGTGTGTGTGGTGTTTTTCACTATAATATTTTTGAGATTACTTTTTTAATTGACAGATAAAATTGCATGTACTCATGGCATGCAGCATACTCTTTTAAAGTGTAGATATTCAGGAGTGGCTGATTCTAGCTAATTAACCAATGGATTGCCTCACATAGTTATCACGTTTGTAATAACAACACTTAACTTCTACTTTCTGCAATTTTAATGTCACTGATTGTAGCTGCCACACTATACAACCTATCTCTTCAACCTATTTAGCCTGTCTACTTTTATATCCTTTGATCAAGACCTCCCAGTTTCCCTCCCCACAAAGCATGCCAGCCTGTGACAAACATGCTTCCACTTTTAGTTTCTGTCCTGAAAAAGTTTTTTTTCATTACATTATATTTATTTATATGTGTATGTGTGGAGGTCAGAGAGCAACTGATGAGGACTGATTCTCTCCTCTTACCATGTGGTTCCTGGAAATTTAACTCAAGCTATCAGACATGGAGGTAAACACTACTACCCACTGAGCCATCTTGCCAACCCCCCAGTCTGTATTTCATACCAAATTGATGTTTTTGTATTCCTCATGTGAATCAATGTTACCCTAGGATTCCTTGCATGTTTAGAGTTGAACAGTATTCATATATATATATATATATATATATATATATATATATATATATATATATATATATATATATATAGCAAAAGCCAGCCAGGGTGATAGAGTCAGACCCTGGCCAAAAAATAAAAATAAAAAGGTATTATTGGGCTGGAAAGATATATTTTTTTTTCTTTACTAATTCATTGATGAACACTTGGGTTGCAATAAACATGAGAGTATAGATCACTTTGCAGAATGATTTCATTTTCTTTGAGTGTGCATTGGAGTTTTAGAGAACATAGTAGTACTTTTTTGTTTTTATTATTTTTAATTATGTGTGCATGTATATTATAGGTGTATATGAGTGAAGGTACCCAGAGAGGACATAGGTGTCAGAGTCCCCTGGAGCTGGTGTTACTAGTAATTGTGAACCACTGATGTAGGTACTGGGAATCAAACTCAGATCCTCTCCTCTGGAAGAGCAGTACACTCTCTTAACTGCTGAGTTATCTTTCTAGCCCAATAATACCTTTTTATTTTTATTTTTTGGCCAGGGTCTGACTATATCACCCTGGCTGGCTTTTGCTATGTAGGCCAGACTAGTCTTGAATCCACAGAGATCTGCCTGTCTCTGTGCAGGAATTATCAGTATGCACCAACATACCCAGCCTCCAGGAGTTCATTTTAATACTTTGAGGAACTTCTATGGTACTTCTACCATGCTCATTGACCTTCCCACCAACCATGAACAAGAATTTTTGCTTTATCCACATGTTAACCAACACTTGATATCTTTTATTATTTCGGTAATAGCTGTATCACAGAAATGAACAGACTGTAGTTTCTATTGCATTTGCCTGATTGGTGATGTGGAGCCAGCCTTCATTATACTATTGGTCATTTGTTTGTCGTTCTTTTCTTTTTTAGGCTGGAATATCACACCGTTGCCTGGTTGATCCTAAACTCTTGAGTGCAAATAATCTTCTTGCCTCAGCCTCCCAAGCAGCTGGGGTGACAGGTGCACACTGCCGTCTCAACTGAAATGTTTTCTTTCCAGAAATGGGGCATTTTAAAATCATTACATAATAATCTCTGAGAAGCTAACAAAGTGTCAAAATGCACATTAATTCATATGTGCCAGACAAAGGAACATATCTTCAAATGGTGCATCTCAAAAAGACTCATCCTGTGGGCAGAGACTGAAGAGGGCTGTGGGGTTATAGCAAATAAGCTTTCATCCTTAAGACAAGAAGTTGTGATGCATTTCTTCAAACTCAATAATATTCTCTATCCTAATTGATTGCTCTGAATCCCTCCAAACACCCATTCACAGTGGCATTTATCTACATTTCTAGCCTCATTTCAAAGATGAATATATGTCATTAGTCAGGCTTGTTTAATTAAAAGGGAGACAAGCCTACTAAAGATTAGCTAATTTAAAGGAGTTTGCTGTTTGGCTACAACAGGATTACTATAAAGATACAACCAATGGGCAATTTCTGAGTATTGTCCGTTGGCCGGAAGCCAGCCTCTGAGGAACCAGCAGAGAGAAGACTCAGGTCTGCTCTTCCCTGTGTGTGCTGTCCTCATCCTTAGGTCATCAAGCTCATCCCCTTTTTATTTCTAGCTCCTGCTTTCTCATACCTCTTGCTTGCCTTTACCAGGGCATAGGGCCCTTTCATGGAAGTCATTAGAAGATGGTTTTGTCTTCTGGGGCTACTGCAGACTATCACAGCAGTTTGGTACCCCAGTTTCCAATTCAGAAGTCATTCTGACACTGAAGTGATACAGGTTGCTGTTCAGCTAACGGAGAGCCCACCCTAAAATGTTCATCGTGTAGCTTGTTCAGCTAGGGTAAGGGACTCAGCTGATGTGAAACATGGCTGCCACCCCTCCATAAGGCTGTCAGCTAGAAACTCCAAGCAAGAAGGGGACACAGTAGTAAGAGCAGGTTGTCTGCGTACAAAATTAACCACCCTGTAAAGAAAGAAAAATATCATTCAGTGAACTCCGCTCACTCCACATCTTGGTGTATACTGGGTGGTTTTTTTGTTTGTTTGATTGGTTGGTTTTTTTTTTTTTCTGTGTAGCCCTGACTGTCCTGGAGACCAGGATGGCCTCAAACTCACAGAGATCAGCCTGCTTCTGCCTTCCAAGTGCTGGGATTAAATGCATGCACCACCACAGCCTGGCTTTGTGTATACATGTTTATCATTTAAGTGTTTACCATCATTTAAAATAAATAATGTAACCAAGTGATGGTGCAGAACTTTCCAGATAGGCCACTTTGTGGGCTATCTGTACTCACAGCAATCTCCAAGGCCCTGTCTTTTTAGTTGGCTAGAGTAACAAGAAGTGCTTGTTGTTTGTTTCCTAAGAAAGATGAGCATTTGGAGTGAATGATCTTCCTGGCTTTTCCCACAGGTGCAGTGTGGGTTTATGAGATGCTGAGAGGATGGGGTGCCTGTGCGTCAGTGAGCAGATGAGCTGCCTGCCAGCCTACATGTAACAGAGGAACAAAATGCACCAGCTTTCCAGTCACTTGTCCCTTCAGGGTTCCATCCTCTGTGTCCCACCCTGTACCACTTAACCAGATCTCATAAACACTCAGGAGCATAAAAGACTTCTGTGAAAGGGTCCACACAGTTGCCCAACTTCCTTCTCCATCGGGCTCCTTGGAGAGATTATAAAGCCTGCATGATAAGCAAACATTCTATCTGGCTGGGACTCAGCTCGTTGGTAGAGCACTTGCCTCATACAAACAAAGGCCCCAGTTCAATGCTTAGCAGTGCCCCCCCCCTCCACTCACACATATTTCCACCATCCTTTCTATTCCTGTCTATGCTTTCACACTGTAATCCTCCACACTGTGTCTTGACTTAATGTTGGTGGCTGAATTTTGAACAGAAAGTTAAGAATATAACTTCTTTTTTTTTTTTTTTTTTTTTTTTTTGAGCTGAGGGTCGAACCCAGGGCCTTGCGCTTGCTAGGCAAGCACTCTACCACTGAGCTAACTCCCCAACCCAAGAATATAACTTCTTAAATGAAGAAATAAGTCAAAAGTAGGAAACTGAAGATATGAAGCTGTACATGCTTCACGACTAGGTGTGGTGTGAGGGAGGGTACAAAACAAAAGTCCTTCCTCTCCCATCAAATGTGGAGGCTAGCAGCGGTAGCAGCCCCGCCCCTGCCCTCCCATTCCCAATAGTGCAGATTCAGATTCTAGTGTATGCTCACGTTATCTGCAAAATCCTATCCAAAGCAAAGGATATTTTCCTAGAAACAGAGTCTTTTCTCAAAGTGATGTCTAATCATCTGAGTGAATTTATGACAGCTTGGGGACTTCCCAGATGGCTCTAGGATTTTCTCCTCCCTTGAGCTGGAGATTTGAAGTGTGAACAATGCCACTGCCAATCCGGCCTCCAGCTGGGACAGGGTGATGGTATCTCTAGAGGGCATGAGTCTTGCCAAGGAAGATTTGCTCCCACAGCTGGTAGTGGTCCAAGAATCAGGCAAGACAAATTGGTCAGCTAACTTACCATTATGCAAGAAGCTTAGCTCTTCACAGACAGCTGTAATTCATGCCTCTAAAGTGGGAAACTCATGAAGGATCTCCACCTGTGGCAGGAGATCCTTGGAACACCCACTTCCCATTCTATGACTTTTTTTTTTTAAGCCTCATGTTCCTTATTCACTGTCGGAACATTACACAATAAGGTCACAATTAATTAAGGGCATACTTGCAGGAACATGTCCTGTATTTTTGCTTTCTGAAAAAAAAAAAAAAAAGACGTGGTCTCATGTAGCCCAGGCTGCCTTGAACTCAACGTGTAGCCAAAGATGACCTTGAACTTCTCTCCATTCCGCCTCCACATCCCAGTGGTATTACAGGCTTGTGTTGTTTTACTTGGTGTTGGAGATCAAAGCCCCTAGCATGCTAGGCAAGTACTCTACCATTTAAACTCCATCCCCAGCCTCCAGTCACTAAAACTACTGAAGAGAGTCATGCCCTCAAATTGCTTGTAACCCACCTGCCTCGTGTTAAGGGGCTGCCCAATTTTATTATATTTTAAAATTCTTAGCTATTATTATTATTTGGTGCCATGGGCTGATCAAACCCAGGGTATCTCACAGGCTAGGAAGCCTTCTACCATTAAGCTATACCGCCAGCCCCAGACTGCCGAATTTTAAAGCAGGTTTGAAGAAAGGGGTGGAAATGAGCTCCTGATACTCTTTTTTTCATAACCTTCAATCACGAAGGTTAACTATCCAGTTTTTCCTGGAACTAGCCCTGCTAAGTACAAACTACATTGGAGGAAAGGTCTGTGGTTTGGGATACTATCAGAAGTCATGGGTAAAAGTAACCACGAAAGCATTTTCAGATCTCCAATCTTTCCATCACGCAGTTAGAGTCCAGCCCCAGCCAGGACATGGAGAAGGAGATAAAAGTTTGGAGGAGTTAAGAGAGTGAGGAGCACACATCCAGAGAACTGACTCCAGGTGTCTCTGAGTGTCTCTCTGTCTCTCTCTCTCTGTGTATGAGTGTGTGTGTGTGTGTGTGTGTGTGTGTGTGTGTGTCTTAACTGGTTTCTGTACTGGAATGCAAGAAAGGAACGTTGTAGGTATTAATTATAAAATAAATGCTCACATGGTGTCCCTCTAAATTTTCATTGAAAAATGCAAAAAGTAGCAGCCGCAGCACGTTTAACCCAGTCACCACCCGGTTTACAGACCAACAGACCCCACCGTGTCCAGGAAGATGATGGACGGAGGGGCCAGCGAGCTGGGAGACAGATGCTCAGCCTCCAGCAGTGAGCGAGGAAGTGAAGGACTGAGACGTGGCGAGCTCCCTGGGGGAATGCGCACGCTGGAGAGCACCAATTATCATAATTGAAGGTAATGGTGCCGAGGCGCCAAGGAGCGCCGCTCTGTTTTACTTCACTCAGCCCGACCCAGACGCCCGGCTCGGCTCCTCCCCCGCCGAGCACTCGCCCTCGGGGGCTTTCCGGGGCTCGGTCCCGCCTCGGCTGCGACGCCCAGACCCAGTGGCCCTCAAGTTCAGGTGCACACCTCCAGGGCGCTGACCAGTCCTCCCGCCTGCCCAGCGGCCACCGCCTGCCTCTGTTCCCACTAAAGGAGCAAGCGATCTGGAAAAAACTAGGGCACATGCTTTGGTCAGGACAGATGTTTCCCAACTCATTCAAGAATTTAAGCCATCTCTGTTCAGAACCTATAATAAACAAACAAACAAGCATTTTGGTCCCAAATGGTACCCATCCCCAGCCCTTCCCCTCCTTAGTCTGAGAAAACTGGCAGACCGTGGTTCAGCTTTACCCACGCCGGGTTCCCTCATCACCTTAACTCAGAGATTTACAGTGGGGGACCCAAACCCAGGGCCTCACACGGGCTAGGCTAGCCCTGCACTTCACCTCCAACCCTAAGGGATTTGCAAAGAGGTTTCAAAAACAACTCAGAAGTGCGGGGTGTGAGTATGGTGGGCAGGATGGGCTCTATTGAACCTTAATTTTTCTCCAAGATGGCATACCTAATATTTTAACTTCAAGGAGTCTGAAGAGACAGAGCAGCCATTTTCCTGACATTCTGGGTTCAGAGACAAGCAGCGTGAGGAGTATTTGTTCTTGTTCTTGTTTTGTTTTAATTGCAGTTGTTTTTTATTTGCTTGAACGATTGATTGATTGATTGATTTCTAATTACACATCGCTGTAGAAAACTTGGAAAATTCAAACAAATAAATATGAGCACTCTTCTGGGGGGCTACAGTAGGGCACAAGCTCTTAGACCCAGTCCAGGGACCCATCAATCACAGTAAGGAAGTGGTGTGATGGTGGGGCAGAGCAGTGTTAGCAGGGGACCCAGCTACAGACACACCTGCGACTTTAGCCAAACATCACCCACATTCTCTAGACTTCCATCTGCCTTTGAGGGGAGTGAGAGGTGGGGTGTTTTGCCTGCATGTGTATGGACACCATATGCATGCCTGGTGCCCACAAAGGCCAGAAAAGGGTGTTGGATACCCTAGAACTGGAGATACAGAGGGCTGTGAGCTCCACTGGAGATCCAGGACTGGAGAGCTAGTCCCATGGAAGAACAGTCAATGCTCTTAACTGGCTTGGAGTCATATCTCCAGTCAGCGCTCTGCTTGTCATCTGTAAAGGAGAGTTAACAGATGGAGAGAGAGAGAGAGAGAGAGAGACAGAGAGAGAGAGACAGACAGAGAGAGACAGAGAGACAGAGAGACAGGGAGAGACAGAGAGACAGAGGGAGAGAGACAGAGAGAGAGAGACAGACAGACAGACAGACAGAGAGACAGAGAAATTTTAGATGGGCTATGTGTGAGATGTCTGGAGAGAGCATTTGCTGCTTTTGCAGAGAATCTGAGTTCGGTTCCCATCATCACTGCCTGTAACCCCTGGGGATTTGACACCCACTTCTGGCTTCTGCAGGCATCACAAGCACATACCTAGAGACACTCAAACATGCACATGAGTAAATACCAAAAATTAAAAAATAAAAAAAGCGGCAGGCAGTGGTGGCACAGGCCTGTAATCCCAGCACTGGGGAGGCAGAGGCAGGCAGATCTCTGTGAGTTCGAGGCCAGCCTGGTCTACAGAGCTAGTCCAGGACAGAGAAACCCTGTCTTGAAAAACCAAAATAAATAAAATAAAATAAAAATAAATAAATAAAATTAAAAAAGCCTTTCCAGGTCCTGTGAAAGGCAGTCTCAAAAATGAACTGAAAAACCAAAACAAGTGGTACTGACTTCTCTGCCAAATCCAATAAAGCAGAATGACCCGGGGTTTTGCTTGTTTGCTTGCTTGCCTTTAAGTTTCAAGAAGGTCTTTTAAAAACAGCCATTGGCTTCCTTGCATCTTTCAGGAACTTCATCCTTTAAAAACAGACCCGAGTAATAATGCAGCAGCTTGGTGTGACTGCCCATTCAAAGTTCAGTCTGAGCTAGGGGGTGGGCCGGGGGCTGGAGAGGAGGCAGTGGTTAAACCATTTGTCTTGTAAGCAGTGAGAGGGAGCCCTGGCATTTGGATCCCCAGCACATGTGTAAATGCCTGTGATGCGGTGGCCTGCCTGTGATTCCAGCACCCAGAGGGGATCCCTGAAGCAAGCTGACTAATTAGACTAGCTGTATTCAAGAGCTGTATTCACCTGAGAGACTCTGCCTCAATGAACAAAGTGGAGAGGACTCCAGGCAGATACCTGATGTCAGCCTCAGGCCAGCACATGAACTAGCTTGCACACGTGTAAACAGAACACATGTGAATGCACACAAACACATACACTATACGTACTTATCCACAAAAAAAAAAAAAAAAAAAAAAAGACTTCTAGTCCAAAATCACGACTATTCTGCTGGAGATGGCACAGAAAGAACTATTTCGAATGTAAATTTGGCACTGAGTTTGGCCCTTTAAAAGGTCTTGGATGGGCAGGGAGAATGCCTCAGGGACAAAAGTACCTGTCACCAAGGCTGATGACCTAAGCTCTGTCCCCTGGACCCACACAGTAGAAGAAGAGAACGCACTCTTGAAAACTTGTTCTGAGTTCCGCACAACTGTGGTATGCACCCACCCACCCCTGCACACATAAGAAGTCAATACAAATGTAATTTAAACATTTTTAGAAGATCTTTGAGGAAATAGAGCAATCAAGTCGGGAAAGGCATTTAATACTACATCCAAACAACACACAAGAAGGAAAGGCCTTCAGGAAAAGAAGGAAGTCACTTACGCACTGTAAGGGACACAGGCCAGTGGGTACCAGGTAAGAGGAGTTAGGTCTAAAGTAAGGAAGATGGTGGATGAGCTCAGTGTACATCATACACTTCAGTGAAAATGTCACTGTGTAATGCAATGTCATGTACAATGAATATGCACAATGGGGACAAAAGAAAAGAAAGAACTTCCCAGAAATTAGTGCTGTCTGAGTAGACAGGTGGATAGGACTCCCAAGTGACCAGCAAGTCCAGCAAGGGACAAACAGAGTAACTGTAACTTTCCAAGTCCTTTGGACACCATGGCGCAGTGATTGCAGCGACAGCATCTAGGAATCATTTCTTTTAATACAGATGACAGTTGTGTCATTTTCTAGAACTATGAACAGTGCTGGGCAGTGAATTCATTGAAGGTGGAGGAACAAAATGTCACTCTCCTGAGCTACTCAAGATCAGACATGGCAGCTGTGTTGGAGAACAGAGTAGTTTTCTACTCAGAAAGGACTGTGCAATCCATGTGGCTGGGGCTGTTAAGGGACACCCCACTTTGTCTAACCCACAAAGAAAGCATGCAAGGGCCTTTCTCAGACTGTGGCCCCACCCTTCCTACAGTAGAGCTCATTGGTGGGTAATTACAGGCAGGGCTACAGAGAGCCAAGGTGTCCCTGAAGACAGCTGAGATCCAGGATCTCAAGTAAACTTGGAGACACTGGAAATTGATACGGATTCTCCCAAACCTATATTACCTGGGGCATGTGCATGCTTATGCACATCTCCCAGTCAGGGGTCTAAAAGATGCTTCTTCACATCCATTCTTTTCTGAGCTCACTATGGGAATAAAGATAAATTCTTCTTGGCAGGTTCTACCTCCCTGGCTCCTGAGTCATTTCACAGCCTAGAATTTCAGACAAAAACAGCAGAACAAGGAAGATAACCCAGTGGGTCTATTTTATTTTATTCTAGTGCTGGGGGTGGAACCCTGGGCCCTGGGCTTGTGGACAGGAGTTTGACTACTGAGTTCTGCCCCCAGGCCGCTTGCTCGCTAGCACAGTGGAGCTCATTCTCTGACTTCTTGCTAACACCCTTTCCTTTGAGAGGCCCCTGGAACTAGACCCTTCCCAGGCAGGCACAGAATAACTGTAACAAACACAGCCTAGCAGCTTTTCTCTCCTGAAAACACTGTCTGCCACTGCCCCCCTCCACCACCACCCCGAAAGTCCTGCAAGCCACTCAGCCTCGGGACAAAACCGGCAGCTCTGGTAACAGGGCTTTTGTGTCAAGTCATCTGATCCTCTTCTGTTACATCTTTGAATTCTTCCCAGTCCATAATTCAAACTGGGTGTGTGAGCCTGCTGTCCCAGCGCTTACGAGACAGAAGCAGGAGGACCACAGGTTTAAGACCAGACTGGACTTACATAGAGAAACCCTGTCACCAGAAAACCAAAGTGGGGGGTTGGGGGGTCATCTTTCAATTTATTTAAAATAAAATGTTTATCCTCTGAAGAATAATCATACCGTACATTCTCTACAAGGTTGGGAACTACGGCCTGCTAACAACCAATCAAGATCTAGGTGTGCTGTGGGACACCTGTGGTCCCAGGTTACTCTAGAAGCTGGGGCAGGAGGATTGCTTGAGCCCGAGTTGAAGGCTGGCCGGGGCTACAGCACAACCCCCCTGAGCCCTGCTGTGGTAACTGTTCTGTCTTAAGTCAACACAGGAGCATGGGTATCTGTTACCACTTTTGTTTCCAAAGAATAAAATGATTACAGCCGTCTCTCAGGGCAGGCATCCTCCCAGCCAGATGTCTTATTGTGGGTCTCTATCACCCTCTTGTGGTGACAGGGAAGCAATGCCCAGCTGGAAAAGCAGAGCCACTGCTGTTGATCAAAGCTGTGTCTCAACAGCTTTCCGTCAATGACTTCAGTCATTGACAGAAGAGACCCCGCTAGCAGCTCTGAGTCTCAGAGAGCAGCAATCGAGATTCCGTGTACGTATTAGGTGGAGAAAGCATTCCTTCTTCACTAGTGGCCACTGTAAATAAAACCCTTTTCAAATGTCTGATGGTGAGGGTACAATAGCGGACCCAGGAACAGATTACGCACAGCCCCAGCCACCTACTTTTCCACAACAGTGTCAAAATATAGTTTGGAAATAAGAAAGCCTCTTCAACAAACGGTGCTGGGGTAACTAGATGACCACACGTAGAAGAATGAAACCAGATCCCTGCCACTTTGTGCAAAAATCAATTCACAGTGGATCAAACACCTAAACCTAAGGCTTGGAACTTCCAGAGGAAAACAGTTGTTTAGAATACAGGCATGGGCAGGGAAGTCCAAAAGCACAGAAGATAAGCCTGAGGACTGGCTGATGGGATTACATGGGATTAAAATTAACTGCACAGCTTGCCGGGCGGTCGAGGTGCACACCTTTTTAATCCCAGCCTGGTCTACGGAGCGAGATCCAGAAAAGGCACAAAGCTACACAGAGAAACCCTGTCTCGGACAACCCAAAAATAAATAAGTAAGTAAGTAAATAAATTAATTAATTAATCAAATGAAATTAGCTGCACAGCAAAGGAGACAATACTCAGAGTGAAGCGACGGTCAGCTGCACATCAGACAGGGTTAGTATCGAGGCTGCACAAAGAAATACAAAACTTAAGCACCAAATAAATGAATTTTCTAATCAGTCAACGGACGAATGAACTGCACAGAAAGTTCTCAAAAAAAAGAAAGAAAGAAAGAAAGAAAGAAAGAAAGAAAGAAAGAAAGAAAGAAAGAAATGCTTAAAAAGATGTCCAACATCCTGAGCCCTCAGAGCAAAAGCAAATTACAGATAGCTTTGATAGACTCTTCTTGCCCCGATCAGAATGGCTATGGTCAAGAAAACAGATTAACCACTGTGCTGGTGAGGGTGTGGGGGAAGGGAACCCAGATGTAGGGCAGGTAGGAATGTAACTGTTACAGACACAGAAACCAGTATGCGGGTTCTTTTTGGTTTTGTTTTGTTTGTTTGGTTTGGTATAGTTTTTGCTTGTTTGTTTGTTTGTTTGCTTTTTGAGACAGGGTTTCTCTGTGAAGTCCTGTCACTAGCTCTGTACACCAGGTCTCAAACTCAGAGACCCTCCCGCCTCTGCCTCTCAAGTGTTGAGATTAAACATGTGCACCTTCGCTGCCTGGCTTCAGTATGGAGGTTCTTAAGAAAATAAAAAAGAACTACAATATGACTGAGCTATACCACTCTTGGGGTATAGCTAACTGAACCATGGTCTGAAAGTGTGGACTGTTTCTGTAAACAGTCCTGACCGACCTCAACTTTCAAAAGCACACAAGCAAGAGACCCCCACTTACACTGAACAAGGTCCCCTCCTTTCTGTGAAATGGGTGATGGAATCTTCCCTTGCAGCTAAGCTGGTCATGCTGCATGGGCCTGAAACCCTGACTCAGAATCACAGGAAAATCTAGCCTCCAAATTTACATCCAGTAGCTGCCAGCCTAGAGTGGTCAAATCCATCAACAAGTCTATCTGGGTACCAAGAGCTACTGAAGGCCACATCCGGCCCTGTTCGAATGATGGAAACCGTCACGTCCACCTCTGGCTTTACACTGAAGAAACCAGGAGTAGATCAGGTGACCTCCATGGGTTGACGTCAGCTGTCATGAAAACCTGGGCTCAGGACACTGGCTTCCATTTCAAGGCCTGGAAACTTCAAAGGGCCACAAGACTCACTGAGAGACATGTTTCTTTTTTTTTTTTTTTTAAGCTGAGGATTGAACCCAGAGCCTTGCACTTGCTAGGCAAGCACTCTACCACTGAGCTAAATCCCCAGCCCCCGAGAGATGTGTTTCTTTCTCCTCCAACAGTATATGGAATATGTTGGAAGATGGAAGGAGAAGGGAGGGGAGAGGTAGAGAGGAGGGGAGAGAAGGGTAAGCAGGGAGGAGACAGAGGAAAGGAGGGAAAGAGAGGAAGGAGACTGTGCTCCGGCTGTTCAGTCACTATCACTCTCAAATTTCTTGTCATTCCTGTGAGTCAGAAGTAAGGGTTTCTGAGAATGAGACTTGGGGTGTTTCTCAGCTCTCAGCTTTCAGCTGGAGGACCTGCCTGCCAGGGTAGTTGTCAGTTTTCCCAGTGTCTGATTTAATGAGCAGGTTCCTGTTAGGACAGTGGCTTTCTCCTGTGGAAAAAATGCTGTCCCGGGAAACCCCTGACCTCCCCGCTAGATTTTGTTCATAAACAGGAACAAGTAGAAATCAAGCCTCCACTCAACCCTGAGCCTCCCACCAATCAGAAAAGAGGCTTCTGTGGAAGGAAAGCTCCATGGGGTCCACATTGGCTTCTTTTATTTTTTTCAGATTAATTTTTATTTTCAATCATGTGTATGGGGATGTGAATGTGCACATGAATGCAGATGCCTGTAGAAGCCAGAAGGTGTCTGATCCCCTGGAGCTGGAGTTACAGGCAGTTGTGAGGCATCCAATATGGGTGCTGGAAATTGAACACAATTCCTCTGCAAGAACATGCATGTTCTGCAAGAACATGCAATGCCAGCAGGAGGCGTTGGTATAGCTCCAAAGCAAGGCCTGCTGGCGACCTTGGCTGGCGGCAGCTGAAGGCAGGAGCCAAGATGGCGGGGAGTCGGCACTCAGGGAGGAGTGGGAAGGCCTCACTCACAGCGGTTTTCACTGGTCTGGGGGCTAAGCTAGGGAACTGAGACCGGACTAGCTGTTCCCTTTTTCGGGAATGGAACCGTGTAGGTATCCCCTGGTTAAATGGAGCTTTGCAGGCGGGTTTAGGTACCGGCCAGGGAGAAGGCTGAGGGTGGGAGCCGCCCAGGCCTTTGGAATTTGCCCCACGTGAGCACCAGATATTGGTGAAACTATTAAGGCCACTCCACGTAGTTAAAAGGGAGGTTTATTTTGTGGGGTAACTTACAAATGAAGGGATATGTTGCAGGGACTGGGAAAGGTATGGCGCAGTCCGGCAGTGTTCTCTGGAGAACTCTGCTCCGTCTACCTCCAGCGTCCAGGGTCCCAGAAACAAGAGAAGCCTCCCCTCTCCATCCTGGGTCTTCTGCTTCCTCCCTCCACCCTGCATTGTGGGCATGACCATTACCGAAGCCTCAATGGGGGTTGGAACTTCCAGGCCAAGGCTGGGATGGCTACCTACTATATGTTCCTGCTGAACCATGTCTCCAGGACCCATATCTGGTTCTTTTTCATGGACCACAAGTGGGAAACTCCAGTCAATAGAACCTGAAGATAATTTCATCATCCACACTGAAAGCAAAGAGGTCAACCACTACATCCTGTGGCCCTTTCCACAAGGCTAAATATGGATCCATCCTATCCCAGCTTCTCCACCTGACCTTGCTCTGAAGGCCAGGAAGGCGGGGGGGCACAGCAGAAGAGCCTGGACTGAGAGATGCCTTGACAGTAACTCTGACTCAGGGCTTGTCCAGATCTCTTCCTCAGCTTTCCAGGCTGCAGGATCCTCAGCTACGAGATGAACTCAGCAGAGAAGTGAATTCTCACACGGCGGCAGTTCCGGAAAGCTAAGCTTCTTCTGTACCCTTGATCCTGCTGGACAGGATGAGAGGCTAACTGTAAAGTAAGGCCTTTGTTTCCTTGCAAGAAGTCCAAGACCTGGTTGAGAGGCTCTCCTACTTTGCTTGAAGAGATTATTCAAGCAGTTGATGACAGCCTTCTTCCCTAGAGTTTCTGATCTGGCAGGTTTGAAAGACAATCCTCAAACTTGCATTTTGAGTAAGTTCCCAGGGGCTTCTACTGAGTGGAGACCATGCTTTGAAAGCCTTAGGCACAGACCTATATAGAGGCACCAGGTTCCCCCAAAAGGGAGTTGTTGAGAGCGAAACAAGCTGTTACGGACATCTGACAGGTCCCTCCTGACGGATTCTTCAGCCAAAGGACTCTATAAGTCCTCTGTCAGTTAGATTCCCATGGCTGAGACAAAAATACCTAAGAAACAGTTTAAAGAAAAAAAAGTTCACTTGGTCTCACGGTGTCAGAGTCTCCAGAGCACAGTCTTCAACCTTGTTGCCCTTGGGTCGGGGTGAGGCTATATTTTATGGTGAAAGCTTATGGTAGAACACAGCTGTTCACCTCCCAGCAGTCAGAAAGCAGAGACAGGAGGCCCCTAGGTAGTAGTATCCACTTGAGAGCTGCCTCACTAACCTAATTTCCTCCCTACGAGTCCCCATCTTCTGAATGTTCTTCTACCTCCTAACGGTGACACAGGCTGAGGACCTAGTCTCGGTACGTGACCTTTGGGGGGTCATCTAGACTCAAAGTGTAACAGCCCTGGATTAGTTGACAGAATGAGTTTTAGCAAGCTGAATGAGAACCACCTGGAGTAGTTAACTGACATTTCTCTTGGTATCTTCCTGGTTTGGACTTTACACTCAGCCTGCCTCTGTAGGGGTTATGCCTCTTCAGTAATTGCATTGGTTTGGATAATGATTACCGGCTCCTGAGTTATAGTCTGAATGCTTTTCTGCCTGGAAACCTCCTGGTCCCACATCTACCCAAAGCACCTTTTTCTTTTCCTTCTTTTTTTTTTGTGTGTATTTATTTATTTAGTTTGTGTGCATGCATGTGCGCACGCACACGCGCACACACACACACACACGCGCGCGCACACACACGCACACACACACGCGCGCACACACACGCGCGCGCGCACACACACACACACACACACGCGCACGCGGCCGACACACTCACACACGCGCGCGCGCACACACACTCACACACGCACACACACACACGCGCGCGCGCACACACGCACGCACGCACACACACACACGCGCGCACACACACGCGCGCACACACATATGCTCACACACTTGTGTAAATGCCATGGCACTTGTGTGGAGATCAGAGGACAACTTGTAGGAATTGGTTCTCTCTTTCCACCGTGTGGGATTTGGGGACCTAACTCAGGTCATTAGGTTTGATGGCAAATACCTTTACCAGCTAATTATCTCACTGGCTACCAAACTATTTCTTCTTGGGTACCGTATGGAGGTGATGGACTAGGGTGGTGAATGGCACAGCTTTACAGTACCACTTACTAGTCTGTTATTCTTGAAGTGATATTCTTTATTTTCCCTAATAGAAATGAATTTAATGGTAGGGGGCCAGAAACCACTTCACAGGCTATTTAAAGAGAAAAACTGACATCACATGAAAGGTTTGAGCATGCTACCCATCACACAGTAAACTGCCCTGATGTGTGGCAGTTATTTTGGTCACATTTTGTGAGAAAACTATGGCATTTGAGGCTCTTGGGGCAGCTGTGTATTTTCCAGGTTGTGTTGTTTGAGACACGTTAGTGTGTTTTCTCATCTGTTATCTTAGTTAGGGTTTCTATTGCTGTGAAGAGACACCATGATCACAGCAACTCTTATAACTCTTAATTGGGTGGCTGCCTTACAGTTCAGAAGTTCAGTCCTTCATCATCATGACGGAGGGCATGGGCAGTGTGCAGGCAGACATGGTGCCGGAGAAGTAGCTTAGAGTTCTACATCTTGTAGGAAATAGTGTGAGACACTGAGCAGTATCCTGAGCATAGGAAATCTCAAAGCCTGCCCCCACAGTGACACACTTCCTGTAACAAGGCCATACCCACTCCAACAAAGCCATACTTCCTAATAGTGCCCCTTCCTATGAGCTTATGGGGGCCAATCATATTCAAACCACTACATCTGACAAATGGAGATAATGCTGACAAGCACTGACTCCCAGGCCTGTTATGAGGCTTAAATAAACAATATCCCTAAAACCACTCCATAAGCTTGTAAGATTAGTGTAAGGGACTAATGGTATTGGAGGCAGGCCCAGGAAAATGGAGGAAAAAGGAAGAACAGCTGGGAAGATGCTGTCTTAGGTGGAATTACTATTGCTGTGAGGAGACACCATGACCAAGGCAACTCTTATTAAAAAAAAAAAAAAAGCATTTAACTGGGGCCTTGCTTATAGTTCCATAGAGTCAGTCCATTATCATCATGGTGGGGAGCAGACAGTCATGGCACTGGAGCATCCTGATACACAGTCAGCAGGCAGAGAGAGAGAGAGAGAGAGAGAGAGAGAGAGAGAAACTGGGCCTGGCATGGGCTTTTGAAACTTCAAAGCCCACTCACAGTGACACACCTCCTCCAACAAGGCCACACCTCCTCATCCTTCCCAAACAGCTCATCAACTGGGGACTAAGCATGCAAATACACATGAGCCTCTGGGCCCGTCTCATTCAAACACCACAATGCTGGTGATTCCTTTTACTCCTAACTATGCTTACTGGCCTCCATATTGGTTTTCAAAAAGTCTACCTCACTAAATATAGCTGTATCACTGGCTCTGGTCTATGTCATAGGCAACATGTTAATATCACTCACCTCTTTATGGGAAACACTCCTGACTCTCAGCTCAAGTTCTTGAACTTGGTAGAGAAAACATTGGCCTAAAGAGCCCCTATTCCAGCCTAGGGATAGCCCATCTTGGCGCATCAGCAGTGGAGAGATGAGGCTGGGGTAGCAACCACATACAACATCCTTCTATTCTGCCAGGAAGAGGCCCACTAAGACAGGAGCTATTTGGGGAAATAGACAGACATTTTCTGTCCCATTGAGAATTGACCTTTGACCACAGAAGAAAATGAATAAACACCAAAGAGTGAGGTTATCATTAGGATCATTTGCTTTTAAAGCAACAAAAGTCACAATGTGTGTGTTGGAGTCAGAAATACTCTCTGTTCCTCCTTCTTGCTCCTCATTAATAATATGAGCTCAGGAAATGTCAACTTGAATGTTAGCATTTGTCACACAGGGAAAATATTCTATTGTTGATTGAATGTTCCAGTTTATGCTTCCTGAAGGCCCTGAGTTAAATGATGTAATGAATTAAAAACCAGCACACACAAAAAAGTACATTCTTAGCTTCTACTAACACAAGGTTGATTGGATTTACTCAAAATACTTAAAGCTGTATTAGTCGCCTGTAGACTAAATGAGTTCTCTCCTTTCTCAGTGCCCATATATCCAATTAGGAGGCCTCTTGGTCTTCCGGTGGCATGTGAATTCTAAGTTCCAAGAGTAACCAGTCAGATCTAGGTTCTTCCAAATCATGAGGCAGATTAAACAGAGAACTAAAGAGCTCAGTTTTCTATATTATTATCTACATCTATATATGTCTATATATATATCTATATTTATATATGCCTATATATTACTGGTCTATATATTACCTCAGTATGTCTATATTATACGTAACAATAAATTCTGATATTGCAATTCCTACCAGGAGTGTGGGGATAAGAACTTACAATGTAGCCAGGTGGTGGTGGCGCACACCTTTAATCCTAGCACTTGGGAGGCAAAGGCAGGTAGATCTTTGAGTTTGAGACTAGCCTGGTCTACAGAAGGAATTCCAAGACAGCCAAAGCTAAGCAGAGAAATTCTGTCTAAAAAAAAAAAAGAAAATCTTCCAATGCTCCTAAAGACTTAAAACCAAGAAGGGGATGAAGAAGTGGGCACTTGACTTGGCCAGATGGGGTTTGGCAAATAAAACAGGAGAAACCAGGATATGCTGGGAAGTGGAGCCTCGTAGGTGACATTAGGGACAAGTGTGAAGGTGTGGCAAACAACACGCAACAGATATCAGCAGGACAGGTGCCATACTCCAGGAAGTGGACCATAAGCCAAAGTGAATTGGTAAATAAGAATACCTCCTATAACATACCTTCTAGTGGAGGGAGGCAGACAAAAATGAACTAGAGGATCCAGATGGTGACAAGTGGTGAATTGGATAGAACTGCGAAAAGATAAGGGTCCTGAACAAATGAAAATAGAGAACTCCTGGGTTGATGGGATGGCTCAGGGGATGAAAGTACTTCTACCAAGCTTGACAACCTGAATTTGACCCCTGAATCCCACATGGTGGAAGGAGGGAACAGGTTGTCCTCTGAACTCCACATGCATGACCTGGCAAGCACAGGTACACACACACACACACACACACACACACACACACACACACACGCACACAAAGTGTAATTAAAGAAAATAGATTGTTCTTTAAAATAGTGACCAGGAGACGTCTCTCTAATAAACTGCTTTGGTAAGCAGGGAGTAAGAGACTAGGTTGAGAATTATGGTGGAAGCAGTAAGAAGTGATGAGTTCTCTATTTACAGTCAGCCCTCTGTAGTGGGGAGCTGTGCCAGCTTTGACCTGGAAGTACTACCCCCAGTGAGGCTTCTGGTAACTGTCACGCCTACCTATGACCTGCCCTGGAGGCGAGGCAGAGAGGAGAGCACTTAAGACCCAAGATCCACATATGCGGGTCTCTTGGTTCCTGATGATCCTGGATGCTGGATGGTCGACCAAAGTGAGTTCTCCAAAGAACCCAGCTGGACTGCACCTCACCTCTCCCAGATCCTGTAACCAACACCTTTGCTAGCTATCCCCCCGCCCCCGCAATAAACCTCCTTTTTACCTAAGTGGAGTTGCCTTAATAAATCCTCCAATAGCTCTCTGTGTCCTACATCCATCAACTAAACTAAATGCAGAGCAAAAAACTATTTTAAAAGTTTGTACTTGTAGTGAATGTGTATAGGCTTCCCCCCCTTCTTTTTAAGAGTTACTTATTTTTTATTTTATGTTTATATGTGTATGTGCACCATGTGTGTGCAGTGCCCTTGGTGGTCAGTGTTAGGATTCTTTACATGCGCTGCTCAGGGACTTGTCTGGCACCTTACATCATCAGCAACTGTGTCCCAGCCTTAAAGCCGGACGTGCACCTCCATGCTCTCTCTCTCTCTCTGCACCTCTCTTTTCTGTTTCCTCTCTGCTGTCTGCTCTGCCCCACTTCCCTCCCCCGCCAGGCCGGGCTTCCCTCTCCTATCCCCTCTTCTTTCTAATAAAGCCCATTCTAACTCTGGTAGTAGTGGCCCATGACTCTGCTGACCAACCAGCGCTGTTTATCCTTTCAGGCAGGAGTGTAGTTAGAGAGCTTCTCTCCAGGTGCCACCAAGCCCCCGCGGTCCCATAACTGACGTATAAAATAATCATACGGACACTTATATTATTTAAACTGCTTGGCCAATAGCTCAGGCCTACCATTGTCTAGCTCTTACTCTTATATTTAGCCCATTTCTATTAATCTATACTTTGCCACGTGGCTCGTGGCTTACCAGTACCTTAACATCTTGTCAGTATCCCCCACAGCCTTCCTGTTCCCAGCCTTTTCCTCTTCCTTGTCCCGCCTACCTTATCCTTCCTGCCTGGCTACTGGCCAATCAGTAGTTTATTTATTTTAACCAATCAGAGCAACACATTTGACATACAGAGCATCCCACAGCACAGGAGAGAGGTTTTTTTTTTTTTTTTTGAGCCGAGGATCGAACCCTGGGCCTTGTGCTTGCTAGGCAAGTGCTCTACCACAGAGCTAAAACCCCAACCCAAGGAGAGAGAGAGAGAGAGAAAGAGAGAGAGAGAGAGAGACAGAGAGAGAGAGACAGAGAGAGAGACAGAGAGCTTCTTATAGGTGGTAAGTTGCCATGAGTTCTGGGAACCAAACCTAGGTTCTCTTCAAGATCAATAAGCACTCTAACTACTGAGCAATCTTTCCAGCACTGTGTACAGACCTTTTTAATTGTCTTTATTGTTGTTAAGCATCATGATATAGCAACTATATACACAGCATTTCTGTTGTTTAAGCATATAATCAATCTAGAGATGATTTGTGTATACAGGATGGTATGCAAAGGCTGTACATAAATAAAATACTTCATCATCGTGTAGAAGATACTTGAGCATTTGCAGATTTTGGCATCCACAGGCATTCTGGATCCAATCCCCCATGAATACCAAGTGGTATTGAAAATGTTACAGGATATGTGACGTGTGGAAGGGTTGAGCATGATGCAAGTTCTGTCCAGAAAAGTACAAAGATGGAGGTTCCACTGTCTTAGAGGGAGACCAGAAATAAATAAGTAAATAATAACGTAAGTAGGTTCTGAGTGGTAACACGTGTTGTGGAGACTAATAGAAATGGGATTTGGGATTGGAGGGTCTGGCTACATGGCTCAGTGGGTAAAGGCACTTGTCACCTAGCCCAATTACCTAAGTTCCATACCCATAACCCACATGGCAGCAAGAGAGAACCCACTCCCACAAGTTGCCCTCTGACCCCCATAGCACATACTTCCATCCCAAAGAAATACATGTAGAATTTCAGAAACGGAAAGGAGGAGAAGGAACCAGAATAAACAAAAGGGCAGAATGTCAAAAGCTTGTATTTGGTACAAAATGTGAGATGCCCATTTGATAGCCGAATGCAGATGCTGAGTGAGAAGCTGATTATAGGAGGCTGGAGTTGTAGGGAGAGAGCTGGGCTGAAGATGTGAAAGCTGGATATCAGACATTGCAATCATGTTAGGGGGCTGTGAACAGGAAAAGGGCAGATTAAAAAAAAAAAAAAAAAAAACAAAAGTAGGGAGCCGGGAGGTGGTGCCACACACCTTTAATCCCAGCACTCGGGAGGTAGAGGCGGACGGATCTCTGTGAGATCGAGGCCAGCCTGGGCTACAGAGTGAGTTCCGGGAAAGGCCAAATGCTACACAGAAACAACAACAACTAGAGCTGTAGAGGTTGCTCAGTGGTTAAGGTCTGAGATTCCGCTTCTGGATAGGTATGTTCACAGTAGCAGCAAAGAATAGCATAACTTTTGCTGCTTCTGCTTCACTGCATTAGGTGTCCCCAACCCTTCACACATAGTGCAAGGTTCCCAAGACCAGTTGCCACAGGGTGCTGATTCCTTCCCCTCCCCTGGACTTGCACCAATGCCCACGCAGAGTAGAGCTCCAGGCCCCTCACCACTACTAGACAGTTAATATTAGAGAGACTCATTCAAGGAACAGACAGCACCTCCTGACGGGGCCACTCCCTATAATTAGGGTAACTGCACCCGGTGGACCCCCACACACTCCACTACGAGTAGCCTGAGGAGCAGGAGAGATGCTTGGTAGGACACAGGGCACCAGGAAGAGTGTGCCTCCTCTGTTCCAATCTGTTGTGGGAATTCGTTCCACCAATAGCTTTGGGGGACAAGCCTTGGGGCGTGGCTTGTCGTCTGGGTACAAGACCGCTTAAGAGGAGAGAGAGAGGAGACCTCTTGTGGTGAGGAGACCGGGTCAGGTGCCAGAAAGAGGCTTGCCCTTGGTTCCCATAGGCCTTGAGCACAGAAGCTGGATCAGCAGTGGATTCGCAGCATGTCTTCTACCTTGCTTTGTATTGGTGAGTCTGTTTCCCCATGGTATCCCTTAATACATTGATACGCATTTATACCTCTGTGGGCTCTCGCCTCACGCCAATCCCATGTCAATCAGAACCTTTGAGAAGGGACTCTGAGGAAGCGGACATTTGCCTACTTGGGACTCTGCCTCTCTACCTGGAAGAGCCTCTGTGCTCTCTCTGTGTGGGCTAAGTCTAGGTTGGCATTTTGTCATGCACACTGGGCCATGGGTTCAAGTCTCCCTCTCCCAGCACCTTCCACAAAGGTCTGGACTGTGCCTGTGATTTTTCTTGTATAATATTAGAGGGACCAGCCTTAATATTATTCATTCCAGGGGCTCAGGAGAGAGGACTACTAACGGTGAGGACTATTTTCAGGAAATAGAATCTCAGCACACCAAGCTCCAAAGTCCACTTACTTTAATTCCTCTGACATAACATCCTATATACACAGCTTCTGTTCTGTTCTCGTGCCTAGTTCCTTTCTTGCCTGATTTCTCTCTATACCTATATATTGCTCCCTCTAAGTTCTATCTTAATTCTCTTGTCTTAATTCTGCCTCACCTAGGGCCTTTTCAGCTTGTTCTTACCCAGCTAGTACTTCCCCATCTGGCTCTTCCTCATCTTCCATCTCATTCCTCTAGTACTCTCTTCTAGTCCTTCAATCTAGTTCTTCCCCATCTCAGTTTGTTCCTCTCAAGGTCTTACCCATCTAGTTCTTCCATTCTCTTTTCTCTTCTCCGCCCATGCCCTGGAAGTCCCGGTATAAAAAGGGAGCATGGCTGCTAAATTGTGTAAAGCTGTTACTTAATGTCCACCTGACCTAAGCGGTGTCTCCTTGTGGAATTTACCTAAGTCAGGAGACTTGCATGTGGGCTGTTATCACTGTTATCCTTGGAAGTTGGGCGCCCACCTGGGCGGTGTTTCCTGTAGTCCTTGAAAGTGGCTAAAGGGAGATATCTGATTCCAGAGAAAGCCTTTCCTGAGGCTGTTCTCCAAATACCTGGAATGTGTATGTCCAGAGAGTGATCAGTCCACACTGTTAGCTCTTCTTAGGGAAAAGTCAATTGGGAAAACTATGAAGGCACACATGATTTTCATAACAGCATACAGCTGATATATAACAAACCAAGTAACACCAAAAACTCCTTGGAATTTGGCTTCCTCTGGAGGAATTTCCTGATCCCTCCAGGTAGTGACTTTGCCATAACCAGCTGAGTTCTTATGGTACATTCCTGTGACCTGTAGCAATTTTGTTGATTTTTTTCCTCTGGTTGTTTGAAATATTCTTCTGTTGACTCTTCCTTTGATTGGCCCTTGTGGTCTGGCAGTTAACAAGCCATGTTTGATTCTTTGGTTTCTCAGTGTGCCTACTCTTCTAGCAAGACTTATACTTTTATGAGCTGTCATGGCATTAACCATCTTGCTTCTACTTCTGGGTATGGCACTCCTTTAAACAAATCTTGTAAGGCTGGCCTAGCTATCATGAATTCTCTTAGCTTATTTTGAAAGTCGGGGATTAGCATTCTAAAGGATGGTCTGGCTGAGTATAGTAATATAGACCTTAGGCCCAGGGAAGCCACAGGAAGGCCCACCAAAGAGGGACCCACCTGTCCCCATACAAGTACATCCCTCCTCCCTTCCAAGGCATGTGTGCTGGTTGCTCACCATTTACATATCCATTCACAGGTGTGCCTCAGACTGTTTGCTGTAGGCTCCTGGGCATCTGGAAACTACAGCACATAGTCTTTGAGGTTCTTTGCGGAAGGGTCCTGAATATGGCACCGAGGACAGTGTACCTGTCACTGTTAGATTACAAACTAAAAGAGTGTGAGAGCCATCAGAATCCTGTTCAGCTCACTCTTCACTGTGGGTCTCAGAGTCTGTGGTACCAGGCATATTTCACATTGTTTTTCCAGTTCCACCAATCCTGCTACATATGATGTCAACTTTCTCACCATGAAGCAGGAGTACATATCCTTTCTTGATGCCTTTCTCAAATGGGAATCTCCTGAGGAGGCCATGGTGGAGAGTTGTGAGCATGTAGGAGGATGAACAGACCAGGCACTGAGGAGAAGAGAGCAGGAAAACCCCGGAGCAGCTCAAATACTCCATTCTTCTCCCTTTCTCAGCCCTCAATAGGTCCACTTTTTTTTTTTTTTTATGAATAACAAAATGAGCTGAAAAAAAAAATAAGTTGCCCAATTTGCACAGCAGGAGGCTGCAGAGTCAGGATGCAAAGTCAAAGCCTGACTTTATAAGCTCATGTGTGTTGTTTTCACTGGTTGCATTGTTACCTCTACATGAACCTACTGTATAGTTGATTCTTGCAGCAAGCATTTAAAGTTTATTGAAAAAAAAATGAGTATGCAGAGCCATGCAAATTTGGGGTTTTGGCAAGCAATAAGTGGTCCTTTACAAACGGCTCAACTACCAAGGGATTGTTAATGTTTCTAAAGAATTTAGGCCGGGCAGCAGTGGCTCACACCTTTAATCCCAGACAGATCTCTGTGAGTTCGAGGCCAACCTGGTCTACAGAGTTCCAGAATAGACTTCAAAGCTACACAGAGAAACCCTGTCTTGAAAAATAAAAAAGGAAGGAAGGAAGGAAGGAAGGAAGGAAGGAAGGAAGGAAGGAAGGAAGGAAGAAAGAAAGGAAGAAAGGAAGAAAGGAAGAAAGGAAGAAAGAGACAGAACACTAAATACCACGGGAAGGGGACATGGGTCATTTGTAGGAAAATCCAGAGAGTTTTCTGGACTGAAATGGCACTTTTAATAATTGCACTGGCTAGAGGCTGTAGCTCGGTAGTACAGCACTTGGCCTAGCATGTGTGGAGCTCTGCAGTGGACCCTAGCACCACCACACAGTGAAAACTAAACTATCAGAACATATCAGAAACAGTACTGGGACAACGATTGGAAAAATTAAGGAAGTGAGTCACTTCACATGCCTAAGTCTCTTTAAATACAGGGAAAGTCAGGCAGTCTGGTCACTTCGGAGGAACTTTCCAAACACACTTCCAGCCTTAGTGGTTGTGTCTGCTTGCTGTCTCTCTCTGCGACAGGCACACTGTTGGCACTGTCGACATGCATTTCTGACCCACCAGCATCCAGCTGTTTTTCACAGGCAGCAGGAGAAGCCAGTATGCTCTGTTTCTCCTTCCTGGTGGCTCTCTAGAGACTGCTTCTGCAGGCATGTGCCCTGCTGCTAAGGCCCCAGTGGAGGTTCTGTCCTCCTCAGAGTGAGGGAGCCCTGTTCTGTTAGAGCCAGGCTTCGCTCTCAGGACTGCTGGGAAAGGTGTGTACCTATGGTGCTTTACTTTGAAAGCAGAAAACTGCTCTTAAAGAAGGCTGGCAGGGGGCTGGAGAGATGGCTCAGCAGTTAAGAGCACTGGCTGCTCTGCTCTTCTAGAGGTCCTGAGTTAAGTTCCTAGCACCCACATGGTGATTGCCAACCATCTGTAATGAGATCCGATGCTCTCTGTGGTATGAAGGCATACACATACACAGACCGCTTATATACATAAGATACACAAACAAGGCTGGCAGATGCTCATGACTTTGTCTTGGTGTTGTGGAATAATCTTTTTGTACACTGTGAAGACGTGTCACTCTGATTGGTTTAATAAAAGGCTGAATGGCCAATAGCTAGGCAGGATTTCCAGGCACAGAGCATGCTGGGAAGAAGGGCAGAGAGGAGAGGAAACACAGAGGAAGCAGGAAAGCAGAATGGACAGTATGTGCATGAGGTAAATGAGCCTTGAGGTAGCACATAGATGAATAGAAATGGATTAAGTTGTAAGTGCTAGCTAGTAACAAGCCTAAGCTATTGGCCGAGCTTTCATAATTAATAATAAGTCTCTGTGTTGTGATTTGGAAGCTGGCTGGCTGGACAGAGAAAGACTTGCTACATCTTGGCCTTTCTGTTCCAGTACATTCATTGTCTTCATTTGTTCACAATGTACTTTTGAGCAACAAATATGTCAATGCGCATTTCTAGTCAGTCAGGTCTGGCTATCCTTTGAAAACCAAAACATCAGACTTCAATTTAAAAAAACATTCCATAAGGCCTATCTAGATGGAAATAGACTGAATGGTTTCTGTGGTGAACTAATCCTGAAGCAGTGGGGGGAGGGGGAGAGGCAGAGGGCAGCTTCCACCTTCTAAGCTGAGGAATGGGAATGAGACAGCTGTTCCCTGAGAACTGAAGCCTTCTGGGATTGAATCCTAAAATGAACAAGAGGCAAGACAGTCTGTACACAAGAGCACTGGGATGGATGGCTTTGAGAGACCAAAGCATATCCATGCTTCTGTTCACTAAGAGATATTAAGTCATTTTTTTCAGGATCAACTTTTGCCAGCTACTAAGTGGAAAGGAATTCTATACATTGCAATGATCTCTGTTGTACCATGGGCTGGATGCAGAATTATCCAGGCTCTGTAGCATCCATTCTTTCAGCTTGATTTTGCATTGATTACCATGATAACATGACAAAAATACTATTGTTCTAGTTCTTATCTGTAGTAAAACTGCCTGTTAGAATTACTCCGCTTGCTGCCACCAGAGGGAGACAAAGATCTCTAGCCTGGCAGGCGTGGGGTGAAGTGGTAATAGGATTGAGGAGTTGGGTGGGGATAGTTTTGTTTCCAAATCCAGTTGTTCCGTGAGCCCCTGCCTTTGCTGATCCTCCCACTCCCGGACACTCTTCTGGGCTGCTGGATGCTTCACACAATTCTAACTAGAGTTTTAGGCTTACACCTAACTCAGAGTGGCAGAAACATGGCTTGCCAGCCCATCAGATTGGAGTACTTTCAGTAAACCAGTTTGCACAATAGCCAAAAGCTATGATGCTTTAGACCCAAAGGTCACTTTTTCTAACTTTTGTTGTTTCTGAACAGGGATTGGAAACCAGGCCTTGTTCCACTACTCATCTATGCCCTCAAAGGACTCCTGAAAGAAAAATAAATTAATTTGCTTCATTGAGATATATGTGTGTGTGTGTGTGTGTGTGTGTGTGTGTGTGTGTGTGTACATACACACACACACACACACATATACTAGATTTATTTTAACTATGTGTGTGTCTAGGTCTATGCAGGGGAGGTTGCAGATTCCCTCAGAATCCAGGAGAGGGCATTAGATTTCCTCGAGCTGGAGTTAGAGGCAGTTGTGAAACACCCAGCGTGGCTTGTCTACAAGAGCAATATGCACTCCTAACTTCTCTCTCCAGCCCTGACTGGTTTTTCTGAAGCAAGGTCTCACATTGTTGCCCAGCCTAGCCTCAAACTCATGGCAATCAATGTGAAAGGAGAAATTTTAGACACTCTTGTAAAGGAGATGGTTGGAAGGAATTGGTTCTAGATTTTTCTGACCTTTGTGTTCCGAGGCACAGAGGCCTCCATTCTAGAGAACAGGTTCCCAGCTGCCTGGACAATGGGAGGCTGGGATGAGGACATGGATGCCTTCAGTCTTCATCCTTCTACAAAAGGGGGGCAGCATCTGTTGATTTTCACATATTAATTCCTCTGAATTCTGGAAACTCTTTTAAGTGGGCCCAGAGAGGAAAGACTCATATGGGGGTCCATACTGCTTGGTGTATTTTAACTATACATGCTAGAAAATCCTGTATCCATCCGGCTGATTGTAGGTAGCATCAACAACTTGGAAGTTGAAATAAGAGCATTAAAAGTCTGCAGCCAGCTTGTGCTGTGTGAGTAGTAGACCAGCCTGGGCCATTTACTGACTCAGAAGAGAAATGAGAGAAGGGAGACGGGTAGAGGAAAGGAAGGGGCACTCTGAAATCAACTTTTCTGGAATTGGAACGTATGATAGGCCATAAGTCACAAGCCTCACCACCTCCCAGCCCAAAGCTGTCTCGGCACACCCTCTGCCATTGAGTCGTGGATTCTAGTCTTAGAGACAGTCATGAGTGCTTCCTGAGGAAGCTTGTGACAACGGGCTTGTCTGTAACAGCAGGTACTTGTCAGGAGTTTGGTGCCTGCTACAAAAAGTGACTGAGGAGCCACTGTCAAAAAGGAACACAGTTTACAGACACAAGGCAGCAGGAATCACACATGTGCTCTGCAGCTCCAGAGAACCAAAGTGACCCAATGGTCTTGAGCATGAAGCACCACGGAAGCAAGGCACCAAGGAGGTCTGGGGACAATTGGTAGGGTCAAGAATGGAAAGTTATCAGTGTACCTGGAATCCAACTCTAGCAAGGGCTGCAGTCAACTCGGGACCCAGTGTCAGAGGTCAGAGTAAATTCAGGTCCAGCAGCAAGGAAGTTGCTCAGTTAGGAGTCCAGGAATCAGGGACACCAGATGCTTCCTAAAAACACCATGGGTGGTAATGGAATGTGGAGAACAGAGGCCCAGAGAGAAGGCACGGTCCTCTGTGCCCGTCTCCTTCACATCATGGGTTGTGCACTAGGTTCCAGACTCAGAAGGTGGCTGGATAGCTGGACAGGAACTAAGGGAGTAGAGCCCAGGCTCCAGGACCAACAACTTTAGTGAATTAAAGCAACAGAAACTAAGGAATGGAAAGTTGGCTCAGCAGTTAAGAGCACTTGTTGCTCTTGTAGAAAACCTGGGTTCTCTTCCCAGCATCCATATGACAGCTCACAACAGAAACTCCAATCCCAGGACTGACACCCTCTTTTAGCCTCCGTGGACACTAAGCATGGAGATGGTACATATATAAACAAGTAGGCATAACACTAGTGCATAAAATAACAAATCTAAAAAAACAAATTAGCCTAGCATGGTAGTATATACATTAGTGCCAGCACTCAGGAGACATGAGGCAGCTGGATCTGAGTTTGAGACCAGCCTGGTCTACACAGTGAGACAGGCAGGGATACATAGTGGAACTTTTGTCTCAAACAAAACAAATTGTCTCACCAGAGCACAGAAGTCTGACTCCGTTGTGAGGTGGTCCATGCTATTGTTGAAGGTTCCAGAAGACCTGGTCTTACTTCTTTTTAGCTTTCGTAGTTGTTGGAGACCCCTAGTTATGCAGCTTGTGCCTTCATTTCTCCAGAATGTGTCTTCAGATGGTCTTCAGTGTGTGTCCTTACATGAGGGCAGGCCTTAATCTAGTATATCCTCAATTAGATCTATAAAACCTGAGTTTTTAAATGAGGTCCCAGCTAAAGGTTCTAAATGGACTTTAATTTTGGGCTGACATCACAAGAACAAATTATAATCAATGCATTAAACCTAGATATGATGTTTATTTGTACATGTCACCTTGAGTGGACCAAGGGATATTAAGATGCCTAGCTAAGCATTCTTAGAATCTGAGGGTGTTCTGGATGGCTTAGCATTTCAATCAGCTAGCTGAACAGGCTGCTTCACCCACCCCAACCACATGCCCTGCAGTGAGTTATATAGCAATTTCCTAAAAGAAACAATCACCGTCAGGGAAGCTGTTTAAGGCAGAATGATCTAAGAAGAGGTAAAACATTCCATCCTGTAAAAACTCATTTTAGACACTAGATGCTCTAAAGCAGCAGTTCTGGACCTGTGGGTCATGACCTCTTTGGAGGGTTGCATATCAGATATCCTGCATATCAGATATTTACATTATGGTTCATAACAATAGCAAAATTACAGTTATGAAGTAGCAAGGAAATAAATTTCTGGTTGGGGGCTACCACAACATGAGGGACCATGTTAAAGGGTCGCAGTGTTAGGAAGGTTGAGAACCATTGCTCTAAAGGAAGGTAAAACATTCCACCCTTCAGGGAAATGTGCTAAGTTGAAGAAGTAAACAACTCAGAAGCCTTAGTAAGTTCCTAAAACCAACAAGATTCACAGGAGGAATCCCACTATCCTGCAAGTACACATAAGCTTCAAGGACTGTTGAGTCTCCAGTAAACTGAGGCAAGCTGAGCTCAGCCCAGAACCACCCGGAAAGAGTGAGACCAGCAGAGCTGCCTGCAGGTTGTGCAATGCAGCTCTCCAGCTTTTGTAATGCACCCTGGGGTGGGCTACAGTGATGGAGCAGTTGCTTCTGTAAGTAACTCCATTAAAACTCATTGGTGCACCAAGCTGGACTTTGGAGGCATCCTTACTTTCGTCTGTTGCTGGTACCCTATCTGGGCTAAGTAGGCATTCACATCTCCCCCAAAACAGTGTAACATAATTGCATAGTTCAATCTTTTGAAAACCAAAGAAGACAAGAATTCTCTTGGGATTGGAGAGATGGCTCAGTGGTTAAGAGCACTTGTTGCTCTTGCAGAGGACCTGGGTTAGATTCCAGCACTCATATGGTGGCTCACAACTGCCTGTAACTCCAGTTCCAGGGACCAGATGCTCTCTTCTGTTTTCTGTGAGCACCAACCACACACATGGTGCACACACATACATGCAGGCAAAACACTCACATACAATAATAAATCTAAAATTCTCTTTGGCTGGAGCTCAGTCGTCCACCCAATCCTATGTGTCACTTTGACTTGTCTCTTCCCCACTCATCCAACCTGATACACTAGTACATGGGAAAGTCACCTACTTTGTCCCTCTGGAGACAGTCTGTCTCTACCACTAGTGTCCAGACCTACTTACTCTCACACTACCTAGTCACTCTAACGTAGGTAATTCATTAATATTGGTGAAATTATTAAGGCCACTCCACGTAGTTAAAAGGGAGGTTTATTTTGTGGGGTAACTTACAAACGAAGGGATAGGTAGATTGCAGGGTCTGGGAAAGGTATGGCGCAGTGTGGTGGTGTTCTCTGGAGAACTCTGCTCGGTCTACCTCCAGCGTCCAGGGTCCTGGAACCAGGAGAAGCTCTCCTCTTGATCCAGGGTCTTCAGCGTCCTCCCTCAGCCCCGCCTTACGGGCGTGACCATTACCGAAGCCTCAATGGGGGTT